>NC_073302.1:67566914-67885821 GCF_027595985.1 Sorex araneus | reverse complement strand
AAGAAAGAGAAAGAAAGAAAGAAGAAAGAAAGAAAGAGAAAGAAAAGAAGAAAGAAAGAAGAGAAGAAAGAAAGAAAGAAAAGAGAAAGAAAGAAAGAAAGAAAGAGAAGAAAGAAAGAAAGAAGAGAAAGAAAGAGAGAAAGAGAAGAAAGAGAGAGAAAGAGAGAAGAAAGGTAAAGTTCAGAAGCTCTTCAGATTTTTGTTTCTTCACTTGGAGCGAGCAGTGTGCCTCAGACAAATGATCCTTTGCTTTCTCTGCATTTCCTTCTCCTCAAAGGATCTGGTCACAAGAACCTCAAAGGCAGTCACTTACAAAGGTTCTTTTGTATTAATTTTATGTTATTTTTGAATTAGCCTAATATTTTCAGATAAATCTGCCACGCTGTTTAAAAAGATTAATATTCATAAAGTCTCTGTAATGAAAGCCAAGGCAATAGCCTGCAACAAAAACCTCCACCAGTATTTCTGTAGAGTACAGTTACTTTAAGGATATTAGTTATAAATGTGAATACTTGGGGAGAAAGCTCATCAATGGCTCATAACACCAGGGCCAAACTTCTTTTTACTGTAAAAGATCCTTAGAAATTTGGTGTAACCTTTGATCTAACCATATATCTTCTAAGAATTTATATATTTTAAATAAATAATAATTAAATGAAATATAAATTTTTAAGAAATACAATTTAATGGGAAGATTTCCTGTCCTTTATTATTTTTAACTTTTTTTAGTTGAAACTGTGAGATAGACCATTACAAAGATGTTCATGATTAAATTTCAGTCATACAGTATTCCAATACCCATCCCTCCAGCAGTGTACATTTCCCAGCACCAGTGTCCCCAGGTTCCCTCCATCACCCCCACCTGCCACCCCCCTGCCTGCCTCTATGGCAGGCGCTTTTCTTCTCTTCTCTCTCTCTCTCTCTCTCTCTCTCTCTCTCTCTCTCTCTCTCTCTCTCTCTCTCTCCTCCTCTCTCTCTCTTTCTTTTTCCACTTTGGGCATTGTAGCTTGAATATTGATACTGACAAATTATCAAGAATATCCCTTACCTAGTTTTAACTCTCATATCATTAAGGAAAAAAATTAATGTTCATGATATCTATGAAGACTTGATTTGACCTTACTGTAATGAGTGACTCAAGAAATGAAGAAAAGACTGTGCCTAAGGAACTGAAGGTGTGGCTTAAGTGGTAAGAGCACACGCCTTATAGGTGAGAGAAGGCTATCAAGCACCACAGAGAGTGCGACCCAAGCTCCCATCACTACCACAACAAAACAACAAAACATTTTTTTATTTTTTAAATTTTATTTTCATAAAATTGTTCACAATAATTTTTTTTTGTGCTCAATATTTCAACAGGCTGGAGCAATAGCACAGTGGTAGGTTGTTCGCCTTGACCCAAATTCGATTCCTCCGCCCCTCTCGGAGAGTCTGGCAAGCTACCAAGAATATTTCACCCGCACGGTAGAGCCTGGCAAGCGACCCATGGTGTATTCGATATGCCAAAAACAGTAACAAGTCTCACAATGGAGACGTTACTGGTGCCCGCTCGAGCAAATCAATGAGCAACAGGATGACAGTGATACAGTGATACAATATTTCAACACCAATCCCACCACTGTTACACCTTCCTACCACCATTGTTTCAAACTTTCTGCCCCACCAAAGCCTATCCCAAAGGCAAATGTTAATCTATTTTGTATTACTTGTTATGACTAATTGATTAAAAATGATCAAGAAAGGTTTCCTTAGAGGAAAGTGTGTGAAAACTCTATTTCAACTTGGAGCCATTAAGCCCCTGGATAAGAGATCACTACCATGTTGTTACAGGTTGAACCTTGTGTGCTTATATATACATATATATATATATATATTTTATCAAGATCTTTTGCCTTGTACCTTATACCCCACACCCCATCAAATGTAGTGCGCTACTGTTGGTATATCAATGGCATAAAGTATGAGATGTCACTCCAGGAATTATAAAATTTTAATTAGGGAGCTAGAGCTAGAATTAAATTTTTAATTGGATGGTGACTTGGAGGTCTGGAGGCATCTCTGCAGCATATTGCTCTCTTCTGCGATTTGTGAGTCTCTGAATCATGGACATTAGAGTGCTTGTATGATGCCCAGAGGCAGTTTGTGGGCATGATTCCCAGGGAGAATGGGTGAAGGGGGGCCATTCCTGACTCTGTACTAGCCTGGAGATTTCAGTCACAAGTCCTGCATACCTGGGTCTTTTTTAGCAGATTTATTCTCATGCGTGAAGGTCTCAGGACTAGCTTGTGGAGGTTGGCCATGAATATTGCAGCCATTGGGTTCTGGAGGTTTGTGGCTGCTGGGATTCTTTGGGGACAGGTGAAGGGACACACCTTCCCCCCTCTGAGAGAACACACTCGTCCCCCTTCGAGGTACCTAGATGAAGTCAGCCTGGCACAGGGTGAGGAGACATCTCTGCACCGTGTTTCTCTCTTCCGAGATTTATTTCTTCGTGCAACAAAGCTTTTTAAAATGTTTTAAAGGAGGACCCAGAACAATAGGACTATGGGTAGGTGCATGCCTTGCATGTGGCCAACCTGGGTTTGATCCCCAGCACCACATATGGTTCTCTAAGCTCTTCCAGAAGTAATCCTTGAGTGCAGAACAAAAATTATGCCCTAAGAACCTCTGGGTGTGGCCCAAAGTACCCCCCCCAAATTAATTTTATCAAGAAGAACCACTGTCTTCTAAAGCAACAGTCTTCAACCACCAGTCCACAGACTGGTGCAGGTTCTCAGTCAGAGAAAGTTTGAAAATCACTGGGTTAGAAATATTGGTCCATAGACCTGATTGCAAAACAGGTGCTGTTTTGCAGGTGCAAAAAAGTTGAAAAACACTGTTTTTCAGAGCAACTAAATCTACATAATAGAGAGTGGCACCATAAAGATATCTTGAGTAAAGGAAAAGAAAGAGCTTGGAAGAAAAGTTTTCAAGGGATTTGTTTCCTAAAGGTTATGGAATAGAATCAGAGTGTAAGGAAAAGAAACACAAGAGGAAAAAATATTTGAAAATCTTCATGATTCTATGAAAATGGCAATAAATATATATTTTTAATATTGATTTTTTTCTGGCTCCAAACTACACAAAGGGCTTGAATTTATTGGGAACTTATCTATTTGTCCATCCAAAAAGAAAAGAAGTAAAAGGATTTCAGGTTTGTCTAAATTCATAACATGGTTTAGATAGAAGTATTCTATTCCTTTCATATATCTTATTTTCTAAATTTTACTTCTATCTGTATATTAGTAGACACACAAATTTACACTTAATCTTTAAGAATTTCTATGATGTAAGCACCATGATGATACCTATTTTACAGAAGAGTAAACTGAGGCATTTAGAAAGAAGACTCTTGACTACTTGCTCAGTGTTATTCAACAAGAAGTTGAGAAGTTAGGAAATGACTTTAAGCAGTCTGACATCAGAACAAGTGCTCTAAAACATGAATACTAACTACATGGTTTCTTAGTCTCTTTATTTTATAAACTAATTTTCAAACAAAATATTTCCATTTTGCAATAAAGCCTAAAATGGCAAATAAAGTCTAAAATGGCAAAAGTGCCAATTGTTCACCATAATATTTTTTTAAGGGGGAGAGGGCTTTCAATGAGAAAGCTCACTTTATTTACTTTTATTTCTAGTATATGATTAAATGTATGTATATGTGTACATATATATGTACACCTTAGTGTTCTTTATTGCTTTCTTTTCCTCCTGTTTTTAATGTCTATTAATATGCTGGCTTCCTATTTTTCAATTAAAGTATATTTTCCACTTGGCCATTTTTCCCTTCAACTAGTTTATAAATTATTTACACTGTTACTTAATGGTTACCCTGGAAAGTTTAGCTTGCATTCTTATATTAATTCATTTATTTGCAGTGCCAGGATCAAATTTGGGTTCCCCACATACAAGTCATATGCTCTGTTATTCAGCTACATCCCTTGCTCTGGATGATTCTTATGTCTTTATTTTCAAATGATTCTTTAGAATATTTTTTCCATGATGGGGATCCAGGACGTCACATATGCAAGGAAAATGCTATACTGTTGAGCTTTATCTCTGGGTCCCTCTGTGACTTTATACTCATGTTGTCTTTTTTTTAATATTTTTATACCACCCCAGAAAGTCTTCAGGGTTCACTCCTGACAATGCAATGTTGGGATTGGCTGTATGCAAGGCAAATACCTTAACACCTGTACTATCTCTCTAGTCTGCAGGTTGTCCTTATACTTTTTTGTTTTAGTGTTTTGATTTTCTTTTATTATCTTTTATTAAGACATCATCTAATGTGACCACCAGTGTGACCTTCCCTCCACCAATGTCCCTAGGATGCCTCCCATCCCCCAGCATGATCCCTTAGGTGGCATATAACAAATTCATTTCATTTTGCTTGCTCCAACAAAACTTAAAGGAATAGCACATGAAATTAACAGACAATAAATAAGTAACATTTGATTTGTGATGATTGATTGCTATAAGGTTTTAACCTATGTAAATAGCACTGTAGCACTGTCATTCCATTGTTCATCAATTTGCTCAATTGGGCACCAGTAATGTCTCCATTGTGAGACTTGTTACTGTTTTTGGCATATCAAATACGCCATGGGTAGCTTGTCAGGTTCTGCTGTATGGGCAGGATACTCTCAGTAGCTTGCCAGGCTCTCCATGAGAGACGGAAGAATCGAACCGGGGTCGTCCACGTGCAAGGCAAACGCCCTACCCACTGTGCTATCATTACAGCCCATGTAAATAAGAAAACTTAAATAATTTAAAACAATGTCATATATGCACATTCTCTTTTACATAATAAGGTTTCAACTTCGACATTTAAAATAATTGGCATTGCCGCTCTCTGCCCAGATATGATCCTGAGTGGCTGCACACAAGCAACCTTTCTGTTGCTGAATGCCCATGATCCTAGAGGCCAACTAACTACTTTCGGCACCCAGCGGCTCCCTGCAGAAATGCCTGTAGACTATGAACTAAGCTACAGCCCCATGCAGTCTTGGGAGGGGTAAGGTTTTTCTCTCTCGGCCTTTCCTTTTCCCAGTGGTGGTGTGGCGACCGCCATCTTATAAGGCCCACTAAACAGAGGTATGAGCTTGCAATGATGTGACTTCTGGTAGAAATTTCTCTGGGCTTTATTACTAAGATACCAGAAATTCAAAACTGCGCGGCCGCGATCCCATATGCTCTTTATTCTCAGCAATGGAAAACAAATTATCAAATGCTGCCTTTTCGGCAGGTCTGATTATTGGGGGAAAATTCCAAATAATAATTGTGAGTTTTCTGTTGAAATATTGAGTGTACTCAAAGTAAAGAGAGAGTAAAGTGAAAACCATCTGCAACACAGACAGGGTTGGGGGTGGAATGGGAGGTATAGGGGGGTTCTTTGTTGTGGAACATGTGCACTGGTGAAGGGATGGGTGTTTGATCATTGTAAGCCTGAAAGTTTTGTAACTTTTCACATGGTGAGTCAATAAAAAAATTTTTTTAATGGCATTAAATTTTATATTTATATTTTATTTTATACTTTAATCTTATTAATGACAAGGAAAACATAATAATCACCACAATGGGATACAAATACAAAACAAAATTTAATGCAGTATATTTTAGACATGCTAATAAGTCTTAATGATTTAAAAAAATTGATGTGTAATATTTAAAGATAAAAATATATACTGGTATTTTAGTTATGATTTGATAACTAATAGAAATGAAAAGTACCAGGTAACAAAAGCTCTATTTGTTCCTGTTCCAATAATGTTTTCCACCCTATCAAGAGAAATCTGTGACTATCTGAAGAGCTCTGTTTATTTTCCTGATGATGTAATGAACCAAAGAGAGGTGGAAGAAGTATTTTTTACCTTGAAATGGATTTTATCCAGAAACAGCAACTTATCTAGAATTAGATGTTTATCATTTCCTTTCATATTTGTAAGACCTACTACATATATAGATTTTCATTGAATATGTTACTGTCTGATTCCTTTTAATAATGGTCAATATTATTTTAATATTGGTCCCTCTAAACTAAAATCTATTGTCTCTCTACTATGGCTTAATTAACCCTTGCATTTTTTTGTGCTGCATTCAGAATGAATTTTTCAGTACTACTTCAAATTTATTATTTCTCTTTTTAAGTATAAAATTTTGAATTTCAGAGTCTATAGTTTTATTGACTTTGGTTTTTTTTTGTGGGGGGGAAAGGGGGCACATATGGGTATGCTCTGGGCTTACTCCTGGCTCTGCGCTGAGATCATTCCTTGCATTGCGTGGGGCACTCTAAGAGGTATCAAGAATGGAACCCGGATCAACTCACTGTACAATCTCTATGGTCCCAAATTTTACTGTTTTGCAAGATTTTATTTCATTCTTTTCATTTCAGATTTAATTTTGTTATTTTCATTCTGTAATTTCTCATTTTATATTAATGGTATGCCTTATGTTTTTCCTTCAGATGCCTTAAAAATGTATAGTGCAATGAATTTGTCAGATAAAATGATAAAACTAACTTATTTAATTAATATTTTATCTATGGTGAACCCATATCTTACCATTAGATTTCTTTGTCTACAGTTACTAATCTTCAGGCTTATATTATGTAGAGTAGATTTTATTTTCATTAGATTTTTCTTCCTCTTGGTTTTCCATCATTCTATTATTCTAAGAGTTTAAAAGTGCTTTCCACTCAATCTGTCAGAGTTCAATGCAAAAATAACCTTAAAAGAACATTTCTAAAATGCCGTAGAGTAATAACTAGGATATTGTCAAACTAGTTAGCAGGAAATTTGGTGCCATTTCTGGTCAGACTATTGGACTTGTGTCTTATTCCCCCATTTATGTGTGTGCTAGGGTTCACAGGTTCCAAAATTAGGTGGAGTCCCTCCTTCCCAACCGTGCACACAAGCTTTTTTTTTTTAATGTAAGAGTCATCATCTTCATCATCATCTCCTTGATCATTGATTTTCTCGCGTGGTCTCAGTAACATCTCCATTCATCTCAGCCCTGAGATTTTAGAAGCCTCTCCTTACTCGTCCTTTCCAACGGTGCCGCATTGGAGGCTCTTTCAGGGTTAGGGGAATGAGACCCATCATTGTTACTGGTTTTGGGATATGAATATGCCACGGGAAGTTTTCCAGGCTCTCCCATGTGGGGAGGAAACTCTTGGTAGCTTGTCAGGTCCTCCAAGAGGGAGAACTAGGCTATAAGAGGTCACACAGCTTCTGGAAGTTTGGTTTTATAGTCTCTGGATGTTGGCAGTTAATGGGATTATACACTGTGCCCAGGGCAGTTTCTGGATGTGACAGCCTAGCTACTGGAAAACAGGGATCTGGCAGAAGAGGCCCAGTCCCAATCCCAGCAGGCTTGGAGATCTCAGCCCCAGGTCCCACACACCTGGGTTCCTCTGCCGGTGCCTTCATGTGTGAGGCTCGTCCTGACGTTTATAAAAAAAAATATTAGCTGGGCATTTCTATAGTTCTAGTCTACTGACAATAACTTACAGGGGCCAGAGAGATTTAGGCACCACTTCTGTCATAAAAACACCTATTTTTGGCAAACTGCTATAAAATATTGTTTCTCTTACACAGCCTATAATAATGTAATCAGATGTATGTACAGTTTTTGCTGAACATAAACAAGGGTTTTTTCCCCCTCTTGGGGGACATGCAACCAGTAGTAAAAACAAATGCCTGATTTATTTATTTTCTGTGATTTTAGGAGAATCAAGCTGAATTGGCTTTACTAAATATTCTTTATAGATTTTTAACACTCTAGGACTTTGAGCATTTCCGAGTCTTTCCCCAAATATCCTCCAGGTTGTCTGATTTGAGGCCAGAGGCTGGCTATGATTGAGGGATTGGCATTGGTAGGTGCCCCAGCGCCAAAGATTTCTCACTGCAAATAGCTCAGGTTTCATCTCCGCTCCATCAAGTCTGGTGCACAGCAAATTCAGGGCAGCCTTTGGAACCTGGCTTTGCTGTCTCAGTGCAAGTGGCTAAAACTTAAAAAAATTAATTCCTACGGATGTAACAATATTCCCTTTATGTTTATTTATTCTCGTTACTTTATCGGGGCCTCCCCATGCAAGGCCAGACTGGATGCTCAGGGTCTGGGGGTTGCTTAAGCGTTAGTGTCACAGGCCAGGGCACTCGCCTCACTGCAGTTGCCTATTTGGGCCCTGACACCACAGACTGTCCCAAGCGCCATCAGGAGTAACCCTGGGGCCGGGGGGTGGGGAGCCCAAAACAAAATCAAAACAGGTGAAAACAACCTGAGGGTAGGGTCTGGAGTAGGCAGCCTCAGCCCAAAGCTGCCTCTCAGTGGGCCCATGGCACATGGCAGGCACTCAAGGACAAGGGTTTGGTGCCTGCATTCAAGCAGGGTTCCATCCTAGTTTAAGTAAGGGGTGAAGGCCCAAGGCCCAGCAAGAAGGTCCTGAAACCCAAATCCTAACTGTTAAATAAGGAGGGAACTCTGTCTGCCCGTGGCCATACAGAAAACCATACACCCCTTTCTGGCCTTGTGGAATGAAAAAAGATTAAAGTTAAACAGTATCCACACCATAAAGCCCCCCTAGAGAACTAGTCTCAAGTAGGGTGTGCCCCCACAAAACCAAAACAAAACAAAACAAAAGAATTAAAAAAGTAGCAGCCAGAGAAATGGCTCAGAGCTGGGAGCAAGGGCACTGTTGGGAATCTGGCAACCATCCGACACGGCTGTGGAGTCCCCCAAGAAGGGGAGGACGGCTGAGCGACACTTTTTCAAATTATTTTTAAAGGTTTTAAAAGGCAGTGTTGGCTGGAGATGTAGCTCACAGATTCTAAGCCCTAGGTCTGATCCCAGACATGGGAAGGAAGGAGAGAGGGGAGGGGAAAGGAGGGGAAGGGGAAGGGAGAGAGAAGAGGGTAAGGGAAGAACAGTTGAGTGAGGGAGAGGGAAAAAGTCAGGGGGGCGGGGAGTGAGGGAGAGGGATGGGGAGGGGAGGAGGGGAAGATGGGGAGGGAGAGAGGAGAGAGGGAGAGGGAGTGGAGAGGGAGGTAGAAGAAGGAGGAGAGGGAGAGAAGAAAGGGAAAAGGGGAGAGGGGAGGGGAAGGCAGAGAAGGATGAAGAGGAAGGGGGCAAGGGTGAGTGGGAGGGCAGGTGGCAGGAGGCATAATACCCAGTAAGAATAGAAAAGAGTGATGAGCAAACACACGGCCCAGCACACCTTAAATTCCCCTTTAATGCTGTCCAAATTAGAGAACAAGAAACTGGACCCAAGAGAACACGGGGTAAGGCACATCCTTGCATGCAGCTGAGCCGGGTTCCATCCCTGGCACAAAAATGGTCCCCATCCCTGCCAGACGAGACCCCTGTGCCATGGCCACACCTAAATAATCCAATCTGTGAGGCTGAAGCAATAGCACAGCGGGTAGGGCATTTGCCTTGCACACGGCCGACCAGGGTTCGATTCCCAGCATCCCATATGGTCCCCTGAGCACCACCAGGAGTAATTACTGAGTGCATAAACTAGGAGTAACCCCTGTACATTGCCTGGTATGGCCCAAAAAGCAAATAATAATAATAATAATAATAATAATAATAATAATAATAACAACCCAGTCCATAACCCAATCCACTCAGACTCCCAAGCGATGAAAGGGGCAGCAGGGACGCCCCTCAGTGACCAACAGGCTACCCTCATCTGCGGGGTTAATCCCCACACTGACTCCCTTCTTTCCACTCAGGACCAAGGGACATAGCAGCCCCGATGTCGGGCCCAGAATGGCCAGGATAGGGATCAGATTCACACAGGGCCAAGGACACGGGCTCACTGGCCAATGTCCTGTCTGATCTGCACAGGCTCTCCTGGGTCATGAGGCGGCAGGGGGTGAGGGGAAGAGGGGCTGGAACCCCCGGGGCCAAAGCCTCTCCCTTTGCCATCACTGCCCCGAGGGTATCCCTGAGCACCAAGTCAGGAGCCCCTGTAGTGCCCCAGGTATAGCCCACCCCTCCCCCATGCCGGCAACTCTGCAGAGAGTATGGGGGCCAGGGGTCGGCTCCTCATGTGCCTGACCCGGGTATGATTCCCCCAGAATGACAGGGTACCTGTGCCCTGGCAGGTGTGTCCCTGGGGGCCTCCGTAGGACCTCAAAACCAGACCCAGGCAGCACCACACCCACGGCCCTGGCACCAGACCATGGGTGTACTGAAAATTGCCAGTAGGAGTACTGCTATGTATTCAGCCATTGATTAAGCTGATTGAATTGGGCATGTACTCCACATTACTTTTATTTATTTATTTATTTATTTATTTATTTAATCATCATGAGATACAGTCACAAAGCTTTCATGTTTGTGAGATTCAGTCGTACAATTATCGAACACCCATCCCTCCACCAGTGCACACTTTCCACCACCAGTGTCCCCAGTATATCCTCCTCCATTCCAGTCCTCACCCTGCCTCTGTGGCAGGCAATTTTCCCACTACTCTGTCTCTATTTGGGGGCATTATATTTTGCTTGAATTTTCCCACCACCACGCAAGCCTGTATTGCAGGGACAGATGCTAGATCATTTATTCTCCCTTGCTCATTTTGAATATCATGGGTACCACAGCTGTGTGCTTCTGGAATACTAGATTGTAGATAGTTGGGTTCCAGAGACACTTCTGTAGGGCATTAATTCTTTTTGGGATTCAGTTGGGCGTCTCTGAACCAGGGCTGTTGGTGCACTAAGATGGCACCTGGAAGCACATTGTGGGTGTGACAGCCAGGCTGAGGAGCGGGCGGGGAGCCAGGGAGGGACAGCCCAGCACCTCTGCTGCCATGTGGCATGGAGAGTTAGTCTTGTAACCTTGCATACCTGGGCCTTGTTTGTGGAAGCTCTTGGTCAGCAGCATTCCATCTGGAGTATTTGGGGACACTGCACCTGCTCCATCTGGGGTGCCCTGGTGAAATTGGCTCAGTGTGGGGCCCGGGGAGATCTATGGCTCTGTGGTGTCTTCTAGGACTCGCTGCTGTGTTTCTGGACCTGGGCTGTTGGTGCTCTAAGATGGCTCCTGGAGGAACGTTGTTGGTGTGACAGCCAGGACGATAAGCAGGCGGGGAGTCGGGGAGGGACAGCCTGGTGCCTCTCTGCTGCCATGCAGCATGGAGTCCACATAACTGGGCCTTGCTTGTGGAAGCTCTTGGTTGCTGGGATTTCATCTGGAGTAGGCGAGGAGAGAGGTCTATAGACCTTGGTGAGGTCTATCCTGAGACAGTGGAGTCAGGCTGGGGATATAGCAGCGATTTTGGATTTTGGAAGCAAGAGGCAGCTGGGGGCTCTGCTTGGGCAGGCACAGGCCAACTTGACTCCTTCTGATTTACCCCAGTCTGTTCAGCCATGTATGGGTTCGAGATTAACTGTGGCCTTTGATATTTTTTGAGATTTATCTATGGGTCTCTGAAATAAGGCTAATGAATGAGCTTGTATAGTTGAGTTGGTGGTTGATGGGTACGACCCCCACATACCTAATCTCTGGCCATTTAATTTCTTGGTAAACTTGGTTCCAAGTAGTTGGAGTCTGGCCAAAGGCACAGTGGCAATTTTGGGGTGTCAGGAAGCCTGAAGGCACCATCAGGCTGCTCATACACTTGCCCCACAGGTGTATCAGTTGGTGGCACCATACCCCCACAAGCTTCTTTTTATGAGATATGGAGTCCCATTCCAGTACCTGCTTCACATAACATTTTTTGGTCCAGTTTCCCAACTCCTATGGAATTTTTTATCTTACTGTTACCTAAAATAGTCAGTGCTACTGCCGGCTCCCTGATCTCAACTAGAGCCCAGTAAGGCTATGACTCAGGTCTCACTTACCACTCACATTATTTGTACATTCAGGATAGCTGTGGATATTTAAATTATGTTTTAGTGCATTTATATTTTAAGGTGAGCTATGTACAATTTTTAGAATTTTACAATTTAACCCCAGATCATTATAATTGTAGAAAACTCACCTTAAATATTTTTGCTTTCTTTTTTCATATTTTATGTTTTGTACTTTCATCAGAGAGTGGAGGTATAGCATATCAAAGTATGAATTTACTTTTGCAATCTAATGAGAAGTCTGTTCTCAGCCTTAAAATAAAATTCTAATTCATTAGGAGTTAGAAGTTAATTGTCAGAAAAATACACTATGAAGATACAGTGAGCTTAAGGTCAGAGAAGGTTCAAAGTAGACAAGTGTCACCTAATTAAGCAGACTAAAACAGGAAGAAGCCATGATGAAGAAGAAAAGAACCAGAGTTGAAAAATGGGGCAAGATGGGATTAAAGGAATTAAGAGAACTCTTAGAGAAACATATTTCTAAAGGTTAGTTCAAAGAGTGTGTGAGATTCAGGAAAGAAATAAGCTCTGTCAAGTGATTGCAAATAAAGCAAATTGACCTAAACTCTGGAGTCTCTTGGAAACTCAGAAAGGCTTCCGGTTTTCTGAAGTGCAAATGAAATAGCTACCTTAAAGTCAAAGAGGAGGACTAAAATGCAAATAATGTAAATCTGTCTTAAACTAACACTGCAATTTTTCCACATCCCATTAATTATCTGGCTATACAGAATTCTAACCAATCTTCTTTAAAACTTCAGAGTCAAGGAGATTTAACTACCTGAAACTGTCAGAGGGAGGTGATTCAGCACAGAGGAAGAGACCTGGGAAAAGTAGGGAGTAGGACCTTGGTCAAAGAAAAAGGGAATTTCTTGATATGTTGGTTCATGATTGAAAAAGATAGAACTGATAATTTGAAATGTAATCTTGGTATTTTCTCTCAACTCAGGATATTCTTCCTCCAATTAACAACTTAAAATATGGAAAGTCTCTCCTGAAAAAACATATAAAACACTTATACTAATTCACAAAAGCAGCATACTAATTACTCTGCTTCACACACATAATAATTAGTACCTAAAAACAATGCTCTTAAGGTGATGTGTAATAACACTAAGTTTTCCCCAACCTTTCTGTCTAGATGAGCATCATTATCTCAATTTTCTTAAATCACATACTTTTCTTGAAGAATGAAAAATTTTTGACTCTAATGTGTCTGTTATACATGAATCATTAAGCCAGACATAATTCCATTGGAATTAGCATCTTCTTTCCAGCAACCTCAACATCATTTGTATGAAGCAAAAAACATCTCTGGTTGCTGGATATTATTTCACAAGTCTGGTCTTATAATTAACTTGTCATTCTCATTAAGAAAACAAGCCATTCCATCATTATAAGTGTGGCTTCGTGGCATTTGCATTCCCTGAAGACACACCCTTTACCTTAATTAGATCAGGTTTTTCTGTGCCTGATGATTGTAAGGTTGCTTTCAGACTCGATTGCAAAATTGCTTTAAGTACTTAATGCTTGGATAAATTGTATGAAAAGGAGTGAGCTCAGTTTTAACTCTTTCTTCTCTAGAATGCTAAGATAGCTTATAAGTAGTGTGTCAAAAAATAAAACTTGGTATTTTTTATTTGCTATTTGAAATCTACCCAGTTCCCTTGAAGTCACACTTCATGCATTTTCTCTTATATATGCTTGCTTCTTGGTCATTATTATTTTAATCACTATATAATATATAATATATTAAATAATATGTAATATAGAAAATACAATTTATACATATATGTGTGTATACTAAACCTGGAAAAGTGTTAGTAAGAGGGAAATATGAGCACAACACTTTTTAATTTTTTTTATCTTATAAAGTAGTTCACAATATTTCAAAAATCTTAGCTATAATGTATTATGCCTCCAGTTCTTGGAATTTATTTCTTAACCTCTCTGAACCTCAATTTATTTATCTATGTAACAAGGAATATAGTATTTATCTCTTCATCACATGGGGTATGAAAAAAGTACTATAAAATCTTTGTAAAGTATGAAATACCAGAGCATTTTTCATCCCTGTTTTAATTAAACTACAATCAGAGTGATGGAGGAGGAAGGGATCTTGAAAATTAACTAGTCTAAATTGAAGAGATGAGAAAACTGAGTGCATAGGAACTAAATGAAGTGTTCATGTACATATAGCATGTTGAGTTTCACATATATTTTGAATACAGGTATAAAAAATTCTTCTCAGATACTCTTTGTACTACAAGATAAATACAGATGTAAAGAGAAATTGTAAGATGTTTGAGGAATTAGTACCAAGTATGGGGACTGTGGGAACTGGAAATATACATGCCCCATTTAGAAAAGACAGCTAATACTTGTTTCTAGGTAATTTTTACCATATTAGCACATAGGCCAGGGGTTTGCATATTTTCCTTTTTTTTCTGCGAGGGATACCAGATGTCTAGATTTTTTAATATAAACTCCCAGTTTTTAAATTTACTTACTTAAATTTTAAATAAATTCGGTTTTTAAAAATATTGGTGCATAGGTCAAACAGAATATCTGAGGTCAAAATTAGCCCATGATTTACCATTTTAGAACCTCTTGCCTACGGAGATATGTTTAAACTCTTTTTTCATGGTATCAAGACATTGCATCATCAGGGCCAGAGTGGTAGTACAGTTGGTAGGACATTTGCCTTGCATATGGCCAGCCAGGGTTCAATCCCCAGCACCCCATATGATCCCCCTGAGCCCTGCCAGGAGTGATCCTGAGCTCAGAGCCAGGAGTAAGACCTGAGTAACCTAGGGTATAGCAAAAAAAAAAAAAAAAAGTATTTCATCATCTGTTCCCCTACTTCCTTCTCCAACTCATTTCCCTCTCCTCCTTGCCTGGTACTTAAGCTACAGCAACACTGAACAGCTCGTGATTTGACAAACATGCCTACTGCCAACATGCCAACTGACTGTCACTCTCTTAACCTTACTCCTTAGTTATGGTGCTCATTAGGTCAGCCATAAACATATCTCCCATAAATATTTTGTTCCTTGTTTCTTTTTGGATGAATGATATCTTTATTTCCACCAGGATACTGCTCCTAACAATCTTCCCAATACCACCATACTGCCTAACATATTCACTTAGTATATTTTTTGCAATATTTTTCATATTATTGAATTTATGTTACAGTACTACAAGTGCTTGTTTTATGTCTACTCTTTCATCCATAATCTTAGCTGACATTGAATTAAAAGAAAACTATTTCCACTTCATTTTGGACCATTGATCTCCCTTTCATGTTGTTTCTAAGCTTATTTTTGTTAAAAACTGCCTTTGTGTTAGATGAGATGGTGAATGTTTCTCACCAATGGATGACTTTCTAGAAGATATACTTTCCAGGGATTTGCCCTTTTAATGGGAAATTTGGTGCACACTCAACTTCCTAAATACAGTCTGCTGTTTGGTATCTGAAATCAGCTTACTCTATTATGTTCTTCTCATTCCTGGCTATATTTTAGATTATTTTTTAGTATTTGTTTTTGTACAATTTATTCTCCAAAGAAGGATGTTTCTCTAACTAATATTGGTCACTAAATCCAGTCCCTTAGATTGACAAACACTTTTGTTTGATTCAGTCCAGTTTAAGATCACAAATAAAATTTTGACTCCTAATGTGACAATGAGGGGTAAATGGAGGAGGGGAAAGTAGAGGTTGAAGTAAATAACCTGAATCTTATGGATTGATGGGATATGACTAATTAAAGGAGAATCACAGTACTTTATGCATTTGCCATTCTTCAATCTAATAGTTAAGACCTTAGTTTTCTCCTAAGAACATTGGAAGAATCTTGCATATTGCAAAGCACATTGCAGACTTCTTCCAGCTTCTGAGGGTAAGGATTCATGGGGTAAATACAGGTGCTGTTCATGGTTCTACCAATTTTAAGTGAAATTGTAACTTTTAAAAGAGGCTTTATTATAATAAATAACTTAGAGTTTACTCTAGCTAAACATCAGTATTCTGAAGGCATTCAAACAATATCTCTTTCATTCATATTTGGGTTGTAAGGAGATGTGGAAGAAATCTTGGCCTATAAATTAAAGGATGGCACTGAAGAGTTTCGATGAAATGGTATCACCCTGTTGAACCCCTCTCTTTACGTCAATGATCACTGCTTTGTAGAATGGTGAGATCCTGGTGGTGAATCCGTAATGCAGCTAGTGGAGGATCCTGATGTACTGAGTTTGAATGCCCTGTTTGGCTAGGGCTTCGATGACCGATTCACTCTCAGAAGGTCTTCTTTAAATCGATGAACATTAGACAGAGCAGCATCTTGAACTCTCATGAAACTTCAATGAGCTTGGTCACCGTGTGGATACAGTTGATTGTGCTGAATCATTTCCAGAACCTGGCTTGCTCGCATGGTTGTCCTCCATCTAGTGTTCTGCCTATTCTATTCAGGATGACTCGACTGAACAACTTGTAGACGACGGATAGTTGCCAATGTCATGGATGTCTCCCTTCTTGTACAACAGATCGGTCCTGCTGCTTTTCCATTGGGACAGAACCTTTCATTCGGATAGGTAGCGTGTGAAGAGCCATTGTATTGACGAGTACTGGTGGCAGATTCTTCAGGTGTTTGGGAAATATAGTTATAAGAATTTTCCTTGATGTCATTACTAAGAGGATCCCCCAAATTTGAAGAAATCTTAATAGCCCATAATGTATACATGTAAAGATAAAGATTTAAATTTTTTATTACTCTTAATATGTCATGGTTTTTCCTCATTCCTAATATATCCACATCATCAAAACAATAAATGATTGTGTTTAATGTTTTTCCCAGTTCTCTAGCTAATACAAATCTTTTTTAAAAGTCCTGGACAGGTAATACAAAGTAGAAATTAGCACCAAGAGAACAATCAATTTGTCATTTTAAAATAAAATATAAAATGTCTACTCTGACTACTTTACTTTAAGATTAGTGAACTATAATCTGCATTTGTGATATATTCTGAGGTTATTATTATTTACCATAAGTCAGTCTTGAATTACTGAATGTGAACTAATTTGCATTTCATTATTATCTTGTGTAATATTGTCTATAATCTTATGGTTTTGTTTCCATGAATTCATTTAAAATAGACATCATACTTCTTAGATACAATGAAAAAGCTTTAACCAAAATTTATTGATGAAGATAATAATATAGTTTGATAGCTATATGTAATCTAGAGAACAGAATAGAAATGAAAAGACAAAAACAGAAATGTTAGCATCTTCTAACGTACAAAGAATTTGACTGGAAGGTCAAACTAACTTGTTATATAAAGACTTCAGTTGTAGCTGTCAATTAAACAAATTATATTGGTTCAATCATATCATCCATCTGGGGCAATGATGTTGTCTCTAACATTTCTTCCAGCTTAACATTCTAATATTTCTCCAGTTAAATGCATGCAAGGCAAACGCCCTACTCGCTGTGCTACCGCTCCAGCCCACCTAAAGATATAATCTCCTTAAATTGACTTTGGGTGTTTTGTTTTGTTTGGGGACCACACCTAGCTATGCTCAAGTATTCTGTGCTCAGAGATCACTCCTGGCATGGCTTGGGGGACCATAGGTGGTGCCATGGATCAAATCTGGATTGACCACAAGCCAAGTCCCTTATCTGCTGTACTATCATTCTAGCCCTCATTAATTGAGTGATAAACCTCATTAAATTCAGGTCAAGTATCCATCTTTGAACCAATAAACTATGGGAAATAAGAATATGAAGAAAGAGAATTTTGATTCAGTGATGGACCAATCAGTTGTGGGACATCTCAGGCTGTGATATAAGTACAGGCATTTCTGAAATATGTGTTTGTCAGGATAAAGGACTCAAGGAACAGGAGAAGAGAAGAAAACAGGGAGAAAGACACTGGGTCTTTCTCCCAGACACTGAGTCTGTCACATAGTCTTTATTAAATTTATAAAATTTAAAGTCTAGATAAACTAGTAAAATTTAAATTCTAGATAAACTAATTCAAAGCTAGTGTCAAAATGAAATCAAATAAGAGAAGGTGGTGAATAACTCTGAAAAACATTGTAGTTTACATATAAGTACAATAAATTATCACACACAAAAAAAAAAACAACAACCACAAAAGGTTACAACCACGCTGTCATAATGGAAGTGAGCACCCATGCTGCAGTTCTCCAGGACATATTTCCAGGCCATACTGTTTCCCATGACAATGCTTAGAGATATAAAGGTGGGTATAGATACAGACGTGGGGAATGGGTAGAGGTATATGTAGAACAAACATAGTCAGATCTAACTAAAACACATTTCTTTTTCCAAGTTCAAACACTGGAAATTCTTAAAGAAAATGTACTCTTAAAATATCTAGAAAAGGAAGTACAAAAAGGCATTCCAACCTCTTTCTTGGTACTTTAAAAAGTACCACCATAAGGAGCAAAATATAAGTAAGAAATCATCAGCATGGAAAGAAAAATAAAGAGGAAAATAAGGAATTTTTCACCTGGGGGTCCAGGGCATAGTTCAGTGGTAAGAATAACACATGCTTTGAATGTGTTAGCAGAATTTTTTTTCTTTTTTAATCCCTCTACATAGCTGCATGTGGTAAAGTTTCACCCTCATTCTTTCTGTTATTACATAAAAATTTAAATCTCAAGTATTTTTAAAAATAAAAAAGATCTTGAATAGTCCTAACTCCAGTAAGCCAAAGGCTGTATGCTAAGTGTTTAAGGAGACTTAATAGTACTTGGAAATGGAATGAACCTTATTTTTAAAAAGACTTGAGAAAATTTTATTATTCTCCTTAGGGAAACAATAAATTTAGAACTTCTAAGATCATTTGACTCCTCCAGAAGTTATAGATTTACTATATTATTTTAACCAAATCAGAAACTCTCTGTCAAATCTCAGAATACAAATATGTTACTGTTTCAAATTCTAAAATGACAATGTAAATCAAAATAAGAGATTCTTGTAATTTAAGAGACGTGGAAGATTTTCCCACTAACGACAACAATAAAACCCCAATCCCAAAATCCATATAGTCCCTGGAAAAAACAGTTTATGTGTTTTGGCCAAAGAAATAGAATAGATGTGGGCAAGCAAATATGCTCCCATCCTCTCAGGAAAGGATGAAATGAAACAATTTAGGATCTTTTAGGAGTATAGGGAACCATAGCCCGAAATAGAAGAAACTGTCACAACTTTTTATTTTAAGGCTGCCTGCTGATTGGCTATGTGAAATACATCCTGCTCCAAATGTACCAATTGAATGTACAATGTAAAAATGTACCCATGTATGTATAAATGTACCCATGTGCTTACTAATTGTCCTTAATGTCTCTGATATCTTAAACAATGGCTCACATCTTTGGGGTCGAGGTAGAAAAGTGATATTGATAGTTCCAGCCTGTGAACTCACTAATGGCTTCTCAGGCAACTCTAAAGATGGGACTGGACTTGTGTGTTTATCTCTTCACCTTTGACATTTCTGCCACTGACCCCCATTGGGTGGAGGTCCAAGGTGCTACCCTGATTGCTTTAATGTGGTAACTTGACACAGACACATGAGGAATAGGCTGAGTTAGTATCAGATTGGACTTTTTCCCCCTTAGTGTTTACCTTATAATTATGCTCATTTATAAGTCATCTTTCTATACTCATAAGAGATGAACGTTTCCATATTTCTTCTTAAAATGTAATTATTGCATAGGGAACATATCTTCTACTCAAGAAGCTTAAATAATCAATTTTACAGCATCTTCTGAGAGAGTTAAATGAAGCTTAATATTGTTAAAATTTCTCTGCTACCTAAGTCAACTATAGCTTCAGTGAAATTCCTATCAATATTCCAATACAATTTTTACAAAAATGAAAAAGCAATCCTAATAATTTTATGTCTTTTAAAAATAATGAATGGAATCCAAGGAGATAGTACAAGGGTTAAGAAACTTTCCTTGCATGCACTGACGGCAGTTCATGTCTCAACATCACATACAATCCCCTGAACATGGCCAGACATGGCTTCTGAGCACAGAGACAATAGTGAATTCTGTGTAACTCTGTGACAGACCAAATATCCCTCTAAATATATACAAAAAGGAGGTGGTTGGGAAAACTTGGGTGTCATAAATGCATAAAATGCATTTATGAGGACTTGAGTTCATTGCCTGGCATCACATGCCTTCCCATGCCCAGTACCACTGGATATAAGTCTTGGAGGCCTCTGTGAACTACTGAGTGCAACTTGGGTAGGGCACCATTAGGCCTGAGCATTGAAACATCTATTCTGGTTAGCCAATAACACTGAGAATGACCCCCTCCCAAGACCCCTGAATACTGCTTGTAAGAGATTTTCAAAATAAAATCAAAGCTGGAGTTATCTCACATCTTGATTTCAAACTAATTTTCAAAGCTATAAATCCAAGCAGTTTTGCATTCACATAAAACAGACATGCAAATGAATGGAACAATGATATCATGCTTTTCATTTGCAAAGCAGAGGGAACATTTACAGCAGTTGATACACAGAGAGAACCATAAAACAAGCACCAACATATTTCTGTATTTAATATAGTATACGTTTTATAACCAGAGAAGAATTTAACTAAAAATAGTGACAAACATGTGTATAAATAATTTTAAAAATATGTAAAGGGATAATATATACATATACAAATATATGGGACTGAAGAGAGAGTACAGAGGATATGGTGCTTTCTTTGCACATGGCCAACTTTGGTTCAATCTATGGCACCATATTTGGTCCCAAAGCCCTACCAGGAGTAATCCCTGAACATATACATATATATGTATGCAAATATATATGTGTATATATTTGTGTATATATATAATACATATATACTATCTATCATACATACACACATATATACACACATATATTGTCCTTTTTTGTTCCCACATACAAAATCATTCAAAAGCAAAATAGAATGTATACTTCTCAGTTATGTTCTGTAGTCTACAAAAACTTTGTAACAACATTTGATGATGTCATAATTAGTATTTTTAAAGTGCCATTGTCACTTATGAACATAGAGGCTAATTCAATTTTAATTAGCACTTTAATCCATAAAAAATAAGAATAATATATGATCACAAAGTATGTAATGGTCCAGCCTTCAAAAATTTACCACTACCTACTACATTGGCAGAAAAAGAGATAAGTAATATCATTTCTATGGCTACAGAAAGAAAAAGTTGAAGTAATTTAGTACCTGATACAATTAAGTTTTCTTTATCAAGAAAACTCAGCTAACAAGAAATAATTCTAATAATCTGATAGAATTCACATCTTATTCAGTGTGAAATATTGGAAGCTGTACTAATATTAGGAAGGAGATATGTATGTCTATTACATATCTATTCAATTGTCTAGCTAGGGCAAGTAAAAGAAGAGTTGAAAAGGACCAAAATAAAGGGGAAAGGACAAAAACTGATAACACATTACAGATAATGTATTTGCATATGTAGAAAATAAAAAGTAACTTAGCTGTAAAGTAGCAAGGTATCTGGAAAGAAGATCAATATAATAATTGCATCTTAGATGCTAAAAATTAGACAATTAAAAATCACAACACAAACCACAGAAATCCAAAGGTTTATCAGAGATTAGTTTGAGAATTGAGAATTTTTATGTTTTTAAACAAGAAAATCTTGAAGAAACAGATAAATTCCTTGATTTCTATAACCTCCCAAAGGTTGAACCAAGTTTGGGATACCTGAACAGAAGAATGGAGAGAGAGACACAGAGAGAAATACAGAGAGAGAGAGACAGAGACAGAGACAGAGAGACAGAGAGAGACAGAGACAGAGAGACAGACAAACAGAGAAGAAAAATAGTGCCGCTGAGGCAGGCGGGCGTTGGGGGCAGGAGGGAAATAGAGGACATCGATGTGTTGGGAAATGTACCGTGGATAGGTGTTGGGAAAAAAATTAAAATTTTTTTAAAAATAAATTAATGTTATAAAGTTTTTAAATAAATACTATCTCAAAAACTTTTAATAAAAATTTAAACACCTTTGCAATCATACAAACCCGATGAAAGGTACATAGAACCTAAACAAAGAAAAGTACAAAACATTATTTAGAGAACCTAATTAAAATCTAAATTGATAAGAGAATGTACCAAATTTATTTATTAAAATGAATAGGTATAAAGATACCAGTTCTCCCCAAAATTGATCTATAAATTTATATAACTCACATGTAAATTTTAATAAATTTTTTCTGTCTATAGTCACAAAATTGATTTCATAGAGCGATAATGCAGCAGGTAGGACATTCTCCTTGCACGCGGCCCACCTGGATTCGATTTCTCCGCCCCTTTCCGAAGCCCGGCAAGCTACCGAGAATATCCCGTCCGAATGGCAGAGCCTGGCAAGTTACCCGTGGCATATTCAATATGCCAAAACCGGTAACAACCAGTCTCACAATGGAGACATTACTGGTGCCTGCTCGAGCAAATCCATCAGCAACGGGATGACAGTGACAGTGACATACATTTTCTACCAATTCATAAGTCAAACAATTATTAGTAGGCAAGACCATCTTTGGCAGAGGCGAGGGCTTCCAAACAATGCTCAGGGGTCCTGTGGGTCGCTCCTCGTGATATGGATACGTGGCCAACCAGGTCTGGATAATTTAGTGCTGAGACCTAATGATATGATGCTGCTTGAATTCCTACATTCTGAGGCCCTACTTTTTAAACAAAATTTAGGATATTCAAAGGAATCATGAGGAGTGTGAAAAGGCAATCCATAATGAGAAAAGATGTTTGTGACATACATCTATCTATATAGCAAAGGGATCATATAAGGAAAAGAATAAAATAACACATTAATACAAAAATAATTGATAAATTGAACAGTACATCAGATATCCAAATGTTCATTAAATCTTTTTAAATGTGCTCAATTTCATTAGTCATTGGGGAAATTAAAAATAAAATTGCACACCCACCATAATGGCAAAAAATCAGATTTTTACTAAATCTGACAATGGTCTCATAGGATTCAGATTCCCAGGGAACATTCTCTGGCACTTTATTTTATATGTAAGAAGTCCAGTGGGAAAATGTTCTTGAGAATATTAATAGGAAAGTTGGATTGGATTGAGCAGAAGGGGAATTCCTGTAACAAAAGCCATTCAGTTTACCTTTCTTTTTTTTTTTAATTTATTTATTTTTAATTAGAGAATCACCGTGAGGGTACAGTTACAGATTTATACACTTTTGTGCTTATACTTCCCTCATACAAAGTTTGGGAACCCATCCCTTCACCAGTGCCCATTCTCCACCACCCGTAAACCCAGTGTCCCTCCCACCCTCCCCAAACCCATCTCCCCCCCCACCCCACCCTGCCACTGTGGCAAGGCATTCTCTTCTGTTTTCTCTCTCTAATTAGCTGTTGTGGTTTGCAATAAAGGTGTTGAGTGGCCGCTGTGCTCAGTCTCTAGCCCTCATTCAGCCCGCAACTCCCTTCCCCCACATGGCCTTCGACTACAATGTAGTTGGTGATCGCTTCTCTGAGTTGACCTTTCCCCGGAACGTGAGGCCAGCCTCGAAGCCATGGAGTCAACCTCCTGGTACTTATTTCTACAGTTCTTGGGTGTTAGTCTCCCACTCTGTTATTCTATATACCATAGATGAGTGCAATCTTTCTATGTCTGTCTCTCTCTTTCTGACTCATTTCACTCAGCATGAAACTTTTCATGCCCATCCACTTGACTACAAAATTCTTGACCTCCTTTTTTCTAACAGCTGCATAGTATTCCATTGTATAGATGTACCAAAGTTTCCTCAACCAGTCATCCGTTCTGGGGCATTCGGGTTTTTTCCAGATTCTGGCTATTGTAAACAGTGCTGCGATGAACATACAGGAATTCTTAATTTGTAAAGACCCTTGAAATTTTTTCCTATCTCAACCTTTATTACCTCCACCACTGCCAACACCACCAAGATCACCATCACTGTAGATCAGTCATTGTAAGTAACTCTCAGAGAATGGTGACTGGCCTTAAGAGTAGACTCACTCTTTATCTAAGGGAAATTCCCAAACTATAACTCAGTAGGGAGTAGTCACACTAATACTACTAGCAGGTAAGTGAGCACTGCAGTCCCAATGAAGAGTAAGTGATATATTACTGAAAATCCTACAAATATCAACTATTTGGTGAGGAAAATGAACAATTGAACTCATATCATTATGATATGTGTATGATCTGACACAGACTCTTTGAAAAACTATTTGAAAGAATCCAACTTCAATATACGCATAGCCTCTGTCCCCAATATTTTGATACCTAAGCATATGCCCAATACATGTATATGCATCCCAAAAGACAGGTACAAGAATATTCATAACAGGACTATTTATTTGTTTTGTTTTGCTTTCTGGATCACACCCAGCGATGCACAGGGGTTACTCCTGGCTCATGCACTCAGGAATTACTCTTGGAGGTGCTCAGAGGACTTATGGGATGCTGGGAATTGAACCCCGGTTGGCCTCATGCAAGGCAAATGCCCTACTGCTCCAGCTCTATAACAGAACTATTTAAAATAACCAAAAACTGGAACAACTAAAATATCTTCCAACAGTATTATGAATAAAATAAAAAAATTACTGTGTAAACATCATGGATAAATTTCACAACTGTAATGTCAAGTAAGGGAAGTAACCTAATAAAGTTTGATATGTAATTTTACTTTTAGAAAGTTTAAAAACAGGCAAAATTACTAAAATATACAAACTAAAGAGTCATATGCAATGTATCCAAAAAAGAAGAAATCTGACTCATCAAAAATTGATATACTAATTCCACCTGAAACCTACCAGTGAATTTTACATGATATTCTTCCAGCTAAGATAGAACATTTACACCCCATAATTCCCATGTTACTTTCTATATTTAATAAGAGGAAAGAAAGGATCATAGAAGGAAAAAAGAGATAGAGACTTATCAAACAAATGACATACTTTATTTTTTATTTTCAGATTTTTATTGCTTTGTTTTTCTTACAATGATACTACATAGGTATTACTAATCTTGTATTGTCCTTTAAAATATTTTATTAGGCTGTAAAGGAAACAAAAAAGAAATGCAAAGTCCAGACTTGTGCATCTGAGTTCATAATCATAGATAATGATAAGTGAATTAGGAAATAAAAGCCAGACACACATAAAGGACCAAAATAGGGGCCAGAGCGATAGCACAGCCGGTAGGGCGTTTGCCTTGCACGCGACCGACCCGGGTCCAATCCCCGGCATCCCATATGGTCCCCCAAGCACTGCCAGGAGTAATTCCTGAGTGCAAAGCCAGGAGCAACCCCTGAGCATCACTGGGTGTGACCCAAAAAGCAAAAAATAAAAAAAATAAAGGACCAAAATAAGGTTTAAGAAAGTATCTGACATTGTATCCAAAATGTTCACTAGAACACAAATATTGGAGTTTAAAAAAGACACACAGAGCGTCTCAGTCTGATGTGAATTTTAGGGAGGAACTTAAGGATTTAGTTAAATAGCAGGGATTCAAATTACTAGTTACACATCAATATTCATTTTTCATTTATTTGAAAGTTAAACAAACACAAATTTTTATTTGAGATTGTAACCTACACAGTTGTCTCCATTTTCCAGCTTCTATTACATCTAGAGGTGATATTGTCAAATGCTAAATAGCAAACTCTAAGTAGAAGTGCTTGTTGACCTTTACCCAATACCCATCTGATAAGGGGTCAATATGCAAGATATATAAGGCACTGTTAGAACTTTAAAAAAAAATTTTAAAAATTTCATTGAATCACCGTGAGATAGTCACAAGTTTTTATGTTTGGGTTACAATCTCACAATGATCAAACACCCCTCCCTCCACCAGTGCACATTCCTCACCACCAATATCCCGGGTATACCATCCCTTTCCCACCCTCCCCCTGCCTCTATGGCAGACAATATTCCCCACACTCTCTCTCTACTTTTGGGCATTATAGCTTGCAACACAGACACTGAGAAGTCATCATGTTTGGTCCATTATCTCCTTTCAGCATGCATCTCCTATCCCAACAGGTTCTTCCAGCTATCATTTTCTTAGTGATCCCTTCTCTATTCCATCTGCCTTATCTCCTCCACTCATGAAGCAGTCTTCCAGCTATGGGGCAATCCCCAAGCCCTTGTATCTACTGTCCTTGGATGTCAACCTTATGTGATGTTATTTTATACTCCACAAATGAGTGCAGTCCCTCTATGTCTGTCCCTCTCTTTCTGACTCACTTCACTTAGCACTATACTCTCCATGTTTATCCATTTATAAGCAAATTTCATGACTTCATCTCTCAAACAGCTGCATAGTATTCCATTGTGTAGATGTACCAAAGTTTCTTTAACCTGTCATCTGTTTTAGGGCACTCGGGTTGTTTCCATATTTTGGCTATTATGAACAGTGGTGCAATGAATATATAGGTACAGATGTCATTTCTACTGGGTACTATTAGAACTTTATAAGGAAAAAAACATCCAACCCCATCAAAAATGGGGAGAAGAAATGAACATAAACATTCTCAAAGAAGAAATGCAAATAGCCAAAAAGCACAGAAAAAAATGCTCTACATCGCTAACCATTAGGGAGATACAAATCAAAACAGCAAAATCATATCACACCACAGAGACTGGCACACATTAAAAATAACAAGAGCAACTGATGCTGGCATGAATGCATAGAGAAAAGAACTCTTCTTCATTGTTGGTAGTGGTTCAGTCTTTTTGGAAAACAATATGGGCATTCCTCAAAAAGCCAGAAATTGAGCTTCCATGCCACCCAGCAATACCACTGTCCTCCCATTGTTCATTGATTTGCTTTGATAAAATTTTATACTTGTAAAATTAAATTGTACTAAGAGCAAAGGAAAACTCAAAATATTATTTTTGCTTTCTTTTATTATGTATATGCACTTGAACTTATTTACATATCTTTGTAGTAGGAACAAACATCTCCGAATGCAGCAGCTATGTTGTACCTGGGTCGAGAACTCAACATGAGGAATGACTTGGCACCAGAATTTCACAGGAGGAAGAGAGCAGTGTGAAACGCCTTCAAAAGCGTTGAAGAAGTGGTTAAAAGGATAAAGAACCTCTGGCTCCAGGTACTTCTTTTCGACTCCACAGTTCTTCCTGCAGTAACATATGCCTCAGAGACCTGGGCCCTATGAAAACAGGATGAGAACGCTATTTGGGTATCCCAAAGAGGAATCTAAAGAGCTATGCTTGGAGTATCACGTTTCACTCAAGTGAGAGAAGAAATCCGGAGTTTCCACCTCCATCAATGATCAAGAATCAGGGACGCTGTCTTGCTTGCCAAGGGATCGAAAATCAGATGGGCCGGACACGTAATGCGATTCAGAGATGAATGCTGGACTAGAGCTGTTACCAACTGGATTCCGTGGGACGTCGAAAGACCACGTGGCCGCCCACTTGGTCAGACTTCTTTGTCAAAACCCTAAATGAATGATTTGAGGCTTTTCGTGTTCCTGGAGTGAGCAGATATCATTGGGCTACACTAGCACATGACAGGGACGAATGAAGATATTACTGGTGCCCACTCGAGCAAATTGAAGATCAACGGGGTGACAAGTGATACAAGTGTAGTAGGAAACTCTCTCGCTCCACACACAGCGATTTCACTCTGGTAGCTATAATTGGCCTAGTGAATATATTTCATTAAGGAATTCATCAAATGTTAAAAATAGGGCTTTATATTCACCTCTGAACAAACTAATATAATAGAGAATTAGAGCTGACAAACCCCCAAAACATGACAGCTTGTTCTTTAAGATTTTCTTCCACAATTTCTGGTTTACACTATTTTAAATGAGTGTAAAAGATCAAGGCTTTTTTTTCTCAGATTGTTTATTTATAATATTTACCAAATATTATTTAGTCAAGTCAATGTTACTCTTTGTGGTATTGTTTGTAATAGCACAAACTTGAAACATACCACATGTCACCTGTGGGAATCTTGTTAAATAAGTTACAGGCATAGTCTCACTATGTAGTATTATGTAGCACTTCAAAGGAATGAGGAATATTTTTTATAGTAATAACTACACAAAGGAGTATTGAACAATAGAGGAATGAGGAAGATTTCTAAATCAGGATATTGAGTGAGAAACAGGATAAAGAGCAGAAGGGATAGGCAAAGCAGAGCACAGAACTAGGCCTGTAAAATGTCACCTTTGTTTAATGAAGGGGAGAATAATATAAATAATTTATATATATATATATTTTCTAAGAAGTTACTGAAGACAATAAACCAAACATCTACTCACTGCAACCAATGGTGGGAGGAAAGACGATTAAGGGGGAAAAAAAAGATAGAGAGCAACACAGAACATCCTGACCCCACTCCAGGCTGTCTTCACTGGGGCAACTCAGGGTGTGGGGGGGGTGGAGTTCCTTTCCCTGTCCCAGCAGAACCCTGGGAACCGAAAACCTCCAGAACCCAACTACACAGCCATGCTCAAGATGCTCCTGACAGGCTCAGAAGAGCCTCACTCATAGGCTCTTGCAGAAAAAAAAACAGGTTTGCAGGACCCATGACTGAGATCTCCAAGATGGCTCAGAACGGGACGGGACTTCTCTTCCCCCCAGCTCCCCAGTTTTCCAGTAGTTTGGCAGTCACACCCTCAAACAACCTTGACACCATATAAACTCACCGACTGCCAATATCCAGGGACTATGAAATGAAGTTTCCAGAAGAGAGAGAGCAACACAGAATATCCTGGAGCTCATGGCTGGCCACGCAACCTCTTATGCTCTAGCCCACTGATGTACAAAAAGTAGCACACATTTGTTTGGGTTTAAGATGCATGCTTGTAATCTCTAACACAGAGGCTTAAATGGCTCCAGGATGAAATACAACAATCTTCTCACACTTTCCTCTTATGGTGGTGGAAAGGCATACGGTGGTGGGATTAGTGTTTGAATATTATCTGTAATGAACTATTGTAAACAACTTTATAAAAATAAAATTAATTTAAAAAAGAAAAAATGGAGATTAAAGCGGAAATTCTGCAATTATACTATTTTACATTTCATATTGTACTGTGTAGATGTTTTCCATAAAATTTAAATTTTACATTAGCCAAGTGGCACAAGTGCTGGCCGACTTCGACCACGAGTGTGGAAAGGTCGGATTGCAGCTGAACCTCAACAAGACAATGTTCATGAAAACCAACTGGTCCCTGAAGCTCCCTTTGCTCTCAATGGAACGAACATCTCCGAATGCAGCAGCTATGTGTACCTGGGTCAAGAACTCAACATAAGGAACGACTTGGTGCCAGAACTGCACAGGAGGAAGAGATCAGCATGGAATGCATTCAAGAGCATCAAAGATGTGGTTAAGAGAACAAAGAACCTCTGACTCCGGGCGCATCTTTTCGATTCCACCATTTTTCCTGCACTAACATATGCCTCAGAGACCTGGGCCCTATGAAAAGAGGATGAGAATGCTATTAGGGTATCCCGAAGAAGAATCGAAAGAGTTATGCTGGGAATATCATGTCTCACTCAAGTGAGAGAAGGAATCCGGAGTTCTGACCTTCGTCAACTGTCAAAAATCAGGGATGCTGTCTCGTTTGCCAAGGCATCAAAAATCAGATGGATCGGCCATGTAATGCGATTCAGAGATGACCGCTGGACTAGAGCTGTTACTGACTGAATTCCACAGGACGTCAGAGGACCTCGTGGCCGCCCACCAACTAGATGGTCATATTTCTTTGTCAAATCCCTGAATGAACGATTTGAGGCTCTTCCTGTTACTGGAGCAAGCAGATATCATTGGGCTGCACTAGCAGGCGACAGGGACAAATAGAGACATTACTGGCGCCCGCTCGAGCAGATCAAAGATCAACGGGACTACAAGTGATACAAGTGATGCAAAATCAATGCCTAATATTTGAAAAAAAGAAAAACTATGCACCTAACTTTATCAAATTAGTGGTATAACCAAATAGGAAAATTAATTATGTAGATAATTATTGAAAGGTTTATGTTTTAGGTAGCATGGTTACAGGTAATGCACTATGTTTTCTGAGGTAGAGAGTTACTGCACTTTCATCACCACCAAAGTACCAGATATCCTCCACCCCTGCCCATATGTTATTTCTAGTCTGTGTTATCTTTCTCACTGCCCGGTAATCTCGGTTTTGTAATCCAAGGCCAAAGTAAACCTATACTCTTATTTTATTTCCATATATACTAAAGATGAATGAGGTTACCTGGCATTTGTCCTTTTCTCTCTAATTTTGCTTAACACAATACCCTCTAGTTCCATTAAGTTTTGGCAAATTGTATTATTTCATCTCTTACAAGTTTCACAGTGTGCCAGTAGGCATATACACCACAACTTCTTAGGTAGGTAACCTGTTTTTGTGTTTTGTTTTGTTTTGTTTTAGTTGCAATGCACAGGGCTTACTTCTCACTCTACACTCAGGAATTACTTCGTTGGTGCTCGGGAGACCATTTGGAATTGTGGGAATCAAACCTGGGTCAACCATGTGCAAGACGAATGCCCTATTATACTATCTGTACCATGTCTCTGGCCCACTTAAGTTGGTAACTTTTAAATATAATAATTTAGCTATAATCCTTATAGTGGGCTGGAGCAATAGCACAGTGCGTAGGGTGCTTGCCTTGCACGCAGTTGACCCAGGTTCGATTCCTCTGCCCCTCTCGGAGAGCCCAGAAAGCTACTGGGAGTATCTAGCCCGCACTGCAGAGCCTGGCAAGCTACCTGGCATATTCGATATGCCAAAAACAGTAACAACAAGTTTCACAATGGAGATATTACTGGTGCCCGCTCAAACAAATCGATGAGCAACAGGATGACAGTGACAGTGACAATCCCTATTGTAGTATATCCTATGATAGAAAAACCACAAGGAAATTTCAATCTGCATTAGAAATAATATTGATAATGTTTTTTTACTATTATTGTACATTATAGGATTAGGCTATAAATACTTGAATTTTAAGACCTCTAAGTATGAATATTTTCCAAGAGAAATGAGATAAGAATAAAATTAAGCAAGTTTAATCAACTCTGTAATATTTGAATTGGTTTATACCATTAAGATGCCAACTATTAAAGTAAGCAAACAATGACAAGTGCAAGTAAGGATGCAAGCAACAAAAGGTCAAAGACACAACAATGAGAGAACTGATCCATACAACTAAGTTTTTGTGGTGTGTGTGTAGAGAATGAGGTTGAAAGGGAGGTTCATTGAGGGAGAGAGATGGATACAATGGGGATGAATGGGACGTTGGAGTTATGTACATGGAAAATCATCATTAACAATATTTGAATACAGTACTCAATGAAATGTATAAAAAATAAAATAAAGATGACAAGTGTTGGTGAGAATGTAGAGCCATTAGAACACTAAATTTCACTTGGTGAAAATCTAAAATGAAGTAGGCAACGTAGAAAACAATATGGCAATTTCTAAAACAACTAAACGGAATTACCACATGATCTGGCTTCTGATAATCTTCTGAGTCCAAACACAAAAATCTGAAAAAAAATTTTAAACAGGAGCTCAATCAGATATTTGTACACAGTTTCATAGCAGTATTTCTCACAATAATCATAAGGTAAATAAAATCCAAGCAATAATCAGTAAATGAGATAAACAAAATGTGGTTGTTTGTGGAAATATGCTACTGAATACTATTTAGCCCTAAAAGGGAGAAATTCTGACATGTTACAACATGAATGACAGATATGTTATGTTAAGTGAAATAAATCACAAAAGAAAAATATTCTTAGACATATTAAGTAGAATAGTAGGCATCTAAAGAATAAGAATAGAGATTTAGGTTTTAGTGGGCCTATAATTTCTTTTTTTTAATTTTTAAAATTTTATTGAATCACTGTGAGATAATTACAAGCTTTCATGTTTGGGTTATAATCTCACAGTGATCAAACACCCATCCCTCCACCAGTACACATTCCCCACCACCAATATCCCAGGTATACCCCCCCTTTCCCACCCTCCCCCTGCCTCTATGGCAGAAAATATTCCCCATATTCTCTCTCTACTTTGGGGCATTATAGCTTGTAACACAGACACTGAAAGGTCATCGTGTTTGGTCCATTATCTACTTTTGACATGCATCTCCATCCCAACTGGTTCCTCCAGCTATCATTTTCTTAGTGATCCCTTCTCTATTCCATCTGCCTTCTCCCCTCCGCTCATGAAGCAGTCTTCCAGCTATGGGGCAATCCCCCTGTGGGCCTATAATTTCAGTTTAGGTAATTGAAAAATTCTTGGAGATGGATTGTGGTATTAGTTGCAGAAAAGCATGAATGTATTTATATGCTATTCAACCATACCCTTATTTTGGGCCACACCTGGTGATGCTCAAGTATTTATCTTGGCTGTGAGCTCAGGGATCACTGCTGGTGAAGAGAGGAAAACCATATATGGTGGCAGGAATTGAACCAGGTTGGTCACATTCAAGGTAAGTGCCCTACCTGCTGTACTACCTCTCTGGCCCACCCTTGCTTTTTAAATGGTAAAATTTATTATTAATATTTTACTCAAAAATTTTTGGAACGGAAATATCAGTATCAACTCATTATTTATTTTTTTTACAGGTAAAATAGGGCATTTCTGAATTCTGTCCACTAGAAAAGGCCTAGAAATACTAACAACCAGACTGCAATGAGATTCTAACATTGCAATCAGGTTATTAATATTTCTAAATACTATTTAGTTAGTTAGTATTTAAATACTATTTAGCTAGTATTTCTAAATACTATTCTCTGCTAAAGGAAACTAATAAGAAATTTACAAAGATGTCTCAAGATACCTTATTGAATCAGGAAAGTATTGAGGACAAATTATTGTGTTAAAAGGGTCATAGGCCCAGCAGTGGGCCAAAGTGTCCTGCCCCAAATCCTCACCATTATTAGTTGTTTTAAATTTTTGTGATATACTTCAGTCTCACTGATGTGAGGTGATATCTCATTGTTTTGATTTGCGTTTCTCTAATGATGAGTAATGATGAACATCTTTATATGCCTTTTGGCTATCTGTATCTCTTCTTTGAAGAAGTTTCTGATTATCTCATCCCCCATTTTTTAAAAAATTATTTATTTTATTGAATCACCATGGGGAAAGTCACAAAGTTCTCAGACTTATGTCTCAGTTATACAATGCTCGAACACCCGTCCCTTCACCAGTGCCCATATTCCACCACCAAAAACCCCAGTATACCTCTCACCCCCCACCCCAACCCCCGCCTGTGTAGCTGATAAGTTTCACTTCATTTTCTCTTTACCTCTATTACATTCCATATTTCAACACAAAACTCACTATTGTTGTTGGAGTTTCCCCCCAAAAAAACAGCCCTACTGACAAGGAAGCATTTGATAATTAGTTTTCCACTGCTGAGAATGACAAGGTATGACAAGTAGTCTAGCTGGCCTCCGGATCATGGTCAATCAGCAGCAGAGTGGCAGCACAAAAGTGTGACCTCTGGGGTCAAATCTCGGCTAAGCTCATGCAGGTATCGCCCCCGGCCCGAGACTGCCCACTCGTCCAGCTGTTTCAAGTTCATGAGTCTTTTTTTTTTCCTCCTTCCCGAACCACCAACTTCATACCTGCTTAATAGTCCTCATAATATGGCGGACGCCACACCGCTTCTCCCCGAAAAGGGGGAAAAAAATCTAGAAAGAATGATCTTTCCCCTCCTCGGCCGGCGTGGGGCAATGACTTAGTTCACAGTCTAGAGACATGGCTGCAAGCAGTTGCTGGGACCAAAAGTAGTCTCTCATCCCCCATTTTTAATGGGGTGTTTTTTTTTCTTATAAAGTTCTAGCAATGCTTTTTATATCTTAGATATTAACGCCTTGTCAGATGAGTCCTGTGCAAATAAAAAACAATATGGACATTTCTCAAAAGTTTGGAATTAATCTCCCATATGATCCAGCAATTCTAGTATTTGTTATTTACCCCAAGGTCTTAAAAACCCTCTTCACAAAACACATTTGCACTCCTATGTTCATGACAGCACTATTTACAATGGCCAAAATCTGAAAACAGTCTAATGTCCAAGAGCCGGTTACTAAATAAAGACACTGCAGTAATAAAATACTACTCAGCATTAAGAAAAAGATATAATGTACTTTGCAGCTACATGAATAGGTCTGGAGGTAGCATGCTGAATGAAGTTAGCCATCAGGAGAGGGATAGATACAGAATGATTCCCCTCACATGTGGTAGAAAAAGTAACAAGTAAAGAAGCAACAAATACTCAAAGGCAACAAAGCTGAGAACTGATTTTAGTGAGAAGCATATCACCATAAGGAGAATGGGGGATGGGTGATGAGAGATTGGGAACAACACTTGAACATGGTGGAGGGAAGTTGACACTCTGTTGGAGGATGGGGTGTTGGAATGTTTGTGGGTTGGTTTTTTTTTTTTCATGAAACCTTGCCAGTGTCAATACTGTAAATTGCAGTGCCTGAAATAAAATTAAAAAAATAAACATGCTATAATAAGCAGCAGATTGTTTAAAGGTTGGGGCGGGGTGGGGAAAGCTAGAGGAACCAAAATAAAGCTGTTTCAATTGTCCAAAGATGGGACCTGTGACCAAGGAAAATAAACATAATTATAGGAGCTGGAGAGATAGTTCAGGGATTAGGACGCTTGCTCTGACCAATCCGTAGCACCACATGGTCTGCCAAGCATTGCTGGATGTAGCCCTGATGGCTCTGAGCAAAGCTTGGGCTGCTCAGGATCACAGGGCCTGAGCAAAACCTCATACTTGGGCCCTCAGAGTGAATAGCAGGCCTGGTTGGTAGAGAATCATGGGAGAGGTCCTGTGACCTCCTGTGTACCACATACACAAACATATAAGAACACTAAAGTGAAAAATAAAACTGTAATTATGGTTGAAATTAACACAAACCACATAAAATTCCATCTGTTATTATTATTAATAATAGTAATAATAATAATAATAATAACAATAATAAAACCAAGGAAAAAACTGGAGATTGGGAGTGCATCAATTTATTTTTGATAAAACCAAAAAGGAAAAATTTTAATATGAATCCTGCCTTACCTGTACAAACTATCAGGTAATCAAATAATTGATGAAGTCACTGTCACTGTCACCCCGTTGCTCATCGATTTGTCCGAGCAGGCACCAGTAACGTCTCTCATTATGAGACTTATTGTTACTGTTTTGGGCATATATAATACACCATGGGTAGCTTACCAGGCTCTGCCGTTCAGGCACGATACTCTCAGCAGCTTGCCAAGCTCTCCGAGAGGGGCGGAGGAATCGAACACATGTCGACTACATGAAAGGCAAATGCCCTACAGCTGTGCTATCGCTCCAGCCCATTGATGAAGTAGAAATTCATTTTCCTTTTTTGTTGTTTTTTGTTTGGGGCCACACTTGGCTGTGCTCTGGGCTTACTCCTGGCTTTGTGCTTAGGGATCACTCCTTAAAGGTATTTAGGGACCAAGTTGGATGCCAGGAATCAAACCTGGATGTGTTGCATGCAAGGCAGCGTTGTGCTATCACTCTGGCCCTAAAAATTCATTTTTCATAGAAGAATTCCAACAAATACATTTAGAAAGAGGGATAATATGAATAATATTAAATGTTCTTAAGCAATCATGACTAACAGATGCCAAAACCTTTTTCAAAAAGTTGACGATGTATTTATCATGGATGAATCAGACTTTAGCATAAGAATCAGCTATTTAATCTCAGCATTGCTAAATACCAAACCTCCAGATTAACCACTAGTTTAGCAGAAACATTGGAAGGGGAAAACAAATCATTTAACCCCCATGAAAAAGCCTTCAACCAAATCCAGGATGTGAGGAATTTTGTAAATTACCTAATTGCCAAATAAATGAATGGAATCTGTTGCAGAATAAAAGGAACTTAAAAAATGAACAACCCCACTTAAAGCATGGGCTCGCTTGCATCCTGGTATCTAGAACATTATCCTTTGTAATAGGAGTTACAATTTGCCCTGTGGGCCTTCATGGTTGAAACCTACAGCTGTGAAAATAACTTCATTCTGTCCTTCCCCTGGGCTTCAGTAGCTCTCAGAGGCATTTTCCTGCAGCCTCAGGTTCACTTTGCCAACTGCTGGAAACAAGTACTTAGCTGCACTACACCAGGTCACATGAGTTCTCCTAACTGTACAAATTCCTCCATTCCATGACTGCTCAGAAACTCTCAACTGAGCATTCTCTTCCACCATGTACTGGGCGAGACTAGGAAGTGAAATGTCAAGACCCCCTTTCTTCTGGACCACACTGTGTAGTCAGAATTGTGCTGATGTGGCTATACTCCACGTACTTAAGGGCTGGTAAGAGGAAAACTCCTAATGAGAAATAGGGCATGGAGCTACCATTCTTTTTCCCTCTAGTAATCACAATTTCTCTCTTTGGACAAAGGTTAAAGAGGAAAATAGGACAACATCCTTTTTTTCCTCCTTTTCTATTATGTAGTTCCCATTGGCCAGAAATTGGTGTTTTTCTCGGAATTCCCCTACATCTTATTCTTCTACTGTGACAAAGAGTATAGGGGCAAGGAAGTCTTTATTTTCCTTTCTTTCTTTTTATTTAGGGTCACACCCAGTGATGCACAGGGCTTACTCCTGGCTCTGCACTCAGGAATCACTCCTGGCGGTACTTGGGGGACCATATGGGATGCTGGGAATCGAACCCGGATCAGCCACATGCAAGGCAAAAGCCCTACCCGATGTGCTATTGCTCCAGCCCCAGTAGGGGAGTCTTTCCTATACTCAGAACAAAACTATAACTGGGTCTTCCACGCCATGATTTGGGCACACTAAAAGGGAAGTAAAAGGGAAGTAAATGAAAATAAAGTGTTGTTTCTCATGCGCATTTTCTTCCCTAGATAAAATCCTGTATAACAAGGAATAAGTGAAATATTCATATATTTTGATACCATTTCACAGAAACTCTTCAGTGCCACCCTCGAGAACGTCATGCAATAACTGGAATGGGAAGGAATGGGAGTGAAAATAGACGGTCGGCAACTACACTACCTGTGCTTAGCTGATGACATTGTTCTCATAACACCAAACATTAGCCAAGCAAGCAGCACAAATGCTGGCCAACTTGACCTCGAGTGTGAAAAGGTCGGACTGCAGCTGAATCTCACCAAAACAATATTCATAAAAAATGAACTAGTCCTTGACATTCCATTTGCTCTCAACGGAATGAACATCTCCGAATGCAGCAGCTATATGTACCTGGGTCAAGAACTCAACATGAGGAATGACTTGGCGCCAGAACTGCGCAGGTGGAAGAGAGCAGCGTGGAGCGCCTTCAAGAGCGTCAAAGAAGTGGTTAAGAAGATGAAGAACCTCTGGCTCCAGGCACATCTTTTCGACTCTTCCTGCACTAACATATGCCTCAGAGACCTGGGCCCTATGCAAACAGCATGAGAATGCTATTTGGGTAGCCCAAAGAGGAATCAAAAGAGCTATGCTAGGAGTATTGCATTTCACTCAAGTGACAGAAGGAATCTGGAGTTCCGACCTCCATTCCACGGTCAAGAATCACTATGCAGCTGTTAGAAAAGATGAAATCATGAAATTTGCATATGAGTGGATCAACATGGAAAGTATCATGTTGAGTGAAATGAGTCAGAAAGAAAGAGACAGACAGAAAGATGGCACTCATCTGTGGAATATAAAGTAGCAGAATGGGAGACTAACACCCATGAATAGTAGAGATAAGAACCAGGAGGTCTTCCCCACAGCTTGGAAACTGGCCTCACATGCTGGGGGAAAGGCAGCTGAGATAGAGAAGAGAACACCTACTAGAGAATGTTGGGAGGACCCATTCGGGTTGAAAGCTGCGTGCCGAAAGTAGACCATAGATGGAAAATGATGGCCACTCAATATCTCTATTGCAAACTACAACATCCAACAGGAGAGAGATCAAAAGGTAATGCTGCTGCAGAGGCAAGGTGGAGTGGTGGGGGTTGGGGCGGGGGTGGTGGGAGGGATACTGGGAACATTGGTGGAGGGGAATGGGCACTGGTGGAGGGATGTAAACAAAATGCAAACATGAAAGTTCATAAGTTTGTAACTGTACCTCAAGGTGATTCACTAATAAAAGTTAAAAAAAAAAAAGAATCAGGGACGCTGTCTCATTTGCCAAGGCGTCGAACATCAGATGGGCCAGACACATAATGTGATTCAGAGATGACCGCTGGACTAGACTTATTACCGGCTGGATTCCATGGGACGTCAAAAGACCACGTGGCTGCCCAACAACGAGATGGTCAGACTTCTTCGTCAAAACCTGAATGAATGGTTTGAGGCTCTTCCTGTTCCTGGAGCGAGCAGATATCATTGGGCTACACTAGCACGTGAGAGAGATGAATGGAGACGTTACTGGCGCCCGCTCGAGCAAATCGAAGATCAACGGGTGATTTTCTCTTTTAAATTTCTTCTGTCGCGGCTAGAGAGGTAGTAGAGTGGGTATGTTACATGCCTAGTTTATCGCTGATCTGGATTTGATTCCAGCACCCTTAGGGTCCTCTGGACCCCACTAGGAGCAGTCCCTGGACACAGAGCCAGGACTAAGCCTCTAGCACAGGCAGGTGTGGCACAAATCGAAACAAGCTTTTTTTACCTTTGTAACAAATTCTATACTGCTAAGCATATAAGCTTCTTGACCTAGGAAAGAAAGAACAGGTGTTCAGAAAGGCAAAGAAAATTAGCATAGTAGTAACAAGTCTCATATTACTGACCACACACATAATATGCATATTTTTAGTTTTGCATATTTATATATACAAATAATGAATGAGTATGTCTTCATTGTTAAAAATACTCTATCCTCTGTTTTTAAAGTTACCTTTGCCATCGCAAAACATAATTGTGGGGACTGGAGTGATAGCAAAGCGGGTAGGGTGTTTGCCTTGCATGCAGCCAACCAGGGTTTGATTCCCAGCATCCCATATGGTCCACTGAGCACTGCCAGGGGTAATTCCTGAATACAGAGCCAGGAGTGACCCCTGTGCATTGCCAGGGTGTGACCCAAAAAGCAAAAAAAAGAAAAGAAAAGAAAGAGAGAAAAGAAAGAAAGAAAAACCACCTTATTGTGTATTTGCTTATCATTTACTTTGGTTGGCAGTGACCCCAGGAGTCTCCTTGGGGGCCATTCCTGGGAGTACTTGGCCCAACAGCACCTGAATTGGTGATACAGTGCTGAGGGCTACCAGGGTCACACCTACATACTGCTTGGGTACCACCAGGCAATACTAATTGTGCTCTGTGATCCATTCAGTGCTAAGGATGAAACTCAGGGTGTCACTCACTCCAGGAAGTGCTCTCAAAATATCTATCTCCCTGATCTCTACTTATCATTTCCCCATATAATTCACTCTAATGTTTTCTGCTGCATTTTTACAAACCTTAATCTTTGGTCAATCCACTGTATTAGAAAGTTAAGTTGTTTCCAACTAAGCTGGGCTGAACAAACTGTGAGCAGAACTTTGGTATATTTGTTTTCGTTTTTGTTTTTATTTTTTATTAGTGAATCACTGTGAGGTACAGTTACAAACATATGAACTTTCCTGTTTGCACTTCAGTCATACAATGGTCTTTACCCATCCCTCCACCAGTGCCCATTCTCCTCCACCAATGTTCCCAGTATCCCTCCCACCACCCCCACCCCGTCCCCCACTATCCCACCCTGCCTCTGCGGCAGGGAATTCCCTTTTGTTCTCTCTCCTTTTAGGTGTATTGGGTTGCAATAGAGGTATTCAGTGGCCATCGTGTTCGGTCTATAGTCTACTTTTGGCACACATCTTTCAACTCAAACGGGTCCTCCAAACATCCTTTACTTGGTGTTCCATTCTCTATCTGAGCTGCCTTTTCCCCCAACATGTGAGACTGGTTTCCAAGCCATGAAGCAGACCTCCTGGTCCTTATCTCTACTACTCTTGGGTGATTGTCTCCCATTCTGTTACTTTATATTTCACAGATGAGTGCAATCTTTCTATGTCTATCCCTCTCTTTCTGACTCATTTCATTTAACATGATACTTTCCATGTTGATCCACTTATATGCAAATTTCATGACTTCACCTTTTCTAACAGCTGCATAGCATTCCATTGAGTAGATGTAAGTATTTCGGCATATTTGAAATGGTGGGGTAGGGCAGAGTGGGGAAGGAGGTGACTTTCTAGAGAAGGAATGGTTGAATTAAAAAATACAAACTTTGGGCCCAGGGTAAAAGTTCAAGGGCTGGAGCATATGCTTTGCAAACAAGAGCTCCAGTTTCAGTCCTGTCCCAGAATGGTCCCCTGAGCTCTGAGCCCTGCCTGGAGTGACCGCACGCACCCCGAGTTTGTTGGGTATTGCCTAAAGACCAAAGGAATAAAATAAGCAATACAGGCACACTGGGTGGAAGATATTACAATTTGCCTTATTATACTTAGGAAAGTTTAAATAAATTTACGTGCCCATCAGCAGTGTGGAACACTACCCAATTCTCCAAATCTCCTAATTTGCAATTTATGTTAAAAGTAAATTTACAGCTGTGAATTTTTAAATCTCTACTTCCTTAAGTGCTAGTAGGATTTAAATTGTTTTAATATGTTTCAAGTGTGTATTGACCTTTCTGCTTATAACTTTAAATGGTATCTTTTGTATCTTCGAAAGAGGAAAATAAGGTTCAGAGAGTTTAAATGATTTGTCTGAGGACAGATGCACTATTTGTATGAGAGTGATCATTTTTTGAATAGTTTAAAGTGAAACAGAAATTTTTTTCCTTCAGTTTGTCATTTTCAAAATTAGCAATAAAATTCAATGGGATAAAGTTTTCTTGAATCCAAGATTTTGAGAACATTAAACTCTTGGATAATTGGTATAGGAGTCATTCTAAGTCAAGCCATCTCTAAAATATACTTCTCAAAAAGTTATTACAAATATTTAATGAATTTTGTTATTTCATTTATAACCCCTAGACAAATGAAATTCAGATCAAGATCAAATCAGGAAGACATCAAATCTGAATATGCTTGTAGCATCCTTCTTATTCTCCACTGCTCTCACAAGGATCTCACATCTGTGGAAGATGGAGACTCTAATATCCTATAATCACTTTCTTCCCATTACCACAGCATAACGATGAAGCCAAACATATTTGTTTCATAGTCATAGAATGGAACCATTAAAATTTTTCTAGATCAACCAAGAGTCTGATAAAATCCTCTGAATGTCTTCTTTTCATGTGTAACAAAATTAACATATATTGCCAGGCATGTCACCTGCTGATTTTACTTCATGTGATAAATTCAGTATTTTCTTTCTTTAAGAGAGCCCATGAGCCAACCATTTGAAAAAGAATTTCGAAAAGTCAATAGCAACAAAGGAAATGCAAATGTTATGTAAGTATATATAACAAAAAACACACTGACAAAATATAACCTAAAAAGAATTTATCGAGTTTTATTTCAGCAATTTGAAAGAATTTAAGGAACCAGGGGGGAAATGAAATATAAACATCTAGTGGGAAAAAAATGAAACACAAATTTTTTTCATCTTCTTTTTTTAAATGAATCACTGTGAAGTACAGTTACAGATTTACAAACTTTATGATTATGTTTAAGTCATAGTCATACAATGATCAAGTACCCATCCCTCCACCAGTGCCCATTCTCCACCACCAATGTTCCCAATATCACCTCCCGCCCTTCTCCATTCACCCCTGCCTCTGTTGCAGGCACATTCCCTTTTACTCTCTCCTTTTGGATGTTATTGTTTGCAATATGGGTACTAAGTGGTCATCATGTTCGATTCATACTCTACTTCAGCACACATCTCCCATCCCTAGTGAGACCTCCAAGCATCATTTACTTGATGGTCCCTTCTCTATTTCAGCTGCCATTTCCCCCATCATGTGAGGCCAGCTTCCAAGCAATGGAGCGATCCTCCTGGCCCTTATCTCCGCTATCCTTGAGTATTAGTCTCCCATTCTGTTACTTTATATTCCACAAATGAGTGCAGTCGTTCTATGTCTGTCTCTCTCTCTGACTCATTTCACTTAGCATGATACTTTCCATGTTGATCCACTTATATGAAAATTTCATGACTTCATCTTTTCTAACAGCTGCATAGTATTCCATTGTGTAGATGTACCAGGGTTTCTTTAGCCAGTCATCTGTTCTCGAGCACTCAGGTCTTTTTCAGATTCTGGCTATTATAAATAGTGCTGCGATAAACATACAAGTGCAGATGTCATTTCTACTGTAATTTTTTTGTATCTTCGGAATATATTCTCAGAACGAGAGCTCAATTTTTTGTTTTTTTGAGTTTTTATTGTTTTCCAAAAGGGCTGAACCAGTCGGCATTACACCATCAGTGAAGGAGAATCCCTTTCTCCCCACATCCACACCAACACCGGTTGTCTTTGTTTTTTTGGATGTGTGCCTGTCTCTGTGGTGTGAGATGATGTCTCATAGTTGTTTTGATCTGCATCTCCCTGATGATTAGAGATGAAGAGCATTTTTTCATGTGCCTTTTGGCCATTTGGATTTCTTCTTTGAGAATGTTTCTGTTCATTTCACTGCTCCATTTTCAGATGGAATTGGATGTTCTCTTCTTGTAGAGTCCAACCAGTGCTTTGTATATCCTTGATATTAACCTCTAATCAGATGGTTATTGGGTGAATATCTTTTCCCATTCTGTAGAATGTCTTTGTATTCTGATCACTGTTTCTTTTAAGGTATAGAAGCTTCTTAGTTTAAGATAGTCCCATTTGTGGGGCTGGAACTATAGCACAGTGGGTAGGGCATTTGCGTTGCACGCGGCCGACCTGGGTTCGATTCCCAGCAGCCCATATGGTCCCCTGAGCATCACCAGTAATATTTCCTGAGTTCATGAACCAGAAGTAACTTCTGTGCATCGCCGGGTGTGACCCAAAAACCAAAAAAAAAAAAGATAGTCCCATTTGTCTGTCTCAGTTTCCACTTCCTTGGTCAGTGTCATTTCATCTTTGAAGATAACTTTAGCTTCAATGTTGTGGAGGGATTTTCAGACCCTTACTTAAATGTACCTTGTGGATTCTGGTCTGATGTTGAGGTCTTTAATCCATGTTGATCTGACTTGTGCATAGTGTTAGGTTGAGGCATGAGCCCATTTTTTTTTTTTTGCATGCAGCTGTCCAGTTTTGTAAAGCACCATTTTTTAAAGAGACTTTCCTTGTTCCATTTCACATTTCTTGCTTCCTTATAAATGATTAGATGATTGGATATTTAAGGGTGTGTGTAAGGATATTCAACCCTGCTCCATTGGTCTGTGGCTCTGTTTTTGTTCCCATGCTATGCTGTTTTAGTTATTACTGCTTTGTAGTAGAGTTTGAGGAGGTTAGGGAAGGTGATGCCTCCCATCTTTTTTTCCCCCAAGAATTGCTTTGGCTAACCATGGAGGCTTGTTGTTCCTTATGAACTTCACGAGTGTTTGATCAACTTCTTTGAAGAATGTTATGGGTATCTTTATAGGGGTCACATTGAATCTGTATAATGCTTTGGGGAGTATTGTCATTTTGACAATGTTAATTCTCTTCCAATCCATGAGCAGGGGATGTGTTTCCATTTCCTCGTGTCCTCTTTTATTTCTTGAAGTAGTGTTTTGTAGTTTTCTTTGTACACGTCCTTTGCCTCCTTAGTTAAGCTGATTCTGATTTGATTTTCTGAGGCATGATTGTGAATGAAATTTTTTTTTCATGCTGCTTTCTTCTTTTTATCTGCATATAGGAAGGCCATGGACTTTTGGGTATTGATTTTATAGCCTGTGACTTTATTATAAAATTCTATTGTTTCTAAGAGCTTCTTGGTAGAGGCTTTAGGGTTCTCTAAATTTAGTATCATATCATCTGCGAATAGTGAGAGCTTGATTTCTTCCTTTCCTATATGGATGCCCTTAATATCTTTTTCTTGCCTTATTGATATTGCAAGTACCTCCAGTACTATATTGAACAGTAATGGCATCCTTGTCTTATCCCTGATCTTAGAGAAAAGGCTCTTAATTTTTCTCCATTGAGGATAATGCGTACTATAGGCTTGTGGTAGATGGCTTTGATTATCTTAAGGAAAGTTCCTTCAATTCACCATTTTGGTGAAACACAAATCTTAACTATTCTTTCCACTTGACTTTCATCTCTCATTCCTGGAGAGTAGAGTGCTTTTCTGGGCACTAAGTGGTCAAGTTCTATTCAGGGATAGCTTACAAAGGAAATGCCAGTATCCAATATAAGATCATCTGCTAACATGACTACCAGAGGTCACTGTCACTGTCATCCCGTTGCTCATCGATTTGTTTGAGCGGGCACCAGTAACGTCTCTCATTGAGAGACTTATTGTTACTGTTTTTGGCATATCCAATACGCACCGGTAGCTTGCCAGGCTCTGCTGTGCGGGCTCCATACTCTCGGTAGCTTGCCGAGCTCTCCAAGAGGGGCGGAGGAATCGAACATGGGTCGGCCGTGTGAAAGACAAAAGCCCAACCGCTGTGCTATCACACTTCCAGAGGTAAAGAAAGTAAATAACAAGTAGAAAACAATAGAAATAGCAGATATTCTTCTTGTCTTCAGCAGAAAAGTCGTATAGAATTAGTTATCAGCAACAACAGTGGAAAGATAGTTTGAGAATTCAACCACAGTCCCCTAAAATGTATCAGTTTCCATTTGAGCATAGTACTTTGGGATATCAAAATGCTTCCTAATATGGCAAGATAGACTACTTTTATACTTTTATTTAGGCGTAATTTGTGTACAATGTTATAATAGTTCCAAGCATTCAACATAATAATTATATTTTGTCTAAAACTTTTTTTCATCTATCAAGATATTATTGTGATGTAGCACACTGATTTACTTGCAGATGTTGAACGATGCTTGCATTCATAGAATAGATCCTGTTTGATCAGTGTTTTCTTATTTAATGTATAGTTGAATTGAATTTCTGAATATTCATCTGAGAATTTTTACATAGAATTTTTTTTTATAATTTATTTATTTTTAATTAGAGAATCACTGTGAGGGTACAGTTACATATTTATACACTTTTGTGCTTATACTTCCCTCATACAAAGTTCGGGAACCCATCCCTTCACCAGTGCCCATTCTCCACCACCCGTAAACCCAGCGTCCCTCCCACCCTCCCCAATCCCATCTCCCCCCCACCCCACCCTGCCACTGTGGCAGGGCATTCCCTTCTGTTCTCATAGAATTTAATGATAAAAATGCATAGATTTTCATCATTCATCTGGTTCTTTCATATAAACATTCTGTTTTTTATTGTGGATTTCTTATCTTTTTTATTTTTTATTTTGTTTTTATAAAGTTGTTCACAATATTTGATTACCAATATTGTTACAAGTATTGTGATCGAACACCAATCCAACCACCATTACACCTTCCCACCATCATATTTCCATCCTGAACCCCAAACTCTCCCCTCAAAGCAGAACCTAAATAATTTATTTTTTATTGCTTGTTATGAATAATCTGCTAAAAATAATCCAAAAAAGGTTTCTTAGAAGAAAGTCTGTTAAGAATGCTGTATTTCACCTAGGAGCCAGGAAGCCCTTCTATAAGAGATTAGTAACATGTTGTTAAAGGTTGAGTCTTGTGTGTTTATATCTGTATAAACATATTTCTCCCTAAGATTGATTGACTTCTACTTTAACCCTTATCAAATGTGATGTGCTCTTCTTGCTATATTACTGGTGTCAAGTATGAGATGTTCAGTAATAGATTCATTTGTGGGTGAGGCTTCTCCGAGCATGTGGAGAGCAGCTGTGAGCATGGCAGTGGTTGAATTCTGGAGGTTTTCAGCTGCCAGGACTGGGTTTGTTGGGGTGGGGAGGAACCATACACCCCCCGCCCCCCGCTCTGGTTGTCCTGAATGAAACAGCCTGGCGCAGGTTTGGATGCATGGCTAGGGCTTATCATTCTGTGCTCTGGATTCTGGCCATTGATGAGATTATATAGTGCTGGAGGCAGCTTGTGGGAGAAACTAAATTTCTTATCTGTTTTGGCATCATGGTAATGTGACTGCTTCAGGTGATTTTGGAAATTTTTTTTCTAAGTGATTCTAATGGATTAATATTAGTTCTTATTTGAATGTTTGCACTGATACTATCCGTTCCTGAGTTTTTGTTTGTTTGGGAAACAGCTTGGTTACAGGGTATGTTTGGACACTTGTTCATTCTCCTTACTAGTTCTTAGTTTGTTCAGATTTTCTATTTTGTCATGATTCAATCTCAGCAATATGTATGTTTCTATAAAATTATCTATTTCTTCTAGATTATCCAATTTGTTGGCACATAATTGTTCATAGCAGCCTTTTATGATCTTTTGCATTTCTTTGTTTCAGTTGTAACAACTCTTTGGTATTTTTTTTTTTTTTTGCTTTTTGGGTCACACCCGGCGGTGCACAGGGGTCACTCCTGGCTCTGCACTCAGGAATTACCCCTGGCGCTGCTCAGGGAACCATATGGGATGCTGGGAATCGAACCCGCGTCGGCCGCATGCAAGGCAAACGCCCTACCCGCTGTGCTATCACTCCAGCCCCACTCTTTGGTATCTTATTTTGAGTTCTTGCTCACTTTTTCTTGGTGAGTATTGGCACAGGCTTATACATGTTTTTAAAAAAACTGAGAAAAACAGCTCTTGAGTTCATTGATCCTTTCCATTGACTTGTTCATCTTTATTCCATATTTTATGCTATGATCATTGCTACTAACTTTAAATTATTTCCCTTATTTTCTGTCTCATTAATGTGTAAAATTGCATTATTTTTTAAATTCTTTTTCTTCGTGTAGCCTTTTATTGCTATGGACTTCTCTATTAGAACTGCTTTTGCAGGGGTTGGAGTGATAGCACAGCGAGTAGGGCATTTTCCTTGCACTCAGCCAACCAAGGTTCGATTTCAAGCATCCCATATGGTCCCCTGAGCACCACCACGAGTAATTCCTGAGTGCGGAGCCAGGAGTAAATCCTGTGCATCGCTAGGTGTGACCCAAAAAAGCAATATCAACAACAAAAATGAACTGCTTTTGCAACATTCCATAAATTTTAGTGTAGTAATTTGTCTCAAGATATTTTCATTTCTCCTTTGATTTCTTCATTAGCCCCCCTTTTTAAATTGAATCACAGTGAGATATGGTTACAAAGCTTTCATGTTTGAATTCAGTCATACAATGATCAGACACCCATCCTTCCACCAGTGCACATTCTCCACCACCATGTCCCCGGTATACCTCCCTTTCCAACCCTTCCCCTGCCTCTATGGCAGACAGTTTCCCCCATATTCTCTCTCTACCCTTGGGTTAGTCCTTGTTTTTACTCACCAAACAGATGTGAATTTTATACAATTAATATTTTGTTTCTAGTGTCATTTCAGTTCCTTTAGATTTATTGATTTGTATGTAGTTTAATATTCAATATGTCCTAAAAATGTTCCATAAATGCTTGCGAACTTGCTTTTGTTGTTTTAGTAGGATGTTATTGCATAAATATTAATTATAATTTGAATGTAGCATTGAAAGTTTGTGCCCTTATTGATTTTCTATTCATTGATGTGAGATGTAAAAAATCTGTTAATTATTTTTCTACCAGTTTTTCCCTTTACATTTGTGATTCATATATGCATATGCACCTATATTGGATACATCACTATCTACAAATGTCATATTCTTTGGTTGGATTGACACTTTTACATTATATAATTCATTGCTTTGTCTTTTATTATAGATTTTTAAAATCTATTTTGTTTTATTTGCTAAATTCAGCTATTCCAGGTTTATTTTGGTTTCTATTCGAATGGAACATTAAAAAAATTCCTTCACTTTGTTTGTGTGTGCTATTACATACAGTGTGTGTCTATTTTAAGAAGCATATAGGTTGTATTATTATTAATTTTACCATTTTATTTATTTATTTATTGGTTTGGAGGTCACACTCAGTGGTGATCATGGCTTATTCCTGGCTCTGCATTCAGGAATTACTCTGGCAATGCTCAAGGGACCATATGGGATGCTAGAGATCAAACCCAGAGGCAAATGCCCTACCCCTGTCCTATTACTTTGGCTTCTTATTTTATGTTTTTAGTGAGGGATTAAGTCTGTTACTATTTAAAGCAGTTATTTTAGCTAGGTATTTCTTGCTATTTGGTTCATTTTTAATGGTTATTTTATTATTGCTCTACTCTCTTCTATTCTTGGTATTTTTATTTGTATTTTGATGAGTTTTTATAGGTATACTTAGATTCCTTTATCATTATCTTTTGTATCTACTGTAGATTTTTGTGGTTACCTTGAAATTTACATATAAAAATTTATATTTATCACAGTCTATTTTAAGTTGACAACAAATTTGAATAAATTCTAAAGTTATACATTTTTACTGTTCTCCACAGTACTAAATGTCATATTTTACATACTTTATATAATATTTTGCATATTTTATCATGTATATTTACTGTAGTTATTTTTACTTTTATTTTTTCAAGTGATTGATCTTCTAGCATAACATGTCTGGTAAGCCTCATTTAATGGCAATAAACTTCATTCTTTCTTGATTGTCTGAAAAAATTTTTATCTCTCCTTTAATTTGTGCAGAGTAGTTTTGTTTGGAAAATTTTCTTTCAGCACATTGAATTTATTATTCCATTCCCTCTGAACTGTAAAGTTTTTGTGAAAATAATTTGCTTATAGTCTTTAAAAAATTTATTATTGAATCATCATGAGATACAGTTATAAGCTTTCATGTTTGAGTTTTATTCATACAATGTTCAAACACCCATCTCTCCACCAGTGCACATTCTCCACCACCAATGTCCCCAATATCCCCCCCCCACTTCCAACACTCCCCCTGCCTCCATGGCAGACAATTTCCCCCATATTCTCTACTTTTGGGCATTATGGTCTGCAATTCAGATACTGAGAAGTTATTTTGTTTGGTCCTTTATATACTTTCATTTGCCTATAGTGTTATGGAGTTTCCTTGCATGTTCTTCTTTTGTATTTTTGTTTTTGGTCTCATTGCCTTTAAAATTTTTCTTTAATTTTCTGTGTCTTCAAGCTTCACAATCATTTCTTCTTTTAGATACTGATGTTGGCCCAGTCTCATTGTTGGTTTTTTCTTTTTAGCTTAGTAATTATATTTTTTAACCCTGAAATTTTTGTTACTTTATTCTCTCTCCCTTTACTGATATTTTCATCAGATTCATCCATTAATTTCCAGAGTTTTCTGAGCATCTTTATGACCATTACTTTAAATTTTTTATCAGAAAATGAACAGTCCATATCCATAAGGGTTCCTCCACACACACAACACCGAGGCTTTATCTTGTACTTTCATTTGAAATGTAATCCTATGTTTATTCATTTTTCTGAACTCTGATTTGGTATCTTTGTATTAGATAAAATACCCACTGTTTTTGGAGGTGAACCTTATCACTCAACCCTGCTTAACTCTTGATTGTCTCTCAAACATGTGTGATTATCTAAGCTAGCTGTTTTGTTTTTAATATCTCTCAGTAGTCCAGGGTGTGTCAATAATTATCAGTGGCTCAAAGGGGAATATCTCATCACTTAGATTAGTCTGATTCAAAGTCAGACCTGCAGACAGCAGATTTTTTAAAGAATACAAATACAAATTCCACTAGCCTCTGGAGTCAAGTAATCTGGAGAGGTTCCCTGAGTGGCAGTCACAAACATCTCACTTTTAGAGCCTATATAAGCTCCTTTAAAAAAAAACAAAACTCTTGGGGGTGGGAGGTAGAGGGACAATGGATTGAATCCAGTACTTCACTCACATGAGGCATGAGCTTACCATTGAGCAACATCCCCAGCTGCTGTAAATGCCTCTTGTGTAGATAACAAGAGATTATAGTGAGACAAAGGGAAAGAGAAAAGATGGCATCCCGTGGCCCTTGTTCCCTGTGAGCCTATCTATAAACTCTTAGATGTGTCTCAAACTTGAAGTTTGCCCATAGTTTGGAGGGCTGGAATAAGAGAATAGGCTTCTTTTAGAGAAAGACTGGATCAATGTTCCAGTCTATAGAGCCTTGGCAGATAGCTGGTTAAGAATCATCTAATTTTTAAAGTCTCAGGGCAGGGATTAGAACCATATGGTGAACAAAGTCATTTCAGGGGCGTCCTCTGGATGGCAGCCACAGACTCTAGACATGAAAACCAGGGTAGCAGATATGTGCCAAAGCTCTTTCCAAGAGACACTGTGCTCTGAAGTATAGCAGAGAAAGAGCACATATTGACTGAAGCATGGGGGATGGAGTTGCAAAGGGGGAGTGAAAAAATGGGGAAAAAAAGAAAAAAGGGAAGGCAGAAGAAATAAAACAGATGAAAAGAAAGGTAAAGAACGTGATAAAAGAATGGTGCCCACTAAGTTTAGCAGGACAGGAGGAAAGCAGTGAATGGTATTTTCCTGCTGAGATGTGAAGACATCATCTGTGGGAAAGGTGAAACCAATCCTCTCCCCTGTCCCAAAAACCCAGGCTTTAAATGACCATAGAAGTGCATTTCACGAAGAGTCTAGGTGACTTATCAAAGGAGTGCTTCTGTGCTAGGTCCTAGAGTGAACTAATCCATGTGGAAACCCATATAGAGTCATTTTTCAGTTCACCACAGTCCTATGAGACTGGTGGTCATAAAACCCATTGGTTTTTGAATTCTAAAAGTTTTGGGCTTTATCTCTCAACGTAGATCTCTCAATGTGGGTTATATATCTATCTGCCTTCAGAAACAAACTCCTGATTTTGAATTCTCTCCCACTTGTAAGTCATTGCCATAATGTGGCCGGGGTTTGTGGTAAGATTGTGTCAGCCTTTCCTGCTTGCTTCTCATTTTTCCCATTTGTAGGAGTCACTTCAATGGTTTTTACTTGTTCTGTTTTTCAGGAAAAATTTATACGTATATTGTTGTAAATTGAATTATATCTGTGGAGGGAGGTGAGTTCAGGATCTTGTTACATCTCCATTTTGAATCAAAACTTCTAGATGGATGAATTCTTAAAGGTATTATTTAAAATAAAACATAGGATGGAGTGATAGTACAGTTGTTAGGGCACTTGCCTTGCACAAGTTCAACCGGGTTCAATCCCCAGCATCCCATATGGTTTCCAGGCCCACCAGGAATGACCCCTGAGTGCAGGATCAGGAGTAAGCCCTGAGCACTGCCAGGTGTGGTCCAAAATCAAAACAAAAAAATAAATAAATAAATCACATACTGCAAGACTATTATTCCCAATATTAATTAATTATTGGGATAATTAAATAATTAATCCCCTCTTTTAAGAGATAGTGGTTAAATAAATAGTTCATGCATTTAATTTGATCCAGGCCACCTAACTTATCCTTAATTCACTTCTTACTAATGAAAGAAACTTTAGCAAGCTACTAACCCTCCAATTCCTCATTTTTAAAATGAAGATAAGAATAACACACAATATTTTATTTAAAGAGTCACCTGAAAAGGCACAGCACCAACTGGATAGAAAAGAGGGTGCTTTATCAGCATGAAAATAGCTTAAACCGGGCATGATTCCACACACGTGAACATGCCAGTGATCAAATTTCAAAAAGATGATGTAGGGGTCTGGTTTTGTGCCCAACAGAGATAGGGTGATGTAATAGTTTATAATACCGTAGTTGATTTTTTTTTAGAAAACTCATGCTTACTCTAAAAATTTTTTTAATTGAATCACCATGATATAGAGCATTACAAAATTGTTCATGATTGTGTTTCAGTCATACAATGTTCTAACACTCTTCCTTCCACCAGTGTAATTTCCTCTCACCAGTGTCCCCAGTTTCCCTCCAACCCCTTCCAGCCACTCCCCACTCCAGCCTGCCTCTATGGTAGACAGCTCTCTCTTCTCTCTTTCTCTCTCCCTCTCCCTCTCTCTCTCTCTCTTTCTCTTTCTCTCTCTCATTTTAGGCATTATGGTTTGTGATACATATGCTGAAAGGTTATCGTGTCTATCCTGTTACCTGCTTTCGAGACTTAGTTCTTGTCCAGAGTGATCTTTTCCAACTAGTGTGTCATAATGGATCCTTCTCTATCTTAATTACGATCCTTCTCTCATACCACTGACCAACCATTGACTAGTTCTACTGGCCCGTTTTCCCTGGCATTGGATATTAGTGTCATACTATTTTTTTATATCCCACAAATAATTGCAGTCATTCTATATTTGTCTCCTCCTTCTGACTCATTTCATTCACTATGCTCACTCTTAAAGGGGTAAAGTAAACAAAGCAACACAACAGCATACATTACATGTATAGAAAATGGCAGAGAACCCTGGGGTTGTGTTTATATGCATTTTTAATATGGTAGTGAAGAAGAGGCTTACACTGGCTCTATTCTTCCTGCCCAGGAATGTCCAGCTGTGGGTCAGGGCCTCATGAGTACAAAAATATTAAGTTTCTGTTTGGGCCTGATCATAATAAAAAGAATCTCTTGAGTTGGTTTCTCCCAGGGAGATGTTGTCACATACTCCAAACTATGAGCCTCAGGTAGTCTGTTAGCTTTTCCTAGTACCAGGGAGTCTTTTCAAGTTTTTTCGGAATTGGGGGTGGGCAATGGGTTGCCAGTTGATATGACTTCCATGGTGCCTCACTGCCACATTGTTTTGCAGGGAACTGATTCTTCTAATATCTCCATGAGGTAACAAAAGACCCTTAACTTATAGGAGTCCAAGAGGTGTGTATGTGTAAAGTGATTCAAATCATTTCTGACACAAGATAAGTGCTTTACAATATTATTTTAGAAATATAAAAATAATATAAATGTTACAAAATAAAATGATATAAATATAATATTATAAATATAAATGTTAATTTATCTTTATTACCAGTTGCATGGAACTTCCATGTTCAACATAGTTTATAATTTACTTGGCACACCCACTTAGAACTTTTTAATTTCTCCATTTTTACTTTGAAACTGGAAGATTTTCATTTCTTCAAGATAAAATTCAAACTGAAATGTACATCTCAAGATTATTTACATTTTATTAATCTTTTCATCTCACTGCTTAAATAGCACTAATTATTAGAAGGATAAAAATGAGTCTGCACCATATGCATTTCAGGTGTGAGAATGTAACAGATTCAGCATCACTTACACTTCAAAGTGTAATTACTATTGATCAATATGTAAGGGTTCTCGAGGGTCTGAAGTGATTCAGAACAGTCAGGCAATGAGAGGGGGCTTTAGAAGGTGCCCGCAGAGGTTGAGTCCAAGTGAAAAGGAGTGATGACAGTCGTGTGACTGTTCTTAGTTTTCATATGCTTTACTACATTCAGTCCCTCCATGAGGAAATGGTATTATACCCTCCATTTTAGAGCTAACAACACTGAGGCACAAAAAATGGAGCAAACTGCGAAATATTATCCAGCTGATAGTGATGGTAGTGGGACTTAAACATAAATAGCCCGCCCCCAAACTCAAGTATAAGTGTCTTACTCCACTTGGAAAGGTTATGGGGCTCAACTTCATCTTAGGTGATTGCATTTTTTCTGTCTTTAGGACTTGTTTAATTTTTGGTGTGTGTGGTGTGTGTGTGTATGTGTGGGTGTGTATGTGTGTATGTGTGTGTGGGGGGGCTGGGTGGGAGGGCATATGAAGCACACAGAGAGCCTGGGGGCTGCTCTTGAAGATACTTAGCCTGATTGTGCATGGTAGGCTCCAGATTTTTAAGTTAATTCCATAACACCTATTTAGTAAATTCGATTTTACCCATAACTGTAAAGGATGTGGATATACTTGCATTAGACACGTGGGAAAATAATGAAAATACAGGGAAAAGATTCAAAAAAGATATTACTGATGACTATTATTAAAATTTTGGTTTGTTTTCTCCTTATCCACTGTTGAAGGGAACCTTCTCTGGTTCAGCCTCTATGTAAAGCAATATGAAGATCTCTCACCAGAATAGGACTAGAAATCCCATATGACCCGGTGATACTATTTCTTGGCATCTATCACTAAAACACAAAAACAAACATTAATTCAAAGGGATATATGCACAACTATGTTCATTGCAGAACTTAGTTTAAAGGCCAATATATGGAAATAACCCAAGTGCCCAACTGTAGATGAGTAGATCAAGAAGTTGTGAAATATATATATGCATATATATAATGAGTGTGGAACATAAATTTTGATTTTCTTCTAGACTTTCTAAATATATGGTTCTGCTTGATATATTTATTCTCCCTATTTGTGTTCTATGTTAATTGATTGGGCTGGAGTGATAGCACAGTGGTAGGGCATTTGCCTTGCACTCGGCCGACCGTGGATCAGTTCCTCTGTCCTTCTCAGAGAGACTGACACGCTACTGAGAGTATCTCACCCACATGGCAGAGCCTGGCAAGCTACCCGTGGTGTATTCAATATGCCAAAACAGCAACAAGAAGTCTCACAATGGAGACATTACTGGTGCCCGCTCGAGCAAATCGATGAGCAACAGGATGACAGTGATTGATTGACAGTGATTTGTGTTCAAAGTATATAGGCAATATCAAAGTGTATATACAATATCCTTCCCTCCCATAATGTAACATAGTCTATCCCATGCTATTAGAACTGTCATAAACTTTCTTTATATAAGGTACAAGGTGTACCATTACATAGCAGTTCCATCACTCAGTTTCTTTCAGTTGGTCTCTGACCCTTCCAGCAGCTCTCAGCGTGGGGTGAAGATGATTTTTTTCCTGTCTTTCGTGGTAGTTTCAAATTTCTCAAATTTCATAAAACCTTCGAATGACTTTCCAACCACACAATGACTTTGGTATCTCTTTTTATCATACCTCCTCTCAAAATTTACTTTCTAGAAAGAAGCTGATAAACGTATTCATATTGAAGTTGACATGGTTCATGCGTTAATTTTCCCTTTAAAGATATGTTTATCAGTTCAAGCCAAAAAAGAATGAAATGCTCTGCAAAGTTAGTCATCAGATAATAGAGTCTGGATAATTTCCCCAGCTTCCCTGCAATCAGAGACTAGATCCTACAATAGGAGGAGATGAAGCTGAGTTGAAGACAGCCGAGAGCTTCAGAGATAGTGATGGGGTAAAGGGGTAAAGGAAAAGGTTTTCGAAACTAATTCAAGAGAGAAAACGAATTTGGCCGCAGAGTGTATTTTATCTGTATTAGTTTCTCCGATTCACCTCAGTGGGTCTTCCCAGGGCCTGTCGCCTTAGTGATAGACTCACTTGCTCTCCCAAACAGCTCCATCTAGTCCTCCGTCCTAATTAACCTGGTCCACAGCTTTGAGGGCCTTTGGCAACCACAGAGCTTGTATCCACGATCAGATGTTTAATTCCAAGAGCATCCATTCCAAGCCCTTTGCCTATACCTCCCTTTGGCTTTACCTCCCACCATTCAGAGAGGGGAATTAAGGGGGCCTGTGCGACAGCACAGTGGATAGGTCGCCTGCCTTGTACATGGGGGACCCAGATTCCATCCTCAGCATCCCATGTGATCCCTGAGCACAGAGTCAGGAGTAAATCCTGAGCACCGCCGGGTGTGCCCCTCCCCCTAAACAAAACAAAGGGGAGAGGTAATTCCAGGTTGGACTTGAAGGGTGGGCGGTGGATTAAAGGGCTCGTGGGAGCGTTCATAATGCGCTGTTCCACTCCAGCACTTTGTTAACATGATGCTGCCGCCGCATGCGCCAAAAGTAGGGGCTCGAGCTCAATTTCCCCCTGCTCCACGGAACGAGTGTGACTGAGAGAAGGTGGGAGAAATTAAAAGGAAAAAAAAAAAAAGCCGTACTGCAGCGCGGGGGCGGGGCGCAAGCTTCGAGGATAGGTGGCCGCAGCTTCCAGCGCAGCGCCCGGGGCCCTCCCACGCCCGCTCCACCCGGACCCCGGGAGACCCACGCAAGCGCCCAGCCGGCGAGCCGCCTCCCTCCAGCCCGCCGCTCCTCCCCCTGCCTCGCTGGTTGGCCCGGGAGCGCGGAGCGCGGAGGCGGGAGGAGCCTGGCGCGGTCGCCGTGCACTGCCACTGAGCGGGCACTGTCTGCGGGCGCTGCGCGCGAGCTCAGGTGGCGGTAGCGGTGACAGCGGCGGTGACAGCGTTGACTGCGGCAGCCGGCGTGCTCCCTCTCCCCGGGGATCGCTCCCCTATCGCCTGGACCCAGCACCGGCGGCGCAGCGGCCCGCGCGCCTGACGCCCCCCTCGGCCACCGCGCATTGTAGCGACCGCGGCGGCCGCGGCTTGGATCTCGGACCCCAGTCATGGGGAAACAGACGAGGAAAGGATGCGACTGGAAGCGCTTCCTCAGGAAGAACTGGCTGCTGCTCTCCACCGTGGCCGCGGTGGTGCTAGGTGAGCGGCGCGGCAGGGGGGCGATGCGCGCAACCCTCACGCGCTCCCGGCGCCCGGGCCGCGTGCCGGGCGGGCATCGCCGGACCCGGGGCCCCCGCGCCTCCTCGCTCTTGGCTCCCAAAACCTCGGGCCTGGGATCGGGAGGGGTGTGCTTCTTTCTTGAGGGTCCCAGTTCCTGGGTGCGGAGAACAAAGCTTGGGTACTCGCATTGGGGCGCTCCACCGCTGCGGGGTCTTACTTCAACCAGAATGATCAAGGGGGCTTGAAGAAAGGGAAGGAAAAGCAAAGAGCCCTGGGTGCTTCCTATTTGGGAAGCAAACCTTGTTTAAATTTTCCAATCCGATCTGAGATTGAGGATTATCGTTCTGGGGCGGGGGGGCAGAGGGCGGAGGGGTGGAGAGGCACTTTAGCCACAGGAATGTTCAGCCCTTGGTGGGGTGAAGGCAGAGGAAAAGAGGGTGTCGTTGCTCACCCTGGACAGTGCATGGAAACGTGCCTATCCACACAGTGAGTACCTGCCCGCGCCCTGGAGGCTCTGTAAAAACCGACCAGGTTCCTGCTCAAATTCCAGGGTGTGCAGTTAAGAGATCAGCGAGGAACGAGAGCTGAGGGGTGGTGTCAGGGGAACCCTGAGAATTACCTTTTTTTCCCACCTGGCTCATCTGCAAGAGATCCCCTTCATGAGCTTCCTCACTCTCCTCATTGTCTTTCTCTTAAAAAATCATTTGGAAGTCCTGTTTGCTTCTTTTCAAGCAAGGAGCGGTCAGTGGACAAGGGGGATGTCAGAGTCGTTGCTCAGAGGCATGATTTGATCCTACTGAGATTTTGAGTGTCTGGTTGCTGTACAGCTGGGTCTCTTGGATGCATCTCTGTGAGGTTGAAGGTGTCTCTCTCCTTCCCTCCACCCCCCAAGGTGGAGTCACCCAGTAGACAAGACTCCTCCATTCCTTCCCAGACCTCACCTGCTCTTTGGAAAGGGGCTAGGTTTGCTAGAAAGATGGGCAGGAGGGAGGCAGTCTCCCAGCTTCAAGCACCCTGCTCTCCTGCACCTGCTTCAAAATCTGAATACTGGTTACCTCCTTTCCCTGCTAATGCCCTTTCCCACCCGACAGCCCCCCCCACCTCCATGTCTGTTGAACTTCATTGTATCCTAAGGGTAAAATTTGCTCTTGTAGAACCTTGTGCGGGTAAAGTTAGATTTCTAATAAATCCTATCGTGAAATTTCCATAGCAGAGGCCATTTGAGGGAAGAATGGCCCTTCACCACTGAACTCAGTTTCCCTCTAGCGCTGCTACCTTCGTTTAGGACTCTGTTTTTGAGGAAAGATGAATTAAGAGATGAATTAAGAAAGGTTGTCTTACCCCAGCACATTCACATAACAAATGTTGTAGAGAAAGCAGTTTGACATTAGAACAGCTAAATTAGCCAAATAGAAGAGGTGTACCTGTTTGTTTTCCCAGTGACTGCCATCCAGAATGATTTGTCTTTTTGTTATTTGTGGTTCTTTTTTTTTGGGGGGGGGGGAGCGGAAGGGATACACCACCAGCATGGGGCTTACTCCATGGCCCTGTGTGGATTACACCTGGGATCCATATGCCCTATGGGGATCGAACCCAGGTCAGTGGCATGCAAGGCAAGTGCAACATTTCCAGCCCCATTAACTGCCTTTTTAAGACTCTTGATGCCTCCAGGCTTCCAAATCCTGTAGAAATAAAATGATCCTGCCATTCTGGGTTATAGGATTCTCCAGGGATGGAAAGAAAGAAAGAAAGAAAGAAAGAAAGAAAGAAAGAAAGAAAGAAAGAAAGAAAGAAAGAAAGAAAGAAAGAAAGAAAGAGAGAGAGAGAGAGAGAGAGAAAGAAAGAAAGAAAGAAAGAAAGAAAGAAAGAAAGAAAGAAAGAAAGAAAGAAAGAAAGAAAGAAAGAAAGAAAGAAAGAAAGAAAGAAAGAAATGTGCAAACAACCAAACAGTTCTGCACTAGTGTTCAACCTAGCAGAATTGCTGGCTGGACGTTGGTTTGAGAACGACAAGAGCAGTTTCCTGACATTAATCCTTCCGGGGTCCAGAGAGATTGCATGCTCTTTAGTGCACGCTCTTTGATGTCAGATGGAGTCTTTCCTCCTGTTTCAATACTGAGTAAACCAGGGGGGCTGATTCAGATATTTCACTCATAAAAGGATAAACACCATTTAAAAAAACTTGGTGCTTGGGAACAGAGCAATAGAAAGTACAGTGGGTAGGGCATTTGCCTAGCAGGTGACTGATCCGAGTTCAATTTTCGCACTCCATATGGTTCCCCAAGGCTGCCAGGAGTGATCCCTGAGTTCAGAGCCAGGAGCAAGCCCTGAGTTCTTCTGTGTATGGCCCCAAAACAAAAACGAACAATATCTTGGTGGCCAGCTAAAGTTGCCTCACCAGGACAGTGTTCTTGTGCTTCTGCCTGGCCTGAAAACGTCAAGCTTTGGCCACCCAAGGACTGTTCCTGTCACAGGGGTTTCCTGGGACCTCCTCTTTCTTTGGAGCGCTGCGTCTAGATGGGAATCATACCTCAGTTCATGTAGTCTGTACTAGCATGTTTAAGGAGAACTGATTTTTAGCTTTAATGTGTGGTTATGAATTCTGTTTATAACATGTAATTCTGGGCCCGTTTATAAGCCTTTAGTAGGTCATGACAGTAAGGACGTGTTTTTATAACAAAGAACCATAATTGACACAGAACATCACAAAAACTGTCGGCAGCTTCTGTTCTGAATCGTTCAGTATCTCTCTCTCTCTCTCTCTCTTTTCTTTTTTGGCTTTTTGGGTCACATCTGGCAATGCACAGGGGTTACTCCTGGCTCTGCACTCAGGAATCACTCCTGGCAGTGCTCAGGGGACCATATGGGATGCTGGGAATCGAACCCGGGTCGGCCGCGTGCAAGGCAAATGCCCTACCCTCTGTGCTATTGCTCCAGCCCCCAGTAGCTCTCTCTATGTATATATAGCTCTTGAAGAAAAAACTGTTAGATTTATTAACTACTCTGACAAAATGTCATATTCTGATCACAGCCATTGAAATGTTTGGTACTAGTTATAATTCAACGACCTTGACACTTTCAAATATTTGGAATATTGAAATTTGGAATGAGCAAATGCATTCATGAGCCATCTTAAAGCTTCTGGCTTTTCACAAGACTTCATTCTCAAGATACAATGAGGGAACAACAGTGTAAGCTCAATCTCTCTTAGGTGTGAAAATTCTTCTAGAGGAAGAGAGCTGTAGAGCTAAACATTTTCTCAAATTCTTACTCTCACAAGATGAAATGATGCAAAATAACTATTTTGTTAATTTATATGAAACCCTACAAAGTCCTGGAAATAATATCTTGGGTTTTCAGGTAAAAGAGATGTATACAGTTACATTTGAATTGATTGCCATCATTCCGTCATTTTTTGTGATGATTGATAAAGTATTCCCCCTGTTCTCTGTGGTTTAATGCACCCTGAACCTGGGTCTGGAAGCCTGGATTTGAATTTACATACTACTGTACATACATACATACATTTTGACAGATTGCTTATTTTTGACTCCTTAATCTCCTCATCTGGAAGTAGGGATGTTAGTGATTACTATATTTAGTAAAGGGTTGATTAAGGTAGTATGAAAATGACCAATTATCTGGCTACCATATACTAGGCATTGTTAAGGTAGATCTAAATGATTTGATTTTAAGGAAATAAATATATTTTGTGTGAAATAAGATCTTTCATGGTCTTTTATGTTCTGCAGAGTGTCTTGCCTGGAGTTGAGAGTCCAGGGTGATCCAGTGATTTTTTTTTTGCATGCCCTACTTAGGTGAGGACCAGTTTTCAAAACATTTTTCATTTTCTAAGGAAGGAAATGGAAAGGATAAATAATTTTGTTTTGTGTCTACTAGCCTGATTTTAAATTCAGTCCTAAACTCTGGGAGAATGTTTGTGCCTTGAGAAAGAATTCTGTCCTAATAAATTCTTTCTGAATGCATACAAAGTATGATTAACAAGATTGTAAATCCTGATGTCTCCATTAAAAAATGATTTTTTTAATGGGCCTGAGATAGTTCAAAGCACTTGCCTTGCATAGGGCCAACCTGGTTTGAACCCTCACATCCCATAGTATATCCTGAGTACTTCCAAGAAAGATTCCTGAAAGCAGAGCCAGGAGTAAGCCCTGAGCATCACCAGGTGTGACCCCAAAAGGAAAGAAAATAAAAATAATTTAAAAATATGATCACTAAGTACGGGAATTCTATGTCAGGGCCCTTATTCAACTTACCCAATAATATCATATAGTATAAAATCTTGCCAAAGGTCTTGTAAATTCCTCTCCTTATTCACATCACAAGGCCTGATCTTTTTCTTTAGATAGATTATTGCGTTATTTAAGTCCTTTGAAAATTGTCTCACTTCATGAATTTTTAGGAAAGTAGATATTATTTACACAACAGAGTTGATAAGCTTATTCATTCTAAACCATTTTCTCCAGACTCCTAAGGAAGCATTATTTATAGCTTCAGATTCCATTGCCTAAAATTGAGAGCAATTCCTTCATGTTTTTGATAATACTCTTGTCTGGCCTCACATCTCCTACGCTGTATCTCTGGCATATCTGGCTGTGCAGATTTGAGTCATGGCATATGCTATCTTATTCTGTCGGTTTTTTTTGTGTGTCTTTGAAGCCATAGAGGACAAGCACTAGCCATGGACAGGTTAATTCCAGGCCCAGCACATCACCTGCATGGAGGTTTTACACACGGCCACGTACAGAACACATTTCATTTGTTCTAGCAGATATCAGGCCTGATCATACACAACCTCTAATCAATTCAGTCTTGGAATATGCCTGCAGTCACTAATGCTAAATCATTTAATTCAGTAAATATTCATGAGCACCTACTGTTTACCTGGGACTGTTCTAGGTTTTAATTATTCTGTTCTCTGCCATATGGAACTCCTGTTCAAGTAGAGACATTAAGCAGATAAAATTGGTCAAATATAATATAGAATTTGTTAAGTGGTGAAAGTGCTTTCTAAAGCAGCAGCAGGCTATTACAGGGGGCCACAGGTGAAAATCATGCAGATGGTGGGTGGAGTCACAGCACTAGTGGGTCAACTAGAAGTTCCAGGAATGGAGAAGGAAATAGTTGGAAAAAGATTTCGAGAAGCTCTGCCCTAGAGTAACACAGGCCTGGGGGAGTGGGGGTTGTGAGGACAGGGAAGGCCCTACTGAGATGTCAGTTGAATTGAGAATGGAAAGAGATGAAGAAATATGTTCACAGATCTCTAGGCAGTCACTGTCACTGTCGCTGTCATCTCATTGCTCATCAATTTGCTCAAGCGGGCACCAATAACGTCTCCATTTTGAGACTTGTTGTTACTGATTTTGGCATATTGAATACGCCACAGGGAGCTTGCCAGGCTCTGCCGTGCGGGCGAGATACTCTCGGTAGCTTGCCGGACTCTCCCAGAGGGGCAGAAGAATCAAACTCAGGTCTGCTGCGTGCAAGGCAAATGCCCTGGTTTATTTAACACAAAGAGAGAAAGGTGTGGAGTGAGGGAAGGGGAGATGAGGAGGGAAACTGGGGAGGAAGTGGAGTTGCAGGGTATTGTAAGGAAGCCCTTCTAAGGACTTTGGCTTTTACAGGGAGATGAGAAACCATTAGAAGGTTTTGAGCAGCACAGGGACATGATCTGGTTATATTTTAATCAACTGTCCCTGGCTGCTCTTTTAACCATAGATCACAAGGGCAAGGGTGGAATTTGAGAGACCAGTTTCGGAGTTTGCTGTAGTTAACCTAGTGTATATTTGATTTATTCTTTTCACTTTAAAATTTCATTTCCATGATGGCTAGTGAAATCGTAGTGCGTACTTTATGAACATTTAATGAAAAATATCTTGCAACCTTAAAAGTAGGTGTTATCATTCTGGTAAGAGTAGGTGTTATTACTTGCTCTTGTACAAGAGGTAATAATAACAGGTACAGGTACAGGTGAGGTAACAGAATTGAAACAGCAGAGGACTTGACCAGGACAACCCAGACAATAACCAGCAGCACCAGTTCATCCTATTCTTTACTTTCCCCTCCTTCAAGTAGCTTCTCCTTTTCTGTTTTGCTTTCCATTTCCCTGTCCATTTTGGTCCTTGTTGACATGCCTGGCACTGAAACTTTGATTCTGTGCCACGTTGGGGAGGGGAATGAAAGTTCCCTGAAGTGTACTTTGGTCTGTGGCTATCCCTTCTCTGAGATGAAAAGAGACCAAAACGTGCCCTTTTACAGGACTCTCAAAATTGCTCTGCAATTGTGAGAAACATCCACTGGGCTTTGCTAGACTGATAAACCAGAATGATCCCTTCTCCAAGTTCAGAAACATACTAATACTTCTGGCAGTGAGATGATCCTTACTTCAAAGGTCCGCCAAAGTGGACAGAGGCGGGCCACATACTCAAGGAGGACCACATTGTGGACATCTTAGTCTGGCCAGTGTTCAGGGAAGGAGATACGGGAACTTCAGTGGGTTACAGAAGTAAGAGTGTAAAGGGAAAAGAGCTGTGCCAGGTGTTCAACAGGTTAACTTGACAGGTCTTTGGCAAGACTTGGCTTGTAAGAGAAAGAGGCTGTGATCTCCAGAGTTTCGCCGAATTTCTTGAGCAGTCTCAGTAACGTCTCCATTTGTCATAGCCCTGAGATTTTAGAAGCCTCTCTTTGTTTGTCCTTCTCAAAGATGCTGCAGTGGAGGCTCTCTCAGGGTCAGAGGAATGAGACCCAGCATTGTCACTGGTTTTGGCTTATGAATACACCATGGGGGGTTTGCAAGGCTCTCCCATGTGGGCAGGAAACTCTTGGTAGTTTGCCAGGTTCTCCCAGAGGGAGAACTAGGCTATAAGATGTCACTTCCAGGAGCTTTGTTTTATAGTCTCTGGATGTTGGCTTTTGGTGGGATTACACCTCGCTGGGGGCAGTCCCTGGGTGTGGCCGCCTAGCTACTGGAAAGTGGGAAATCTGGGCGGAAGAGGCCCAGTCCCGATCTGAGCAGGCTTGGAGGTCTTAGCCCCGGGTCCCACACACCTGGGTTACTCTGCTGGTATCTTCATGTGTGAGGCTCATCCAAACGTGTGGAGAGGGGCCTGGAGCATGGCTGTGGCTAAGACTCCGGAGGTCTTTGGCCGAGGGAGCTCTGCTCCGGGCAGAGAGGGAAGCTGGAGCCCACCCCCTCTGAGGGGCCCCAGGGAAGACAGCCAGGTGCGCGGGCAAGAGACAATCTGCTTCTGCTTCTAAATAGATATCTGCTTGATATTTACTACTCTGTAGTCATAATGTATTTTTTCCTGCCCCCACCACTGCCCATGAATCTCCAAAAGAGGGACTACTCTGCCCTTCTTTGTAAGCCATAGGATCTGTCACAGTGCTGATAGGCTTAACACATTTGTTTTATTGTCGAGTCATTTCTGACCCAGAAACTTAGTAAGATGTCCTTGTATACTGAGTGAATAAGAGATCTGAAAGCCTAGTTAAAAAAAAAAAACTCAGCTTCCTCTGATGTACATCAATAATGTTGTGACACATTTAGTCTGATAAACCTCTAATATGTTCATCTCTTCTTCCTCAAAAGTAGATTATAAACCTCTTGTTGGCAAAAGTACTTCTAGTACCTAGCTCTAGCCAGCACTGGAAAGTAAAATGAGGTTTTAAAGTAATAATCCTGACTCTTAAGAAAGCTTTTGTAAGAAAGTGCACTTGACATTAATTTGGGCTTTTGTTTCTTATCATAAAGAAGAAAGGTTTGGATTAGCTGGAAGAGCAGAGAAGATTCCATTTATGTGCCAACTCCCATTTGTATGTAGGGTACTGTGCAGTGTGAGAAGTCTCTTGCCAAAGAATTGGAAACAATTATGTGTATGAGAAATCATTACATTATAAACCACAGAATCTTAAACAATAAAAAGAATATGTATTTAAAAAAAAAGAACTGAAAACAAAAGTTCTGAAATCAATGCCTGCCAGAGGGCTGAGAATCAGGAAGTAGTGATAGGAGTGTTATATATGCTTATTGGCCCTTGCTTAGAAAATCTCTGCAGTCACCTCTGTTTTTAAGATCCTTTAACTCTGTGATTGTATAGTCATTCCTCAGTTTATTGAGCCCAAGGAACTCTTGTATAGGGATCTAAGTGTCCCCACCCTTATAGATCCCTATGGAAGAGGGGAAGAGGGGGCAGTGTGTTAAGGTCCTTCAAAGAGAATGAAATGACCTTGACTTTGAATCAGTTGTTCTGTTTTTGAATTGCAGATCAGTGACTTGAGCATAGTAACATCAATTATGTATGAGACTATTATGAAGGTCCATATAAGTATTAAATTATATTTTACAGTTGTGATCAGAGGTCTAATGTATGTTATATGTCATATAAAATATGATTAATATAGATACACAAACCATATAATATATAAGATCTAATATATCTCTATGCATTAGAGATATTTGTGTCTAATATTTATCTATATATTCATATCTCTGCTTAAGGATCTTAAAAAGGAGGTCTTTTAGTTGGCTTAACCCATATTCTATATATTGAAGAATTAAAAGAATTTTGAGTTTTGAATGGCTATAACTTGTGCTTTCACTTTGCTTTATTTTTCTGTTTTGTTTTGTTTTTGAACCACACCCAGAAGTGCTCAAGGCTTACTCCTGGCTCTGTTGTCACAAATCATTCCTGGCAGTGCTCAGAGAATCATACGTGGTGCCAGCAGTCAAACTGGGGCCCTCCTCATTTAAGTCAAATGCCTTGCATAAACCTCTATACCATTTCTCTGGGCCCTGGTCTTTTAACTTTTGAAGCCAAATTGGAAATCACAGGAGTTGAGGAATCGTGTAAAGTATAGTGATTTTTCTTTGGTATGTGCCTAGTATATACTTTAAGTCTTATCAGATCAGTATCACTCACAAAACTGTCTGACGCACAGGTAATTACAAACACACAAATTTAATGCAAAGTTATGGATTAATATTTTTAAATTATTTTAAATTATTTAAAGATATGTTTGTATACACATTCTTCAGAATTACTTTGGGAAGGCTGCCAAGCTGTGTTCTGGGGACTCTGGGGTCATACCCAACAATATTCAACCAATAAATTCAGTTCTAGGGCCCAAGAATGCAGTGCTGCTTAGGCCCTAGGATGTCAGGAACCACCAGGACCACCATGCCAATGTCCAGTGCTCAGAGGCTTATACCCAGTGATACTTTGGGGGGCATGTGATACAGGGGAAGGATTGAACTGAGGATCACCGAACTTACAGTCTCCCGGGTTTATATATATAAATATATACATACATGTATACATGTATATGTATGTGTGTATATGTATGTATATACATACATATATATTCCAATTTTTAATTGAAGTACTATAATGTACAATTTTATTAATGATAGTGTTTCATGCATACAGTATCCTGACACTACATTCGCCACCAGAATATCAGCTACCCTACATATACTTAATGCCATCTCTGGGGAGAACCTCAAATGTAAATTGTTAAATGACAAAGAATTAAAGGGTGTGTGTGTATGTGTGTGTGTGTGTATATGTGTGTACATGTGTGTACGTGCATACGCATGTATTTTTTCCTGTCTATTTAATCGATCCAGCTATACTACTCAGAAAAGAGAAGATGATTGAAAGTAGTCAATGTCTTATTAAATGTCACTTAATCTGAGATAGTGATTTATTTAGTTCTATGAAAATAAAGAATCAGAGCTACCCACCTGTGAAAATTTTGACCAGGGGGGATCAGAATAAGGGAAGCTTAAAATGAAGACATACGAGGTTGACCGTTACTGTGTGCCACACTAGGATGTAGTGGAGTTGATACGGAAACTTGAATCAGTATGGGTTAAGTGAGACACATATAAACAAATACAATTAGGAATCAGCTATCAGGGCCAAAGTGATAGTACAGCAGGTATGGCTTGCCTTGAGCATGGCCAACCTGGCTGCAGTCCCTGGCACCGTTTATGGTCTCTTGAGCAGCACCAGGAGTGACCCCTGAGCATAGAGCCAGAAATGATCCCTGACAAGATGGGTGTGGCCCAGACCCCACCCCCCCCCCGCGCCAGAAAAACAATAACAACAACAACTAAACTAAAACAAAAACTAGGAGTTTGCCACCAGAGAGCATGGGCGTTCACGTGTGAGCCCTTGCTTGTAATGAGAGAAAGCTCTCTATACTAATTACTTGTGAGAAATTGTGATTACCTTTAACAAGAGCTGAGACTTAGAATAACTGTCCTATTGGGAGTCGGTGACAAGTGGGCCACTTCCAGGGAAATCCGCTGGAGGAATGGCTAATGGCCCTGGTGTTGGTGTGGCTGGAGATCTAGCCTGTGGAGACTGGAGCACTCTCAAAGAAAATGAACTCATTTTAGATGACATGGAGTGGCTCATTTAAACTCCCCTGCAGCCCTGTCTGTTAAAAGTATCAAGTGTCTTCAGCGGACTTTTCTATTTTTGAATGTTAAACATCCATTCAATCCAATGGAAGCTGGTGTTGGAGACAGTAAGTATGAAGCCAATAATTCACCTCAGAGATACAGTTTAGCTCTGTAGAGAGATTTAGAAGGAGCTAATTCATTACATTTTCGGAGGAAACAACCCCAAACTGTAACAAAGAACGCTCTGTGGTAATTAGTATGCTCCACAGTAACACCTCTGTTAATGGAAAGGAAGTGTTTCCGTGACTCACTGTATTGCCAGAAATGTTACTACCCTACATTTAAAACAGATCTGCTGGCTGCCGGTTTCATTACCAAAGGTAGAACATTTCATATCCAGCAAGTATTCCTGTCATTTCTGGCTCGGGCAGACCGGGGCCCAGCTCACAGATGCTTCATGCTCTGCCTCCCAGTCCCAGCTGTGTGAGCTCAGAGTAGTGGTCCCAAGAAGGGAAGAACACTGTGCCTCATTCTCCCTTACATGGTTGAGGGCTTTGTCCCCAGGACCCTTCTTAGGCACAGAATCCCTAACTTTGTCTACAGACAGGACAGTTGTCACAGCAGATTTTTCTGTATCTAAGAAGAGCTCCCCCACCAAAACAGTCTCATGTGACTCACTGCTCTGCATATATACTGAAACAAAGCAAACTTCCATGTTATGTATTTTTGTTTGGTTGCTGTGGAGCAATACTCGGCAGTACTCAAGGCTTACTCCTGGCTCTCTGCTCAGGGATCACTTCTGGTAAAACTCAGGGGGACTATATGTGGTAGAAGGGATTGACCCGGGATCAGCCATGTGCTAGACAAACACCTTACCCACTGTACTCTCTCTGACACCATGTGTGTTTATTCTCATAACTGCACTGACACTTATTTGGGCTTGGTGCTCTCAGTTATATCTGATTTATTTTGCTAAAGGAAGAACCCGTAGGGGAGTGCTCAAGTGATATCAGTAGTTAAATTATTGTTCTACCACTCTTCAGTTTCTTGATAGTTAACTGGTTACTTATAATTCAATAAATAATTAAGTCAACAACCAAAAAAATGCACCACCACCAGAAATGTCTAACTACAGAAGCCTGTGCTTCAAGCCTCTTCCCTCTACTGGGAGTTGGTTTTGCTCAATTTCTGTGGGTCATTCATATGTTGAGAGGCTTTCTGGGCCACTGAACTATTCTATTGTGGTTCATATTAGATTCTTCAATTTGGGAGACAATGAAACATGTTTTATCCTATGAAAATTGTTTTTCTTATAGTTAATCAAGCCTATAGCTAAAAATTTATGAGGTCTTTAAGTTCTGTGCCCATTTACTTCCATTTGAACATCAGCACCATAAAGAATTTATCCATTTTACAGATGAGGAAGGTGAAAATTACAAGGATTAGGTTTCATGATTGAAGTCATATTGAGCTGAGATTTGCACCGAGAACGATCTAAATGAGGCTGCTTCCTAGCAAACCTCACATGCCTATTGGTACTTCCAATCATTCCTGTCCATTCACTCTAAATTAAGCCTCTCTTTTGATCCATCTTTTATTTATCACACATATCTCTTATTTTTCCTATCACTTAACTTGGGACATACCTCAATGTTTATTCCTCCCCTGCCCCCACCCCATTTGTTCTTCTACATAAACTTTCTATTTGAACTTTCTTCCTAGTTGAATACATTATGTTCCTATGATGTATTTATTAGTCTTGTCTGCTCTGACACTTGTTCTAATAGTGTTAACACTTGCTCTAACAGAAGATGGATCTGATTCCTGTTTTTATCACACAATACGTATTTGCTATGTTCAGAGCTAATCTCCCTTTCATCTGCCTTTGTTACTTTAAATTTGTATATCAAAATTATCCTGCATTTGCACAGCTTCCCCTAATTCTGCCCGGTGGTTGGCTTTACAAAATTCTTTGCCAGCTTTGTCAAAGCCTCAGGATCCTCAAAAGTATCTTTTAGACAATGACTATTAATTCAATTGAATTGGAATATAAGATGTAAAGTATTGTCCTTGGTTGTGAAAATCTACTCAGCAATTAGTTTGGATTCAAATTGAACATTTTTTGATGTTACTAGCAAGAAATGTAGAGTTTAAGTCTGTGTTTTGTCTTCTTACAGTCTAGAGGCAAAACATGCAAAAATATCACTAACGTGAACCTGAATGTGGTTCTTGCTGCAAGAAAGTCATGTTCCGGAGCCAGAGGAGTAACTCGGTGCCTTTGAAGGCCTGCAGTACAACTGTAAGGACATGAGTTTAATCTGCAGGGCCTCCATAGGCCCCAAGCTTGAGCCTTGCAGCTCTGCTGTCTGTGACCCTAGGTGTTGCAAGGAATATCTGGCTGCCCTGTAGCCAGTTGCATGTGAGCACCAAAAAAACCGGGGTGTGGTCCTGGCAAGAAACTAAAAGATGCAAAAATCAAAAAATGCAAAAATCAAAAACTAAAAGATGCTTCCTCTGGCAAGCACCTCAACAAACGCCTGAACTATCCTCAGTAAGCACAATAACCAGGGTGTGCTTATGGGTCAGAGAGTGTGACGGCCAGAGTCCCTGTCTGCAAGCACCACTGTACAGGAGCACTACTCCTCAGGAGCACCACAGCCCACTGTGAGCATCACAGTAAAAACCTTTGTGTAACCCCTGGGATGCATCACAACTATACATGTAAGCACCACTCAAGTGTGCATGTGTGGGACCCTTGTCACTGAATAATGAGTGGGGGGGATTAAAATAAGATGTAAAACACAAGAAATCCATTTCCCTTAGGCATTCAAAGATGAGAGGTGGAATTGGGAGACAGCTCTTACCTGAGACTTAGAATTATTTGGGACCACTAGAGAACGGAATATCTATCTGATATCCATCTGATTTCCCAAAATTTGGCCATGATGCAGAGCTGAATCATTCTAGAATGGTAGCGCCTCTGTGATGGTATTGAACTGCTTAGATCACTGTCACTGTCATCCCGTTGCTTATGGATTTGCTCGAGCGGGCACCAGTAACATCTCCATTGTGAGACTTGTTGTTACTGTTTTGGGCATATCAAATACGCCACAGGTAGCTTGCCAGGCTCTGCTGTGCAGGCGAGACACTCTTGGTAGCTTGCTGGGCTCTCCGAGACGGACAGAGGAATCGAGCCCGGGTCGGCCACATGTAAGGCAAATGCCCTACTTGCTGTGCTATCGCTCCAGCCCGAAACACACTATTAGACTTACTTTGCTTAACATGTTACCCTCCTGTCCCACCCAAGTTGTAGATAACTGCTTAGATAAACAATTGATTTTGTTATTAAAGACTCTGAAAGTGGGATTTGACTTTTTTTTATTAGAAAAGTTTCTTGTCAGCTAGGAGACACAATAGCTTTGTGCTACTTCTGCTTTGTTTTTATTTTATTATTATCATTTTTTTCTTTTTTGGGTCACACCCAGCACTGCTCAGGGATTACTCCTGGCTTTGAACTCAGGAATTACTCCTGGCGGTGCTCGGGGGCCCATATGGGATGCTGGGAGTCAAACCAGGGTCGGCCGCATGCAAGGCAAACGCCCTACCTGCTGTGCTATCGCTCTAGCCCCTGCTTTGTTTTTATTGATTGTTTTCTTATACCTCAAAAATTTCCCAGTCTTCTCACACACAGAAGAAACACCGAGTTCCACAGAGTAGTGAAAGTTAAGACTTTATTGCCACTTCAGAAACGTGTCCATTTCTCATCTATAACAGGTTTGCCACCTGCACTGGATATCAGTATTTTCTAATAACCTCCAAGTAGCTTATCTATTCTGAAAAAAAAGTAGAGAGGAGCTTACAATTACTCTTTGGATTTTGTTTGTTTGTGTTAGTTTTCAAACCATATAATACTTAGGGTTTACTCCTGACAGGCGCAGGGACCATAGCGGGTGATGGGTCTCTGACTTAGGCTAGATGCATGCCAGGCCAGTGCCTTACCTGCTGTGTTATCTCTCCAGTCCCTACAATTATTTTTTTAAGTAGAAATGATAGAGTACTTCTGTTAGAAAAAAAAAATCAAGTGTAAACAAAACCTTCTGGTGTTGTGATTTTACTTATTCACCGTATCTAGTTTTTTGACCTCTGGTGGTCATCTTAATTGCATTTATAGTCATTTCTAGATCTTGATCTTAAATCTGATCTGTTGTTGTTATAAAATGAGCTAATGCTTATAGAGACACCTAATTAAACTGTAAAGTGATTTATAAGTATATGTTTCTGTTTCTTGGAAACAAAAATGGGGTGGGGGCTGTGAATAGTAAATCTTGGGTGGTCTTGGATGTAATGTTTTTCTTTGAAGCATTTGATGCATCTTTGTGTGTCTTCTGGGGTCCTGCCCTGGTACTGTGTGACAAGGCAGTAGGGATTCTTATAGTGGCCTGTGGTATGTTTAGCATCCTTGCATGAATGCTCTTTCTTTCACAGTTAGTAATCAGATAAGCCAGGCTGTCTTTGCCTTTGTTCTCCCCAGGGAAGAATAACAGATCCATCTCAGTACTTCAGAGATTCCTGACAATGTTTTAATACTACGCATTACTTTCATTTTATTTATTTTTAAATATTATTTTATTTATTAAAATTTAGAAAGTTGTAATAGTGGTAGCATTTATTATACTGATATACAAACTTATTGCCATGAAAGATGTTATATTTCCATCACTTTCAGTTTGGCTTTTTTCACCCCTGCCCTCTGTTAATTGGTCCTGCATTTCAGTGTCAAGGGCTTGTTCTTATTCTGTACTGACTGTACCCTTATTTTGACTCTGTATCCCACATATGAGTGAGATCATTCTTATATTTCCTCCCATCTCTGACTTATTTCACCCAATATTATACTCTCTAATTCCATTTTAGTTTAAGAAATAGAAAATTCTTTTTTATTTTTTATTGTAGTAAATCACTGTGAGATAGTTATAAGCTTTCATGTTTGGGTTATAATCAAACAATGATCAAACACCCATCTCTCCACCAGTGCACATTCCCCACCAACAATATCCCCGGTATATTCCCCCCTTTCCCATACTCCCCCTGCCTCCATGCATACAGTATTCCCCATACTCTTTCTCTACTTTTGGGCATTATGGCTTGCAACTTAGACACTGAGAAGTCATTGTATTTGGTCCATTATCTACTTTCTGTACACATCTCCCATCCTGACTGATTCTTCCAGCAATCTTAAGAAATAGAAAATTCTTAAATTAGTGCATTGGTGGTGGGGAAAGCAAAGAAAAGAAAGAAAATTTAAAAAAAATTCTTAAAACATGCCTTGCTTTAAAGACATGTATCTTGTCTCACTTGAAGATACATGTGACTCTTCCTGTGGTTGCACTGGAGTGGGAAAAGGAGCCATCAGTTACAGCATCACAGATGTTAGCAGAGGTGGCTCAATAGTTGTGGAATGTAGGAGACATGCTTAGGAATCATAGAGAATAAAGTTCATGATGACCTGTGTTTTTTAAGCAGTAAGAAATGAGCTGAGGTAAGTCAGAGAAGTCCCTCCCTGTTTCTTTGGCTTAACATTATGGGTGCAAGGTTTTTGGTCAGATTCCAGGTTTTTTGTCAGATGGAGGAAACCCAGTATGACTAGCCACTTCTAAGGTCAGTTCTCCACTGTTCTCAAATTGCTCCTGACTGAAATGTACTGTGGGGAGAGAGATGGTCATATTTCTTAACGCAGAGAAAGGAAGCTTCCTAAGATTGCATAGTGAACCAAGTAGGTCTTTACAGGAGTTGTAAAACTGGTTATTGAAAGTAGTGTTCCCAGATGTCTGATGGCAAGCCTGAGGAAAAGGCGTGTCTTTCAACCAAAGGATTCCAGGGCCTCTCTAAAGTATACCCATGTGGGTTAAGAGTCTTGTGATTCCCTCAGTGCCTGTGAGGACAAATATTTCACTAGGTACTGAGGCGGAGAGAAGGTGGAATGTGACTACAGGGTACATGAAAGTGTTTCACAAGAATTCAGAATCATGTCTGTGATTATCAGAAACAAACCATTATTTGGGAGTGGGGAGGTGGCAGATGGCAGGTGGGTCTTGCCCAGTGGTGATGAGGGCATAATTTTTACTCTGTGACAAGGATCACTCATGGCAGTATTCAGGGGACTGTATCAAACCAGGATTGGCCACATGCAAGGTGAGCAATTTACATCCTGTACTATCTTCCCAGCCCAGAAATAAACCATTTTAAGAGAGAAAACATGTAGAGAAAAAATGAGTTAATCACAAGTAGAAATGGAAGATTTTAGAACCTATGACTCAAGTCTGGGGTATGTATGTCAGAATTCAACCTACCGTACATGTAGTTAACTGACACCTGATGGAAAGGGAGAGTCTGTTTGCTCTAAGATTGGAAGGTTAGAAGCCAGCCCCAGAAAATTGATAGTTGAACTAAATATTAGAAACCAGAAAGCCTATCTGGTTAGGGATAGTTAAAAAATGTTGAGAATGTCTCCTTATCTTTTCCTAAAGAATAAGAAGATGTAAGCCTTAATCAGAAATCTTTATTTGCAGTCACATTGGAAGTGTACCTAGAGGATTAGCCTTTGAATGAATTTATTGATTATCCTGGTGCCCACCAGTCTATAACCTACCCTTCCTAAAAAAATGTGCTTCCCTATTCTCTTTTCTGATAAAAACTGCACCTTATGACCATTTGGCCAAGATAGATGCTTTGAGGATATGAGTCTGCCATCTTCCAGCCTATAGGCTTGTTGCTATTAAAGCTCTTTCTCAACCTGTCACCACATCTCTCATTAGACTCGTGCTATGGTGGCAGTAGAATGGAACCTTTCACTGTTACAGGTTCATTTACAAGCAGGCCTCTAAACCGGTTAAATGGTTGCTAAAGAGACTCATCCTAACTTTTCCCAGCCAACCTCATCTTCATTTGGACCTAAATTTAATGGGACTGAGAAGCCTGGAATAAAATTCAGAGTGTAGGCACCTGGATTCTTGTGGGTGCAGTTCTATAGTCCTTGTCACGGAATGACAGTCCTGTGAGTCAGGAGTTACTGTAGAGGCCACATTTAAAAGACTCCTCTAGGTTTATTTTCCGGGGACAATGTGGTGAAACTTGTAGTCATGTTCCTGTGACCAGTTTTCATGCTCTACTAATGCCTTTGTCTCTCAGTATTTTCCCCTACTATTGGTGATCATGCATGATAAGTAGAGGGTATCTAATACAGTGGCTTCCTGGGCACATGCATTAAATAACAATAATTCATTTCTTCTCAATTCAATGAAACATTGGGTGTTTCAGACAAAAGAGTTTATGCCTCAAAAGTTTGAAATTGAGTGGTTTTAGGGAAGAAAAACTCATTGCCACCCAATTTTAAAGGACTAATTAAGGGTAGTAAAAATGCAGCAGAACTCAGCTATACCAGAGGAGACTTTCCACCTGAATAGAGAATCTGGAGGAGGCTTCCTGGAAGGGGTGATTTTTTTTTTCTTTTTGGGTCTCACCCAGCAAGGCACAGGGGGTTACTCCTGGCTCTGCACTCAGGAATTACTCCTGGTGGTGCTCAGGGGCCCATATGGGATGCTGGGAATTGAACCCGGGTCAGCTGCATGCAAGGCAAACGCCCTACCCGCTGTGCTATCGCTCCAGCCCTGGGGTGATATTTTAACCAGTTTTGAGGGAGGAGAAGGAGAGAATTCACCAGGAAAAGATAATGGCAAAGGATTTTCCTTGGAGGAATAGCTATGTAAACAAGAGCACAAAAGCAAGTGCCATCCTCAAGAAGAATCAAATAGTTTGTTATGTCTGGATCTGATAAGATTGAGGAGGGTGAGGATGTACAGACCTATCTCAGTTAGGGACCTAGAAGGAAATGGTTGAACCATTCACTCAAATATGTTTAACTGAACAGAATTTAACTAGGGGACTATTTGCAGAGTTAGGCACATATAAGAGAAGCAAAAAGCAATGTTAAATGTTAAAGCACCTAGGACTAAAAGCTCTTACCTGATAGGAAACAATATTCTCACAATCTAATAAGGATTGTGAATGAGTGTTCATATTACAGAAATTATAGATTCAGAGAGGAATTAAAAAAGATTTTGGTGGGTACATAATTATCAAAATAAATGATTAAAAGATGCAAAGTCATAAATAATAACAAAGAAATTGGTTTGATGATGTCTGGTGATCCTGAAGGTTACTGCTTATGGACATTATGGAAAATAAGTGGGGAGTTATATTTCTTGCAACCTTTATAGCTGTGTGCCTGCATGGTCATTCTGATGTTTTGCCTTACTTGCCCTATAAACCCACCCTCTTGGACCTCTGTATCTGGAAGGTGCTACTCTTACATCCACCAGCCACTCTTCCATGCAAATTAGGACAGGTTTGTTGGTGGAGGAGGTACCTAAGGTACAAAATTACCCTTCTCTCTCCCCCACCTAAAATTTAGGATGCTTTTAGCTGAATGTAATAGATAATCTCGGCTAAATAGGTTTAAGTCAGTACGGTGGGAGGGTAGGTATGAGGCATAGAATTTATGTTTCAAATAATTTAAGAGCTCAGGAATAGTAACTGGCTTCCTGTTCAGCTGGATGTAGGAGTTCAAACAGTATCATCCTCTGCTCTTCTCTCTTTATATATAGTATCTACATCTTTGTGTTGATTTCACTTTCAGACAAAACACTATTCCTAGTAAAATAGCTGCCAATGCAGTTAAAACTTTCTGTTTCCCCTTCCCATGACAGAAGAAACAGAAAAAGTTTTTTTCTCTTTTCCCTTGTTCTTGTGATGATTGGGATTTGATTGGGATTCTAGGGTCATGGGAATCACACATATGGTTGTAGTGCTCCCACACTTTGCTTGTGGTACTCGTTGGGTTTGTACACTTAGTTGTGGAACACACTTGGCTGCGTTCAACAGAAATGACACGTTTGCTTTGGCATTGAGAATCATACAAAGGCAGGCTTCCAGAATCGTACTCAGTACATGGGGCATTGCTGGGGATCAAAATGGTGAGGTTCTTACCTGCCACCAACCCTGGGCCTCAAAAGGGAAAAACTCCTAAGCCATAGTTGGGTCTCACTCTGCTGTAGTTGGGTCATTGCCTCTTTTTTAGTATTTTGGAACTAATGGAATTTGATTATATGATTTTCTAGGTCAAAGTCTTTGCCTTACCCCTCTCTTTTTCTCCAACTTCTGATGTAATATGGGACCATCTACCTTCTGACACATGCAGAAATTGGGAGGTGCTGTGCATAGTGGAGTTCATAGATACTGGTTGCCAATTGTAACAAGTGTTCTATATTTTATTTTTTATTTTTTTAATTTATTTTTTTATTAATGAATCTCCGTGGGGGTACAGATACAGGTTTACATATCCTCGTGCTTGTGTTTCAGTCATATACAGCTTGAGTATCTATTCCTCCACCAGTGCCCTTCCTCTGCTGATGACCCCATCATCCCTCCCACCCACTCCCACCCCATCCCCCTCCCCACCTCTCCTCTTTGGCAGGGCATTCCCCTCTGTTCCCTCTCTTCCTTTGGGCATTGTGGTTAGCAATGGAGGTCTTGGGTGGCCAATGTGTTCGGTCTATAGTCTTGTTCTATGTTTTATATTTTGTTCCTTAGCTATTTTCTGAATTCAGTCAGAACTCACAGGTTCCATTGAATATAATGTGTTATGTAAATATGTGAAGTTTTTTTTAAGTGAACACATGCTTTGAAATGAATTAAATTTAGACAGAAAAGTAAGAACATTAAAATCTAGAGGAAGATAGAGATGAGCAAGGACCACAGTTGAAATTTTCTTTTTACTCTGAAGTATCTTATATACAAACAAAACATCAAACCTCATCTTATATCATGCCTGGTGAGGAAATTCTGAATGCTTTTCCCCTAAAATCAAAAAAGTCAAAGACGTACACTCTTACCACTTCTATTCAGTAGATGCCAGCAATGCCTATGCCAGTACAATAAGGCAAGAAAAAAGAAAATAAAAGACATATGTTAGGAGAAATCAAGAGTCTCTGTTAACCAATCACATGATTTTCTATAACGGAAATTTCAAGGAATCTACAAAGTACTCTCAGAATTAATGAGTAACTTAGTGATTTTGCAAGATACAAGGTTAACACACAGCACAAATGCCCCTTAAAAAGTCAGGTTAGTGCACATCAATATATTTGCAAGCGGCTCCTTATTTAATGGTAGGTAATTCCTCACTTCTCATGTATTATCATCCCTATAGAAAATGTCTCCAGGAGCCTAATCCTTTTGAGAGTATTTAATCAAATTGTTTTGAGTGCCTCCTGTATCTGGATGATACAGGAGCTTTTTAACTCCGTATCTGTAGGACCAATCAGGGCCTGCCTGGTTATCATTGGGTGTGGGGATACACATGTTACTTAGATTAGGGAAGAGGAACAAAGTTTTCAAAACACTTTTGAACTGAGTTTTGAAGTTGCTGAAATGATAAGTAAAGTGGGAGCAGAGGGAGCAATCTGCTAAGTCTCAGAGAGCTAGTCATAAGGTATAATTGAAGTGATAGCTGGAAAGTGGTGCTTAAACTTCACCAAAAATATTGGATACTTTCGGTGATGGTAAACCACTAAAAGAGCTTTGAGAAGAGCAACTTGCTCAGAGCTGGGAAGCATAGGAAGTTGAAAAATAGGCATAGGCCATACACAATCAAGCGGTGTCAGTGATGATGGATAGGAAAGATCCAGCTGGAGAGTTGTTAAACTGGTAGAATCAGCAACACTTGGTGTCTTTTCAAAGTTGTGGGCATAGAATGGGATCCAGCATCATCTAGAACATCCTAGAGTATAGATTTTGGAGCCCAGACTGCTTTGATCTCTCAGTTCTGTCATTTCCTGTGTGTTAGATATCAATCCTAAGTGTTTTAGGCTTCACAGGTGAATTACCCCTTTCATCCTCCCAGAGAAGCTTACCATGCCCTTCCTAACATCCCTAATTTGGTTAAAGTCTATTTTCAACCTTTCCTTTGTGTTGGATACTAACCCTAAGTACTTTAGGCTTCATCAGTCAATTGCCCCCTTTCTTCCTCCCTGAGAAGTTTAACATGCCCTTGCTAGCATCCCTAACTTAAAGTTTATCTTTAACCTTTCCTTTGTATTTTACCTCTCATTGTCACAATTCCCCAAGTCAGTCTTGATTACTTGTAAGCCAAAACTTTCTGGTAATTCTGAATTTGTATTTGTACAGCTTTGTATTTGAAGTGTTGTATGTTTGTACCTGCTTTTCTATTTCCCCTATAGCCTTTTTATATTTTACTATAGAGCAGTGTTCTTTGGTTAAACACAGAAAGACCATTAATGCTATGCTCCTAATATTTGGTAGTTGACTGATGCTGAAATATATCTACTCCTGGGCATAATTACTTGGTCATAAACACTTGACTCAGGCTTCAGTTTCTGTCGTTCCTAACACCCCCAAAAGGAGGTCCCACTGTGGACTGGGATGACCTGGGGCGAGTGGCAAAACTACCCGTCATCAAAATGGGACATTCTAGAAAGCATAAATGCATGGTTTTGATGCAAACTGTTAAAACCTAAGGGACAGGATCCCCATGGGGAAGGACAAACTGAACTGGCCCGAGGACTTGGTCTGGGATTTATGGTAAAAGCCTTGCTTGCTCTCAGAGCCCAAAGAACTAAGTGTTAAAAGCCTTGCTTGCTCTCAGCCCAGAGAACTAAGTGTTGGGATCTTTGTCTCTTACTGTGTTTATCCAAACATCTGCAAGTATTGATAATTACTACAACTAAAAGGAAAGATAAAAGCAATGTTGGAAAAAAAAAGGCAATATAGATGTCCTTGGGAGACAGAGTGTCTTCTTGAGTTGATCTTCCCAAGAGAATTTCCTCAGCCAAATGTTTATCTATGTAAATGACCAATCATACCTGTCCTTACCTCAACCCCCCTTCAGATGTTCTATAAGTATGCTAGCAACTCTGCATTAAACGGGCCATTTTCACCATCAGGCTGTGGTCCCTGTTCTCCCATCTCTCTGTATCTCTGTTGGGGAGCCCTGAGGAGGTGAGGAGGTGAGGAGGCAGCTCTGGGCCACTGAATGCACACAACGTGTCCAGTAGCAGCAGTCCCCGAGGATTACTTTGTGAATTTACACTGTGGAGAAATTTGTTGTGCCTCATTTTCTCACCTAAAAAATGAAATTACCTCAAGTAGCTGTTACCAAGAGCAGAGTGATTATTCTTGGACAAATACCTGACATGTAGTCTCACAGTTCTCAAAAATATGTTTGCAAAGACAACACAATTTAGGGATCTAGGAAACTCTTCAAGATATATCTATTTTTGTGTAACTTACCATCTCAAACTCAGAAACTTAAGATAACAATGATCACATTATTCCTTAAGATTCTGCAAATTGGGCTCAAATTGACAATTCTTTCTTGGGGTTTCTTGTATTTTTAGGGAGAACTTTAATCCTATAAAAGTTTATTGCTCATCTACTACTTGAAAGACTACAACAACCCCCTTCCTCCTTCTCGCCTTCTCTGCATCTTTGCCTCTCCTCTCTGATTTGCTAAAGTTGTTTCTCACATGGTGTCCTCAAGGTTGCTAGACTTATATGGTGCCTCAAAGCTTCTAAGAAAAGAAACGGTCAGAAATGGACCCTTTCTAACCTAGGCTTGGTTCCCTCCCACTTGTTTTCAGCTTTTGTGCCACACCTGGCGATGCTCAGGGGTAATTGTTGCACGTAAGAATCACTCCTGGTGGTGCTCCAGGGGACATATGGAATGTCAGGGATCAAACCTAGGTTGGCTGCATGCAAGACAAGCACCTTACCTACTATACTATCACTCTGGCCCCTGGATCCCTCTTTATCAAAGCTTCACATAGGCTTATCCAGTTTCAAAGGTAAAGGACAGAGTCTGCCTTCCTGATGGGAGGAATGTCAGAAAATTTGTGAACCTATTTTAAAACCTCCAGTGTAACCTGAATGGAAAATTCAGAGGTCTGCTGGGAAGAGAAAAGATCATTTGAGACCCATATTGAGTGCCATGCTAAGGGGTGTGTGTGTGTGTGTGTGTGTGTGTGTGTGTGTGTGTGTGTGTGTTACACATATTCATTCTTATAGAATCCTAGAGAGTAATTGTGTATTAAAACTACACTTGGGAGACACAGTGGGACCTGAGATCAAAGTGAATTTTGAAGCTTTTAACACAAGTAGAATCATGCTGAGATAATGTGCAACCCAGGAATATTATGGAAGACATATTCCTTAGGTAATACCAACATCAATATGAAAGGCAATATGAGGTAACAGAATGGTGAACTTTACTGAACCTGAAAGCCTGGTTCCCTCAGTCATCCATCTGGTTTTACTCCTAAGATAATGTATTCTGAGAATTTCTATATTTGTGTGTTTAAGTGGGGTTTGGGGGGGAAGAAGACTCAAGCAAGGCTCAGCCCTGGCAACACTCCCTGTATACTAGGAATGGACCCGGCAGTTCTTCAGATCTGGGCCAACAGTGCACAGAGGCCTCTAGAGTCATACTTGGTGATGGAGCTCAAGAGTGTATGCAATGCCAGGGGTCAAACGCGGGGACCCTGCATGCAAGGCATGTCTTTCAGGCTGTTGAATTGTCTCCCCATCCTCAGCTTTTGAATTATTTTTCTGGGTCCCAGTGTTCTCTTGACAAAAGAATTATCATTTCAGAGTTTAAGGAGTGTCATAATGAGTGCTCCTGAGCCCTGTGAATATTGCTTGGGAGAATTTCACTCCAAAGATTTATGTATCCAGCCATTATGGGCCCTTGATTGCTCATAACAAGCATCTCTCCCCAGTCCTCCTGCCAGGCTGCTGATGTCAGAATCCCAAAGACCAGGAGGTCTGCAGCAGATGTATCAAGTTCTGATTTAGATCTGCTGACCTCCGCCTGGCCAGATGTTATCCTTGAATAAGACTGCTTGAAAATGTTGTTAGGAAAGTTTCTTCTAAGCATCTCAAGCTCCCCTTCTGAATTCAAACAACAGCCCTGTGATCAGTATTCAGTTCCAGGTGCTTTTAGAGAATCACATTGGTATTAAAATCAGACTGGTTTCTGATTTTTAGTGCATTGCCACAAAGAAAGAACACATTTCTAAAGAGAAACCGGTTCCAGATCAGAGATGTCTGACTGAATTCAGTGCTGACCTCATTCCTCCAAAAGTCAAAAAATGTAAGTTTTCCCTGAATGGGACTGAGCATCTGGATGGTAGAATGCATGCAGTGCTGCACACAGATCTGGTGGGTTTAGTTTAAACAAGCAGGTAAAATGAGACAGGGTGCCTAGCTGGAGGTGAAACGGTAGAATGGCTTTGTCCAGACTTTCTCTCTGGGGGACAGGCGAATTAACAAACTGATATATATTCCCTCTCAATCTATCTCCAAAGTGAACCACCCTTATCATCTTCCCCAACCTTTCCCCTATCCATTTGATGACTCTGGGATTCTCATTCTTCTCATGCCTTCTATCTTACATGCCTGATAAAGTTCATTTTCCTTTTTCCAATCTTGTATCTACTTGTCTACTCACCTGCCAGGATTAGCCTTCTGACTGCTTTATCTCCCTCATGCTACACACCTCAGTGGGGTTTATCTCCAATATAGGTCTGCACTTAGGCAAACATGTTCAGTGACTACTTATTATCTCTACTAATAAACCATAAAGTATAGTACATGGTTTATGTTGCTGGAATTCTCACAGTGACCTAGTTTAGACAGAGGGAACTGAGGATCAGAGAAGTATCAGTTCTCCCCAACATTCTAGGCCTTTTATGGTACACACCAACCTTTGTTTCTAGTTGTTATTCTCTGAACTAGCATTTCTCAAGTAAGGGAGATATGGATCCTGTGAACCCCCATGATATTAAAACAAACAAACAACTTGTGAAAATCCCTTAAATGCAGGGGGCATAGCACAATATTTGGGAACCAACCAGTAGGACAAGGAACCACAGAGAGAAAGAAAACAAGTTTGAAAGGGGGCCACAGTTGGAAAACGACTAAGACACTCAGCTCTAAGCCAATCTTAAGCATGAGCCAAACTGTTTGGCACTAAAGCAGCCAAATATTAACTGTACCCACTTTTGTCATTTCTTCATGAAAGGGAAGCACTGTATTGTCCCGACCAGAGGTCTCAAGGCTAATTGTGTAACCTTGGGCAAATTTCCTATCCTTTTTTATTGTTATAAAACTTTACCCTATAAATTACTATAAAAGTACTTAAAGGTTAGAGAATTGGTCAGAGGGAGGCGGCTTGCCTTGCACATGAGAACAGCTGTAGCATCTGCAAGCTGGATTCAGTCCCCAGCACCCAGAATGCTCCTCTTAACACGTCCAGGGGCACTCCTGAGCAAAGATGGTGTGCACACCTTCCCTCCCAGGTGCTTAAGACGAAGGTACTTAGTGAGTGTTGGTTTCTTCTGCCCTCAGCCCCTTTGTTTTGTCTTCCCCCATCTCAGCCTTTCCTAACTGTTGAGTTCCTACTCTCACATGGAAAGCACATCTGAACATCTGCCTTTTTAAAAATCCAACCTAATAGGAATTTCAAGGTAGCCTTGAACTGCTACAGCTTTGGGGTGGCCTTTCCTGTAGGCTAAGCGAGTTTCCTGTCTCCTATTGTGTACATTCCATCCTGCTTACTAGAACTTCCATTTGCAATGGCGGGAGCAATGACCTCTCTTTGGCCTCTCCCCATAGTACTGTCTGTGGTGCTGTGCAAATAACCCTGCTCAGATAACCCTTGTGGGGATGACTGAAAACCACAAGTAATTTTATGAGGTCGTTGTGATCATTTCCATATCATGTGATATTTACTTCCAGATGGACTGGAGAGATAGCACAGCAGGTAGGGCATTTGCCTTGCACGCGGCTGACACGGGTTCGATTCATCTGTCCCTCTTGGAGAGCCCGGCAAGCTACCGAGAATATCCCTCCCACTTGACAGAGGCTGGCAAGCTACCTGTGAAGTATTTGATATGCCAAAAACAGTAACAACAAGTCTCACAATGGAGACGTTACTGGTGCCCGCTCTAGCAAATTGATGATGAACAATGGGACAACAGTGCTAGAGTGCTACAGATGGGCATGGTGACTTTCTCTCTTCTGACTTATTTTTTTCTTCCTCCATCTTCAGGGGGACAGCCACAATGGAAGATAACAGCTCCAGGGGAAATGGGTTTACATAGATAGCAGTTGCAAAGGTGACATGACAGAATTAAAACTGTTCTTTACCTTCAGCCCCCCACCCCCAATCCCTTCTCTTCTTTCCTGACTAGGGGCCACACACTTCTGGCTGGGGTGCTGCACATTCAGCCACATCACTCACCATGACACACTTTAACTACCGTGCTTGCACACCTGGTTGGTGGGGATCACACCCTTACACTTGTGGTGCTCTCATACATTCCACTGACAGTGTTGGCCGGATTCTGTTGTGGTGCTCACACACATACTCATTGGGAATCACACGCCTGCCTTTTCTGCTCGCATACTTTTTAGTTGCAGTGTTCATTGAGGGTCACACAATATGCTGCAGTGTGCTGGAGACCAGTAGTGGGTGTTCCAGACTCTGAGCATGTGGCCGCACTAGGATCAAACACAGGGCTCTGTGTTCACCAGGAAGCCAGTGTTTTGCCATGAAGCCATTCTAGGGCCCCATAATTGTATTAAAACTTTGGGGAGATTTTTGTTACAGTATAATATTTAATAAATATTAAATATTATAATAATAATAAATATTATTAATATTTAATAAATATTATACTGTAACAAAAACAAATATCATCATTTATTATCACTTTCTCGTAACTAAATTTGTCCTGACAAACATTGCCATTTAAAAACTCAGAGAACATATTGACTTTTCAGCTGTTCTTCTCACTTGTTACTCTTCAGTTCTTATGCTCTGTGTATAACCAAGACCTCCTTCACATTGACCTTCTCATATTATACTTACTAAGAACCAAGTTCCGGAGATAAAAAAAATAATAATAAGTTCCCCTCAAAACTTCCTTTTTTGTCATTTTTCCTTTTAATTATATGATATGACCCTGCTTTTGTTTGTATGTTTTGTTTTGTTTTATGGAACACACCAGCAGTACACAGGACTTACTCCTGGCTCTGTGCTCAGAGATCACTCCTGGCAGAGTATGGGGGGACCATATGGGTGCCAAGATCATATTCAGGTCAGCTGAGTGCAAGGCAAATGTTCTACCTGATGTACTATTGCTCCAAACCCCAAAATGATGATGATAATAATAATTAGATTTTAGAAGATGAGGCCAATCTGGACTCTCCTTTCCATATAGCAGCACTTGACTAAAAGTGTCATAATTTGTTCTCTTTTGGTCTGAAGAGAGAGTACAGTAGGTAAGGCACTTGCCTTGCATGTGGACAATCCCATTTCAGATCTCCAGCATGACAACTGCCAAAAGTGATCCCTGAGCACCGCCTGTTGTGACCCCCCCAACAAAACCTAGTTCTCTCACTTATTCCTTCCCCCAGCCTTGGATTTTGGTAACTTGGTGTAAATGGCAAAAAATCATTAACACTGGCAAGTGGGAGCCAGGGATATAGCTCAATAGCAGAGCAGTTTCCTTGTATGTCTTGTATGTGTAAGGCTCTGGTTTCAATTCCTGGCACTGCAAAAAAAAAAAAAGACTAACATGTGAGTGACTTATTTCAGAATAGCAAAACATTTAATATTTTGTTCCTTTTTTTAAAAAAAAAGTTGGTCTTTCTACCTGCAGATCTTTGATTGTTTAGAATCTGTAGTGATAGAGGACCCATGACTGTTGCAATTCTGTCATCCTGTGATACAGTGCCTGGCTTTTAGTTTGGCTTGGTCTTGGTGTCTACACCAGGTGGTACTTAGGTACTACTCCCAGTATGGGACTATATAGTGCCAGAAATCAAACCTGCACCCCCGTCAGGCAAAGCATGCACTCCAGCCCATGTGCCATCTCTCTCTGGCCCCTGTATCTGAAGCTTTTTTCAGAGGGAGGATCAGTTGCATTTTGTCCATCAAAACTCTGCTTCCACAGTTTTACCTTTGAACTCTGGTTCCCTAAGAGAAAGGCCAGAGGGACAGGGTAGGACCACTGTTCCAGAGGGGAAAAGAAGCAAACTTCCTAACTGTATAGTCTATAACATTTCATTCTTTTTCATCTTCATTTTTAAAAAATTGAATCACGGTGAGGTACACTGTTACAAAGCTGTTCGTGATCAAGTTTCAGTCATATAGTGTTCCAATACCCACCTGTCAAACAGGAATTTTTTTCATCACTGATGTCCCTTATTCCCCTCCTGCCACCCCAAATTCTCCCACCCAGCCTGTCTTTATGGCAGCCACTTTCCATCTTTCTCTCTGCTTCTCTCCTTTTGGGCATTATGGCTTGCAAATACAGATCCTGAGAGGTTATTATGTTTGTTCCTTTACCTACTTTCAGCATGAAGCTCTTATCCAGAGTGATCATTTCCAACTATCTTTGTCATAGTGGTCCCTTCTCTATTCTAACTGCCTCTTTCCAATATGTTATCCTGCTTATTTTACACTTACACCAAGATATAGATTAACTTTGAAAGCTCTGTGCTCTCCTAATTTATCATTGCTATTATCTTTTGTTCAGCTCATATCTAAGTCTTATCAAGCCTTCCTGTGGGACAAAGGTAACGCTAAATTCTCTGCATTCTTTTTTCCACTTAGCAAACCTCTTGCTAGTGAGAATCCAGCAACTTAACTAGCTAGTAACCACTAGAGCAGACTCTATTTCATGTGATGACACATGGAAATTTCCAACAATACTTGTATATTCACCAAGTCTAAGTGTAAGCCACATGAAGATCAAGATCACAAGTGTATCCTCCGCAAAACTTAGTAAAATGCTTGGATGTAGAACGGATGTTAAGTCATTAGTTTATGATAGATGATATTTCTGGGCCATTAGCTCGATATTTCTTCTTCTATAAGGATTTATCAAGTAAACTATTTTCAGAATAATTCTGGTTTTCTTTTCTTTTGATTGAATTTTATTACCTGTAAATGAAAATTAAGTTCTCAAAAAAATTTTTGTAAGCTGTGAACTACAATCTGTAATCAAAACTTTTCTTTAAATTCATTGTCTTCTTTTGAGCTGTTAATAAACATATTTGACTTCACTTGGTTTTTCAAATTGTTGTTTCCAGATGGCGAGGCCTTCAGATATGATAAGCTTCAACATAGCCTATTTAGTGAAAATTTGAACAAAATGCAGTATCTTTAGGAATCTTTAGACTGTCAATATGATAATTAAAAGAAAAAAAGCTTCCTATGTTTTTGTCTTCTCTTCCCATGAAAAATCAAATTGTCAGTCAATCAAAGTGAAAATGAACCACTGGCTTTCTTTTTTATTTTTCAGTTTAGTGTATAATAGTAGCTAACATTTATTGATTATTTACTCTGTGGACCATTTTTTTCTAAGAATTTTATGTATAGTTTCATTTTTAATTATCCCAATGATTTGTTGAGGCTTTTTCTTTTTTAAATGCCCATTGTTACAGATAAAGAAACAGACACAGTAGAGTCACAAATATTTTACCTAAGATCATGCAGCTAGTAAAATTGTAGGCTGGGTTTTGAGAAGGGGAATTTTTAGTATTTTGTTTGGTTTGGGGGCCATACCTAATGAGGTATGTGGGACTGTTCCCAGCTCAGTGCTAGGAGAAGTGGGGATTGGAGAATATGTGGTACTGGGGATGGTACCTGGAGCTTCCCCATAATGTAAATCATGCTCTGTTGAGCCATTTCCCCAGCACTGAGGTTAGATTTTAAATGCAGATAATCTGGCTCTAGAACCTACAGTGCTAAATTAATTTTTCCCTTAAAATACTTCATGTGATTTAATAGTAATTCATCATGTAGATTAAAGTCCCCCTTTTCGTGATTTTATGCATTACTAATTCCATCTGTATTTCCCCACTAGCCAATATGTTGCCAGAATTAGGTGGTTTGTAAACTTGACCATTTGCTAATTGATTCCATGAGATTCCATGAGATTTGGGGAGGGAGTAAAGGGGAAGATCGAGCTACACTTGACTGTGCTCAGGGCTTATTCCTGGATCTGTGCTCAGAGATCTCTCTTGATAGTGCTCAGGGGACCATATATGGTGCTCAGGATCAAATCCAGGTCATCCACATGCAAGACAAGTTTCCTATCTGCTGTACTCTTTCTCCAGCTCACTGGGATTGTTTCAGTATAACAAGTTCTTCAGAGACCTTTCCTATATATAGTGGGACTTTCAACTTCTTTATTGAACCCATTATTCGTCTTAAAAATTGACACCTTATGTGGGGGAAAGATGATGCGGGCCAAATATAGACTAGAGACTGAACACAATGGCCACTCAACACCTTTATTGCAAACCACAACACCTAATCAGAGAGAGAGAACAAAAGGGAATACCCTGCCATAGTGGCAGTGTGGGGTGGGGGGAGACGGGACTGGGGAGGGGGGGAGGAATGTTGGGTTTACTGGTGGTGGAGAATGGGCACTGGTGAAGGGATGGGTTATCAAACTTTGTAAGGGAGAAACATGAGCACAAAAATGTATAAATCTGTAACTGTACCCTCACGTTGACTCACTAATTAAAAATAAACTATTAATTAAAAAAAATTGACACCTTAGAAAGGATAATGAATAAATAGTTGATAGCACCATAGTTTTTTATCATATGATTATTGAATTAATATCAGTGGGTTCCCTACCACGTACTATTTTAAACATATAACAGCCTCTCCAAATATATATATGTATATATATATACATATATATATATGGAGAATGGAATGCTAAGGGCCAGACTCAATTACATGCATTAGTGATGGGAGATAAGTTTTAATACCCTCTGAGGATAAAGATTACGTGTAAAGGAGCTATAGAGTAAAATCTTTGTATGGATCCTGAACCTAAAAATGTATTCCTATCCTTGAAGGAATATCAGACAATGACCCAAGAAAACCTTGAGAAAGCATGCCATCTCCCTGTAGCTAAGAGTAAGGTGGCAGAGAAGCACAAGTGAGATAATAACCTCATTAATCAATATAAGTATAATCCTGAGTTTTACTTGTCCAGGCACATAATCTAAATGTATATCACCACTTAATGCTGACTTCCTAAATGGAAATGAAAATTAGGGGCCTTTGAAATCCCCAGGAGAAACAGTGATTCTATAGGAACCCTTTCACTCAGAACTCAGAACAAAGCCAGCACCACAAAGGATGAGTCTGCAGTTAAAATTACAAATTAGAAAAAGCACAAACAGACAGTATAGGGTAACTGGAGACTGCTAATTGCATATAGTCAACCTGGGTTCAGTTGTCAGTACCCTATGTGGTTTCTTGAGCCCTGGCAGGAGTGACCCTTGAGCACAAAGGCAAGAGTAAGCCCTGAACACCATCTTGCCCAAAGTAGAGAGAGGGAGAGAGATAGATAGATAGATAGATAGAGAGAGAGAGAGAGAGAGAGAGAGAGAGAGAGAGAGAAGAAAAGCACCTGCCATAGAGGTGGGGAGTGGGGGGGGTGGGGGGTGATGGGAGGGAACCTGGGGACAGTGGTGCTGGGAAATGTACACTGGTGGAGGGATGGTGTTGGAACACTGTATGACAAAAATCTAATCATGAACATCTTTGTAAGGGTCTATCTCAAAGTGATTCAATAAAAAATTAAAAATAAAATAGAGGGCTTGCTGAATATGGGAGGGAACCTGGGAACATTGGTGGAGAAAATTTGACACTGGTGGTGTGATTGGTACTGCAGTATTATATTTCTAAAGCTCAACCATGTATAGCTTTCTAAATCACAGTGCTTTAATTTTTAAAAAGTGGAGGTAGGGGGAAGATATAATAAAAAAATCTCAAAAGGAGAAAATACAGACTACGAAAGAACACATTCATACAGACACCATGAGAGTTGAAACTCCACACACAAAATACACTATACATTTTAGTCTATGGGGACTTGTAAAACCTATACAGGACATGTAGCTATATCCCCACCAAAATCAACTTACTTTCTGAGTCAAACAGAATTCTTAATTACAGATGGGAGGCAAAAGGCATAGATGACGTAATGTTAATAGTCCCTGGTATTGACAGTGCAAACCACATTTCCTGTTGATAGTGGACAGATCCACAACCCACAAATTAAATCCATGAAGAAAAACATTTATTACAATAATAGCAAAATGGTATTGTTTTATTTCTTCCTGTCAGATCCTCTGATACTGAAAGCAGCACTTAGAATATAAGCGGATGTCAATAAATGTTCATTTTTACTGTATTTAGACACTTCAAAGAACAGGTTTAATATGTTTCCTTCCAATGAATCTGAAAATGTAAAATAACTCAAGTTTTTTCATCTTATTTTATGTTTGTCCCCTTCGTGTGTGAGGAAAAGTCTGTAACATTCAACAAAACTGTCAAGAATTGACATGTGTATCACTTAGGGAACAGTCAAGAAATATGCCATTTGAAATAGTGTTACCCAGCATTTTGAAAGATGAAGATGTGTGACATGGGGAATGCTTATGTTATAATGTCAAATGAAAAATACTAAAACAAAAACACATAACATGGATGAAATTTGAATATATTATACCCAGTGAAAAATCCAAACACAAACACCACTGAATCAGCAAGGAGTTTCCAGAGCAAAGAATCTCTCTGTATATATTTGCATTTCTTTAGGCAACTGGCCCACTTGATTGTGGGGCGAGTCTGAAACAGCCCACTGGAAATTCAGGCAATAGTTGATTCTGAAGTCTTGGGGCAGAATTTCTTCTTCAAGTAACCTCTATATTTTGCTCTTCAGCTGGTTGAATGAGGTCACCTAGATTACTGAGGATAATCTCCTTCTATTGAAGTTAGTAAACTGTAGACCCATCTATAAAAGATCTTCACAGATAATCCTAGATGAGTGTTTTATTGAACAACTCTACTAGGGCCTAGCCTCCTTGATATATGAAACTACCATAGGGCCAGAGACATAGCTCAAAGGGCTGGAATGCATGCTTTGCCTCCAGGAGCCCTGGGTTCAATATCTACCATGGCATGGTGGTGATCTGAGCACTGCTGGGTGAGACCCTTCACTTTAAAATGTGCTAACCACCAAAGCCTCTTGTTATATGATTCTATCCATTTAAAATGTCTCTAGGGGCTGGAGAGATAGTACAGGAAGTCAGACACTTGTCTGGCTCGCACCCAGCCAACCCAGCATCACATATTGTCTCCTGAGCACCTGAGAAGAAAGACTTGAACACCACTGGGTGTGATTCAAAAACTACAATATAATCATAATGTATACATGTGTGTGGGCTGGATCAATAGCACAGTGGTTAGGGCGTTTGTCCATAGTTGACCCGGGTTCGATTCTTCCGCCCCTTTCAGAGAGCCCGGCAAGCTACCAAGAGTATCCTGCTCACACGGCAGAGCCTGGCAAGCTCCCCATGGCATATTCAACATGCCAAAAGCAGTAACAACAAGTCTCATAATGGAGACATTATTGGTACCCGCTCAAGCAAATTGATGAGTAATGGGATGACAGTGACACAGTGACAGTGATACATGTGTGTATATATAATTGCAAGTGATACAAGAATATTCATTTGAAGGTTTAGCTCATTCTGACATTTAGCATGGGCTCAGAGATTACTAGCCATTACTAAATTATTTGCTGCCGTAATATATGAAAACTTGAAAACAGTTTCACTTTAAGTATGTTTAACTTGGTGATATTGTATTTTTTGCATTTGTTGTTTCAAATAAAGCACTTGAAACACTATAGTAATAGTGTTTGTGCAGTAAATATGTTTAAAATTAAAGTTTATAGGGACTTAGGAGATAGCTCAAAGGGCTCGAATATGCCTGGCATATTCGAGTTCAACTGCCCCCACTACAGGATCCCTCAGGCACTGCCAGGGTGCCACTAGGATTGAGCCACATGGCCTCACCAGACTCCGGCATTGAATGTCCAGTCTGGTTGGCTAAGTTGATCATTAGAAATCACTCTAGACCCTTTGAAAATTGCTTGGAAAGATCCTCAATTTAAAAAATAAAATTAAATTAAAACTTATGACTCAGAGGCATCTATTTTTGTGACAAAGTTCCTGTAAAGCATGTACTCTGGTGGAGCTGCTCAGTGCTAAAGAAAAAGATCAGAGGGACTTGAGACATAGTACAATTGGTAAGGCACTTGCCTTGAACCTGGCTGACCAAAGTTCGATCCCCAGTACCCCATCTCGTCCCCTGAGCCTGCCTCGAGTAAACGGAATGCAGCACCAGGAATAAGCCCTAAGTATCACTGGGTGTGGTGACGCCTCCTCCCCCCCAATAAAAAAGAGAAGAAAGGAAAAGAAGGATGGAAGGAGAGCGGGAGGGAGGGAGGAAGAAAGATGAGAAAGGAATCAGATTATTTATTTATTTATTTTGCTTTTTGGATCACACCCGGCAATGCATAGGGGTTACTCCTGGCTCAGCACTCAGGAATTACTCCTGGCAGTGCTCAGGGGACCATATGGGATGCTGGGAATCAAACCCGGATCGGCCATGTGCAAGGCAAATGCCCTACTTGCTGTGCTATTGCTCTAGTCCCAGGAGTCAGATGTTTTAGCAGGAAGTCAGGATAGAGCATCATCCTCTGATCTATTCAGGATGGGTACAATCTATGTATTTGTTAACACCTCTTAACACCTCTATTCATTTTAAGGATTTTTTTTTTCTTTTTGGGTCTTACCCCCAAAATGAGTATGCTCAGGAGATACTTCTGTCTCTGCACTCAGGAATTAACTCCTGACCATACTGGGGGACTGTATGGAATGCTGGGTAGAAATCAGGTTGGCCGTGTGCAAGGCAAACACCCTATCCATTATACTATCACTCCAGCCTGAGTTTAAAGGTTTTATTTTCTACTTATCTATGTTCATCTTAAATTAGCTCCAACCAAGCAAAAATGTGTATTGTTAATTTGCTTTAACATAGTGCTTAGATGATGACGTGACTCCATAACTGTTTCAGTGAAAATTAAGAATATTTTTCCTTTGCCAATAATGTTTATATTTTAGTTAAACCAAAATCAGTCTGAGTACTGGAGAACTCTTCTGAGAATTCGATGAAAAGCCACAGAAGATTTTAATCTCTTTTAGGCAAATCCTTAAAATGAGAATTTTGCTGGGGAATGGGATAAGTGGGGAACTGCCACTGAACAGGAGGAAGAAACTGCAGAAAAGAGAAGGCAGCTGCCCTCCTCCTGCCCCCTGACCTTGCTGGTGAACTGTGGGAGAGCAGAGAGTGAGGGGCTCCTGCAGGGCATAAACAGTGATATCCAGGATCATAGCTCCATTGTTTATTCTCGGAGAAAAGAATTTCAGTAGAAGACAGTGGCTTCTATAGGAGCTATGAATGAGAGAGGGGAGAGAATTCCAGAAGAGAAATGAACTACACACCCCAAATTAGAATGTGGGCAACCCCAGAATGCAGTGCACCATAAAGGGACGAAAATGCCTTTTAAATTTGATTAGTCTTTCCCAATGTCCCTGATGTGGCACTTTCTGTATAGATAGTATGGTCCTACTAGGGCCTTATCAGGGTGGTCTCCATTCAGTCTTATCAGAGCCTTTTGTTCTTGCTGAAGTATCTCCTCTCCTGAGGGGCTCCAACCCTCCCTCCCTCCCTCTCCTTCTCCCTCTCCCTGTCTCTTTCCCTGTCCCTTTCCTTGTCCCTCTCCCAGTCCCTTTTCTCTCCCTCTCCCTTTCCCTCTTTCTCTCTCTCTCCACCCCCCACCTTTTCTAATTGCCCTTTGGGCTCATACCATTCAGTCTTAGCAGGTATTTGGTCCTAGAAAATCATCTCCAAAGGGTGTCCAGCCTTAGGATTTTCACTGCTGTCTTCAGTCTGGAGCCTAGGGGCGGTGATAGATGATCCTTTTAGATCCTATCTTGGTTTTGTGATTTCCTCCAAACACTCATTACCAGTGGTTTCAGCCTCTCTACACTTTTAGACCTTACCCTATCATGGACCAATGGACCACTGGTCTGGATGACAGTTTGACCTTTAGACTTTCTTGTTGATCTTGCGGAGGGCCTTAGTACTTCTAGATTATTCAGGAAGGTTCTTGATGTTCATTCACCATCTCTAATTCTGGGAATGGCCCTTTGGTGGCTCTTAAACACAACTTTTTGGAGCAACTTTTGTCTTTGGAGATTCTTTTTTCCTTCATCCAGTCTAACTTCCTTGGGGAAGTTCCTGGAGGGGAGAATGGAGGAGAGTTAGGACTGGCAAAGTCTGCCAAGAGCATGTGCACTGCCAAGATGCTGAAGTTTCCACTCGCCCCACAAAATAGCAGTCAATCTGTATCTGAGGTCTACTTGGCCTATGCTGCATGGCACTGATCCCCACCACCTGAGTTCTGGGGGAATCAGGCAGGGTGAGAGATTGCAGGGAAGGACACTTCCTAACCTTTGCCCAGGTTTGTCCAGGTTTCCAGGTTCATCATCTCCCTTTGCAGAAAAGAGTTGCAGGAGGAGGCCAAGTGAAGTGAAATTTTTTTTTTTTTTTTTTTTTTTTTTTGCTTTTTGGGTCACACCTGGCAATGCACAGGGGTTACTCCTGGCTCTGCACTCAGGAATTACCCCTGGCCGTGCTCAGGGGACCATATGGGATGCTGGGATTTGAACCCGGGTCGGCTGCGTGCAAGGCAAACGCCCTACCCGCTGTGCTATCTCTCCAGCCCCGTGAAGTGAAATTTTTATTTAGGAAATGAGAGAGAAGATATCCAGGATAAAGTTAAAAGGAAGTGATTGCACATCCCAAGATGCAGTGCAGAGGATCTCAGGATGGGAACTCTAGATGCTTGCTTAAGCAAGGTTGGTTTTTTGGGGGTTTTCCCAAACTGCCCTGGCATGGGGCTCTCTCTTGGGATAAGAGCCCCCTGCTAGGGTACTGTCAAGGGGGGAGAAACTTTGAAGTTTTGGTGATCTTCTTTCAAATTCTTATTTTAGGGTTTTTTGTTCCTGAAGTTTCTTTTCTCCTGAGGGGATCTAGCCTTCTCTGGACTGGTGCTGGCACCAGGTAGAACCTTACTTATCAGGTGTCAGTTTCTGCACCTCCAAAGATGCTCCAGCCTTCATACTTTTGGACTGCTTTTGAGCCCATGACAGAGTAATTTATTTGAATAATATCTTATCTCGGAGAGCCCAGGAAGCTACCGAGAGTATCGAGCCCGCGCAGCAGAACCTGGCAAGCAACCCGTGCGTATTGGATATGCCAAAAACAGTAGCAATAAGTCTTTCAATGAGAGACATTACTGGTGCCCGCTTGAACAAATCGATGAGCAACAACGGGATGACAGTGACAGTGATAGTGACAATATCTTGTTTTATTACTTCCTGTAACTCATTGCCTGGGCCCCCCTTTCTATCTGTCACCTTTGTTTGCTTTCTTCACATGACATCTTTGTTTGCTTTCAAATATCTCCTTTTGGTGACTCTTTCATCTCTCCCACAAACCCCATATCTGGCTAATGGCTAAAAATAGCAAAGATGTTTCTCTCCAGCCTCCTCACATTCATCTGGGGTGGAGATTAGAAGCACAGTTAATTATTAGTAAAACAGACTCATAAGGTTGGAGCCCATGAGGTCTTTCCCTACTCAGCAAGGTGTTCTTGTATCTGGTTTTGTTTGTTTTATTTGTTTGTTTGTTTTAGGAGCTTGGGGGTCACACTCAGTGCTATGCAGGGGTTACTCTTGGTCGTTCTCAGGGACTGTATGGGATGCTGGGAACTAAACTAAACCGAGGTTGGCTGCATGCAAGACAAGCTCCCTACCTACTATACTGTTGCTTCAGCCCATTCACTCTGATTTTGGAACAAAGACTCATTTCCTTTTTTTCTACACAGTGGGCATTCTTTGACATATAAGTCAAAAACTTACTTGAAGCACCATAGATGGTATGAGAGCAAATGTCTGTATTTATTTTAAGTACTGAACAGTATGGAGTATCATTTTTATACCATGTAAGTATGTCTTACATAGAACAGCAGAATTTAGGCAGTTAGGTAGGAAGTGAACATAATATGCTTTTTTAAATTCACTAAAATATTATTTTGAATTCCTGGGACCATAACAATAGTATAGCAAGTTGGACACTTGCCTTTTACGCAGCCAGCCTGGGTTCAATCCCCAGCATCCTATATTCTCTGAGCTCTTCCAGGAGTGACCCCTGAGCACAGAGCCAGGAGTAAATCCTGAGCATTGCTGGATATGGCCCCAAACCTCCAAAACTGTATATATATTGAATGACTGATGTGTTTATACAACAATTCAGAATTCTGTAAAATTAGATTTTGAATATGAACCATTGGGATTAATAATAGAGGTATTTTTCTCTTAAAATAACTTGATAAATGTGCATTATTTTGTTGTATAAATCACCCAAAATGGCTAAAATACATTTAATAATGTGTGCACAAAATACAAAGAGGAAAAAGCACAAAACATAGGGAAATAACATTAAGCTATGGATACGGTTACCACCAATTGTATGTATTAATTTAATCTCTTAGTCTGCTTTTGGGCAGAGAAAGTGTAACAAATTTAGAGGAAAAATTGTCACTGACTGTAATTCACATCTCTTTTCATTGCCCTAGAGTTCCTAGCTATTCCAAACCACTCCGATTTTTCAGACTATTTGAGTTTGTGAATTGGCATATCCAATTATTACCTCTTTGAATCTTCCTGCTCCTTACTCATTTTGCTTACAATTCACATCCTCATAGGTTGAAGGAAAAAAGATGTGCAAGTAATCCCTGCCTATTTTATTTCTTTTTTTAAGGGGGGAAGGGGAGAACTCTGGGGATTATGGGAGTGGGATGAATCCCCATATATGATTCCAGGTATTATTCTTGAGCACTGAGCTAAGAGTAAGTACTAAACACTTTCAGTGTGACCCTACCACCCTCTCCCCAAATTATAGTTTTTAGTTGTGAAGTCAACATATAGAAGTAAAAGTTTGTCTTTGCTTTTCTCATCATCAATTGTCAGTCTTCTCTAAGGGGAACATTTTCTGCAAATTCAACCCATTCCTTTTGCCCTGTTGACCAAACGGGAAAACTGTTGGGGAGGAGGAAGCTTTAACTCTTTAAGTAGTGCCTGAAAATTACTCAGCAGTCCAACCAAATACATCAGACATTTAACTATATCCTAAATATAGCCAAGGGTATCCCTTAAATTCTTCTAATGTAGAGGCATGTCTTATCCATTGTTTTATCCTTAGCACCAAGCAGTACTGCTTTATCATATAATTAATAAACACAAGCATGCATGCATGCACAAGATAAGCAGATACCTATAATTGTACACATACACATGATTGAGAGATATGCAATTAATAAATCTACTCCCAAAAGTCTGGCAAGCTCCCTGTAGCATATTTGATATGCCAAAAACAGTAACAATGATGGGTCTCATTCCCCTGACCCTGAAAGAGCCTCCAATGTGGCACCATTGGGAAGAACGAGTAAAGAGAGGCTGCTAAAATCTCAGGGCAAGGATGAATGGAGACATTACTGGCGCCTACTCGAGCGAATTGATGAACAACGGGATAACAGTGATGCGGTGATACTCCCAAAAGTCATCACAACGGAAGGAATTCATACAACCATATTACTAATTTAAGTTTTTGGAGAATATGGGATAATTGTAAGCCTCAATACCCAAGGATCTACATGAGAAACTAATTATTTAAAAAAATATTCTCTTGATGAAATATTACTGAACACATCTTTATCTTAAGATTATTTGAAAGAGTGCAGAGCATAAGAAAATAATTGTTTAATAATGTGTCAGATATATCAAACCAAAAGAATATTATTTTGCTTTAAAATTACAATTTTATAGATTACAGATTGCAGTTATACAAAATTACAGACATTGTATAAACAAAACTATTGTAAAAGTATGAAATAAAAGGAATATTTGTGAGAAAAATACATAGTGATATGTAACTATAAAATATCAATAGGTAGACAAAATAAAAGTGGTGGTATAAAAAACAAAATAGTATATTGTCTTAATCAAAATTAACTTTTTTCTCACATTTTTAATGGTTTATCCTTATCATAAGCATAAGTAAAAGAAAGGAAAGAAAATGAGAACAAAAGCCTTTATGTGAAGAATATTTTTATAGATTTATAATTTATTTGTTTTAATTATTGCCCACTGCCTTCTAAAATTGATTTTTAAAAAATATTTTTAATTTCCTATAGTAACCTTGCTTTTACAAAGCGTGAATGTTTCAATATTTTAGGGTTACAGTTTTACCACTCTACACCCAACAATATTCCTCCACCCCAGCCTATAATACTCTTCTCCCTACCACCATGACCCCTAATATAACCTCAGTTCTTTTGTAAGAACCTAAGGGATTATGGTTCATTGGACATTAATTTGGTTTTTTTATGAAATATGATTTTAAAGTCTCATTTAACAGACTCCTAGGGGTTCACTTAAACTGTTTCACTTGCTACTAAGTGTTGCTATTTTGAGGAGTGTGTTTCCCAGAAATTGATGTTCCTCTTTCCTTCTTCCCCACCCTGGTTTGCCTTAGGGATTGCTGTGGGAGTCTTGGTTCGAGAATACAGCAAGCTCTCTAATCTGGAGAAATTCTACTTTGCTTTTCCTGGAGAAATTCTAATGAGGATGCTGAAACTCATCATTCTGCCATTAATTATATCCAGCATGATTACAGGTACTTTCAGAAAACTAATGTTCTCAATGATTATTTAAAGAACCACCACTTAAACTGTTCTTTTCTAATTATGGAAAAACATCTAAATGCACATGCGTACTTGTCATCTGGAAAATGTACATTTCCTTGAGTAGGACTATTTCCTTACTCCTGCAGGAGCACCACTCTGCCTAGAACACTGTCAGTATCTTCTTTTGACCATTCCTGGGATACCTTGAGAGGATGATGCTGTTTTCAACCTATTTTAATATAACGCCCTCTATTTTTTAAAAAGCATGTTTGGTTGTTTAAACCTCAGCCAGTGTCCTTTGATGAAGCATGATTGTCATCTAAACTGTTTTGATGTGTTTTCACTCAACACAATCAAAATTTGTTCCCTCGGCAGCAGCTGTTCTGCTCCCTAGTGGCTGCCTACAGGGTACCATTACCCTCTTTCTTCACCCACTGCCCCTGCAATGAAAAAGTTGTTACATATGTGCCCTGGAACTTTGCCCAGAGCATCAGTGCCCAGTAAGGGAAGTGTTTTCTTGGTATTTTAAAATATGAACATGCGACCTGGTGGCATTGGAAAATGACTTCTCCCTTACTGAACATTATATTAGAGTCCCTTTAAAAAGCAAGCAGTTGTAGACAGGGATTAATGTGGTTTATAAAGATATCACTTGTTTGGGAATGGTTTTTCTGTGAAGTCTTTAGTTTCTTTTATTTATCTTATTTTTGGTAGTAAGTGATATGTGACACAACAGACACTAATGGTGTAGCTCCCAAATCAAGATTCTTAATGCTCAGTCTCTGCAATACCAGGGAAGGAACATGGGACTGATCTGTGCAGTGTCCTGTACACTAGCAAGGGGACAGTCAGGGGCAACAGAATCTGCTCTGTTCAGCACCTACAAATCCTAGAAGAGCTCAAAATTTGACTGTCAAATTTTACAAGTACCAGATTCCAGTGAGACAAGAATCCCCCAAGACTCTCAATGGTGTGGATGTTCCTAATTATTTAGAAACTAATAGAGAAGTAATATATAATATATATGTATGTATATATACATGTGATAAATATATAATATATTATATATATGTAATATAAATTCTCCACCCCTCTCGGAGAGCCCGGCAAGCTACTGAGAGTATCCCGCCCACACGGCAGAGCCTGGCAAGCTACCCGTAACGTATTGGATATGCCAAAAACAGTAACAAATAAGTCTCACAATGAGAGACTTTACTGGTGCCCGCTTGAACATATACATTTATATTTATATATAAGTGATATATAAATATATAGATATAAAGAAAGGTATATATTATTTATTTTAAATAAATATTTATACATATATATTCTGCTTTGAAATGATGGGCTTTTTCCAGGTCTAGCAGCCTGAAGACCAAATTTGACAAACCTGTTCTTTTGTACCATATAATGTTTGTTTGCTTGTTTATTCCACTTTAAATTATCCTAATCATTTAGTATTTGGAAGGTTTGAAATAAACATTTGAATTTCTAGTTTCCCTGGGAGAAAAATAAAGATGAGGAAACACTAGATCCATGTTCCCACACACCAACAATATTCTGGAGTTAGTTGAGAGTGAGGCAGCTACTACCGTTCGTTGGAGCCAGATACATTTGAGGTTGCCACGGTCTCCACCTGGCCCTGTTGTCTAAAGCTTCATAGTCTTCACGTCACCTACTTGCCCCTGTAGTCTTTGCACTTAGAATCCCTCAGAATTCTTTTCATATCAGAAATCTTTAGTCTTTTCTTAGGCTCCTTTAAGAAAATAAGAGAGGGCCAGAGATTGTACAACTGGTAAGACACGTATTTGCCTTGCACATAATAATCCAGGTACACATATGGTTGCTGGAGAACTGCCAAGAATAGTTGTCTCAGAGCACAGATCCAGGAGTAGTCTCTGAGCACTGTTGGGTGTGGCCCTGAAAACAGGAAAGGAATATGCAGAAAACTGGACTTCCTCCCATTTTTTTTTCTTCCGAAACTCATGCAGAAACCATGTTGAGGAACAACAACAACAACAACAACAACAAACCCAAGTGGTTCAAAGAAAATACATTTACGAATACAATTATATATTAGATCTTTGGAGTTATGTACTGCACGTAACAGTTAAGACCTAGTGATATTTTTGTTGTCTGACCCTTTGGGAAGTGGCTCAGTCTTGCATATAATCCAGGAAAATAATTCACAACCCTCATCATTCCACTCACATGGCTCAGCTGCTTTGTGAAGCCATAATACAGATCAGGTAATCCCACAGTTTTCCTCCACCTAGCACCCAGCATATAAATAGAAGTTAGAGCAGGACTACTACACATTGCTTTGACATGGAGCAATAAAATTATCATTCAAGAGAAATGAGTAAAAATATGATGAAAACAGTGATGCCATTCCCATGTTTTTTAAGGGAGATTAAAAGTAAACGATAATAATACTAGTATTGGCAAGGTCATGGGAAAATGGGAGCATTCACACATTTTTGGTTACATAATGTGTGAATTTGAATGTGAATTTTGGTTACAACCAAAAGTTTAAGATACAAATTGGAATGAATTTAAAAATATGTACTGTTCCTATCCATTAAGTGATTCTACTTCTTGAAATTTGTTATCATAAAAAAAAGATATGTTCAAAGATTTGTGCACAAGCTCGTTCACAACATTTTTTATAATGGTGACAAAATACAAGCAATTCAATTGTATGTAATTATGTGTAACTGCATTATGGCTATAAGAGTCTATCTTACTATTAAAAACTCTTTTCTGAAAACACATTGAACAGGTGGAAATCTTTCTAACAGTATAAAACAGGAGGATAAAACAAATTGTACCATGGAGAAACACTTGTCTTATAAATGTGAAACCAGGGGTTCAAGCTCTGGAGCCGCCCAAATGTACCAGGTACAGTTCTGGCAGCAACACTTATAGGATTCCCGCTCAAGAATATCACCACCTCACCGCCATCATGTGGCCTGCCTGTGAACAGGGGTCAAAGGATTCTGGGTGGACTGTAATGAAATTCCTCAATGGGAGAACAAATTAATTTTTTAAAAAAAACCTACTTAAGGAGAAAAAAAAGCAAACAGGTGATTATGCAGGTCTGGCATCATGTTAATGAGGAGAGATTGATTATAGATGGGTGCTATCAAGAGCTGATGTGGAGGGATCCAAGATGTGACTCGGATCCAACATCCCACCTATGCAGTAGATCGTAGGATCTGTCCCCGGCACCAAAATAGATAAAGGATGTTAATAATTTTGTTAGAGGTGACAATAGCATATCATTATGTAAGAAAACTTCTCTATTTTTTTTTTAGCTTTTTGGGTCACACCCAGCGATGCTCAGGGGTTACTCCTGGCTTTGCACTCAGGAATTACTCCTGGCGGTGCTTGGGGGACCATATGGGATGCCGGGGATCGAACCCGGGTCGGCCGCGTGCAAGGCAAACACCCTACCCGCTGTGCTATCGCTCCGGCCCCAAAACGTCTCTATTTGTTAAAAACAAAAAATGTGACCAGAATTATGTGGGAATGAAATGACATAATGTCTGGAATATGCTTTCCAACAAGGAAGAGAAAGGAGGTGCCCTAGACATAATCTCAAGGCATTTTCAGAGACAGACTGCATAGTCACGAGCAGAATTCTACCCATAATTTACATCCTAAGGACATGCTCATACCACACATCTGAATGTCTGTTTGGACCCTGTTAACATTTAGGTCTGTAAGCTGTATTTAGAGCAAACCACTAGGGAGATTTCAGGGGAAATGGTTTTTGAACATGACTGAGAATTGTGGCACAGGAAAATCCTAGTCCAGGTGTCATCAGCCAGTACTTTTAAATGCACGTCACATTTTTTAATACATCAGTTATAAGGACTTGAGCTTCCTCCATCCACAGAACATAACAGTCCTTGGCTCCTTCTCCCGAGTGTCCCTGGGCATCTTGTCAGGATGTTGCCAGCACTGTGCTCAGTGAGAGATCCTTCTCTTCGTCTCCTCCCTTATTGCCTCCACCTCCCAGTCTGGCACCCTTCACTGCTGCCTCCCCAGGTCTCCTGTGGCCACTATCTCTTCTAGCCTTGAGGTGTTCCTCCTTGATTCCTCTAGCCTAAGACAGGAGCAGGAATTTGTTCTTTAGTTTTTTAATTTTTTCTTTATTCTTTCATTCTTTTTTGGTTTGGGGCCATACCCTGCGATGTTGAGCAATTACTCCTGAATCTATTCTCCGGGATCACTCCTGGGGGATCATTTGGGGTGCCAGGCATTGAACCTATCCCCTATTCTTTATATCTTATCAAGATCGAGTGGTTACTTGGAACCAAGATTTAGGAAATGTTATGGGCTAAAATACAGTGAAAACAGAACTGTAGCAACAGTACAGTGGGAAATGCACTAATCTTGCACATGGCTGATATGAGTTGGGTTCTGGCACCCCATATGTTCCTCTGAGCATTGCCAGGAGTGATTCCGGGCTTAGAGTTAAGAGTAAGCCTTGAGCACTGCCGAGTGTGGTCCAAAGCCAAACAGAAACTCACCACCACTGGTAATCAGCTATACCCTGGAGAGACTCTTCTAAGAACCCCAGGATCCCTCGAGGGCTGCCCCTCCACTCAGCCACCAGGCAGCTGCCAATAGCTTATTCCTCCACGCAAAGATGTTTGAAGAATCACTGCATCTCAAACCCACCACCAGGGTTTCTAAATCTTCCTGCCCTGGCCCAGGCCTTCTTCCTGTGATCATTACCCTCATAGAATATCCATGTCAGAGGACACCCACCTCAGAGTCACTGTAGATGAGCTTCATCTCCTATACCCCATCAGGAGAGTCACAGCAGAATGGATTCCATTAGGAACTGCTGGGCTTCACCATCACCACCCAACTTGCAGGACTGTCCAGGCTGGATTTTGTCAAGTCCATGCTCACTTCTGTGCTTGGTTCCTCTTCCAGAGCAAAAACCTGATCCTTGCTCATTGGATTAAGTGGCCATTGAGTGGCCCATACTGGATTTCTCTTCAACGCCTTCAAGTGTACAGGGCTCCTCAGGAAGCAGCAGGGATCTGCAGCATACAGCCTCTCAAGTTTAGACCAAGCCAGGAAAATGCCCTCTTTTCCCACACCCCCGCACCCAGTCTGCTGAGCCCCTGCTTCCAGATTCTAGCTGCTAGACAAATCACACTACCGAGCTTAAAGTTTCAGGAGACAATGCTCAAGTTTTGTCAGTGACTTTGTGTGTTACATTCTTGGGAGCTTCTCTAAAGATAAAATTAATGCTCAACCCTTGAAAGAAGAAAAACAAATCACTCCAATGTTTGAAATGCTCTTACTCTAGCCTTTACGTCAGCATTTCACTTTTTAGGGCTTGGTTTCAACTTGAGGAGTAGAGATTTTGTCCTGCATTTAACCATGAAAATATAAACTCAGGGCTGGGGATATAGTAGTGGAGCAAATGCTTGCATGCGTGAGGTCCTCAATTTGGTCACCAGAATTCCCCCTCTTGCCTCCCCCCATTTTTATTAAGTTTTATGAAGGCTTAAACATAAACAATATTTATTAAAAACAGCTAGTTGTAGAATATAAATGTATCACTTTTGAACCTTTTAACTATATACCCTCTCTCCAAGTACCTAACTTTCACAGAAAAAGCAAAGACCAGCATACAAATGCCTGGGCATGGCTCTCTGCCAACAAAACCATTTATCTACAAAGACGGATGTCACCTGGCAGCTGACCCCTGCTGAGATGAATTATAAGACTAAAGTCTAATGCAAAATACAGTTTTTCTTAGATGAGATTCAAATGACAAAATAAACCAATCACCAAGAAAATTCTTATATCAAGCAATGAATGCCCATAAGAAACACTGAAGAATGGAACATAGAGCTGGATCAAGTACGGTCAATCAGAATTTTTGGAGACTCCTGATATTAAGCTCAATCTTGGTTTTACAGATGACATTTCTTGGATCATTTGGGCTTGCAGCTGATTGTTTTAAAGACTACTAATTCATTTACTCATGAACAGCTGCAAACAGGCTTACTCTCTCACATCCTCCAATGGAAGGAACCATTATGTGTCTCCAAGAAACAAGACTGAGTTTATTTCTGCAAATATGTTAATACTACCAGTGTGAAAATGAACAGAAAACTGCCATCCACCTGATTTTCTGCTCTCTGAGTTCCTAGGGTTCCCTAGTAGCAAGAATAAGAGGCATGAATACACATATCACTAGGTTATACAGATCACTCTTTTCTTGGGGCCAGTGCTTATAGCTAACTAAAAACATCCAACATAGAGGAAAGTATGCATGCTTTCCCTAGAATTTTAGAGTTTTCTCTACACTTCATTCTCTATGAAAACTGCCATTTCCAAATAACTTGTGAACTTAAAACTTCATGCAGGGGATGGCAGACTTATAGCCAAAACCATCCAGGTGGAAAATAACCTTTTTGTAACATCATTTGTACCATCTGGAACCTGTGGGGTTTCCCTGTGTTTGAAATGCCTTCTTTCTCTTTCATTGTACTGTAGCCCAGAAATATTACCACCTTCTAAACTGGTACTAGAATGGTTTACAGTTCTGTTAACCTTATTTTGTTTTAAAAAAGAAAGTGGGGGTGGGGTTTGGGGAATGAAAAACCTTGCAAGGCCTCTGCAGACCCTCCAATGTGTTGAATTCATGGATCTGAATTTACTCATTCTGATTCTTATGTCTCAAACTTATGTCTCAGCATAAAATTATAAAAAGAGGTTATATCTCAGCAAGAAAGGGAGTACACTATAAAGCTTTATAAAGGTAAGGATTTTGTGGGAATGAGGAAAGTGGGTTTCCAGGATATGGTTTTGAAGAAAACAACAGAAGGCTAGAAGGCTTGACATCACAGGAGGACAGGGAGACTGTGTGGAGTGAGGGAAACATGGAGAAGAGGAATGGGATGGCTGATCAATGTGGTTGTGACTTCACTGTTATATGATCCTTCCTGAGGGAGTTGGACTTGAACCTATAGACAAGTCAGAGCAGTGACTACCACTTATGACACCTGGATTAGCTTTAGGAAGGGCAATATTAGTCAGGGCAGAATAGAGCCAATGTCACTTGTTAAAGATGGGAAAGAGTTGCTGGAGAGATAGTACAGTTAGTATGGTGCTTGCCTTGCGTATGGCCAACCTGAGTTCAATCCCTGGCATCCCATATGGTCCCTGAGCACTGTCAGGAGTAGTTCCTATGTGCAGAACCCCTGAGCATGTTGGGTGTGACCCCAAAACAGGAACAAGCAATAAAGATGTAAAAGAAAATTCCATTCAGTATCATCATAATAAGTGTAAGGAGCACAGTAGGATTTTGCAATGGGAGAGAGATCAGGCTCAACTCCAAATTAATACAGCATGAACAAGTGGGAATTCATCACCAAGGAACAGGGTAAGAGAAGTGGGTGGAAATTATGAAATTCCCTGATCTCTGGAAGCATCAGAGGTCAGGGAATTCTGGCCAAACCGATCTGTCAGGATTTCTTATGAAAATTGGCCAGGGTAGTCACCAGGGATTCATGGAGGATGACAAGCCTGATTAGATATAAAGAGTGTGAGATTCTGGTTAAACAGACTTGGCAGGGTTCTTGCTAAAACTAGATTTCACAAGGGAATGCATAGATGGGTCTGGGAGAAGGTTCAGGGGCCTCACTAGTGTTTGGCCAAGCAAAGAATCATCAGTATCAGTAATGAGGGCAGGGAAGTCTAAAGTTAAGAGCACAGACTTAAAAATTCAGGCTGTCTGAGTTTAACTCCTGATGCTGACATTACCAACTGTGAAACTTTGAACAAGTTACTTAAGTTCTTCAAATGATCAAACAAGATATTACTAGCACTGTGTCATGGTGCTTTAATAATATCACTTTTGTTTCACTCTTTAAAAATATTTTTTGGTTTGATACTATCAGAAGTTTCTAGAAAGTCCTTGAATTGGCATCAGACAATCCAGATGTTATAGGGACAGTATTGGAATTAAGCCATACATAGGAAAATACATAGATTCTGTAAAAAAGAAAAAAGACTTTTTCTGGCAGTAGTTTGTAAATTCATGAGCACACAAAGAGCTTCTACCCAGAAGCTTTTGCTAGCAGTTCTATAAGACACAGAGAAACAGAGCTTTATTTTAAAATAACACTGTTAAAGAAAACCAGAAAAGTTTCACTAAGCTTTTGCCTTAAGTATTCAATAGATTTTGAGGAGAATAACCAAGTTTCTTGGGTCCTCTGAGGTATGTCTGGTGTTCCTGTTGAACATTAAGGTTCCTATAAAAGCTTTGGGGATAGCCTAAAGAGCTGGTCCCTGCTAAAAATATCACAACCCCATGATTTTAACAAAATATTCCTTTAAAATGTTCAGACACAGAATAGTGACTTATAGCGTAACATTTTTAGATGGTTCGTTTTGTTTATATCACAGAATAGTCTAAGACAGTGGAATAACCTATGTTGTGAAAGTTTTTGTACTAATGTCTGCAAAAAAATATATATGTCACAGGTGAAACATGCACCAAATATATTTTCATGCCACTTCTGCTTTTACCCTTCTCTTTCAACACCCTAGGGTTTTTTTCCTCCAGGGCCTAGAGGTTTTCCTGTGCTCTGGATTACCAAAGTAAGATCATATCTAGCCTTCTTTGCCTTGGGGAATGAATTTGTTTATTTAATCTTCATAGCAACTCAATAAATCTTGACATAAGTGGGACCTTATCTCCATTTTAGAGATGAGGAAGTAAGAGGTTGAAGATAGATTAAATAGATTTTTTCAAGATCACACTTCATAAATACAACACTGGGACTGATAGTCTCACATTCCATTCTAGAACATTCTGCCCAGAATAAGAGCCTGGGGACAGGACAGCTAGCCATACATAAATAATTTAGCTATTCAATTCATCAACATGTGTCAGTTAAAATCTCCCTGTGTGGGGGAGACTGGGTATATATTGGTGAGCAAGCTGATGTCCAGGTCTCCTGCCCTGTGGAATTTACAATCTAGTGTGAAAGAAAAATGGAAAAAAATGAGCTCATTTATTTATTTATTTATTTATTTTAAGTGAAGGATGGAATTAATCAGTCTAAGCAGAGGTAAAAATTTCCACATGTCCCTTCAGGTCGGAGTGAGCTTTGTTGCTCTCGAAGAGGACTAGAGGAGTCAATGGAACTAGAAGACAGGATTTGAATCGAGGTTAGAAAGCAGGCAGACCCCACCTCTCACACGATTTGCTTAACCAGCATTAGAATTTTCTTTCTTAGTCCCTTGGAGGATTATACCAGATTTTGAAATGGCAAATTTATGATTAAAGAGATCTCTTTAGTGCTCATGTGATGAAAAGATACAGCAATCTGTATGGAATAAGGGAATGAATGAGTGAACAGTTCTCAAGTGCCTTCTGTTTGCTCAGGGACATGCTCTGTCATTTTATTCAGTAATAAGGAAGGCACTTTACCAAGAACAAATTTACCTCTGGGCATTGAACTAGACAGGTTATAGATGTTATTTTCCAACCCTCACAGAAGCCATGCAAGTTGGAGTTGATCCCTTCATACTCACAATGTAAGATGCAGCAGCACTGAAAACCTTCCCTGTGTTGGAGGGGAAACTGAGTCTGAGGAGAAAAGACTGGGTTTTGAGGCCAAATTGTCCCAAAGAACCCTTGTTTATTTCTCTGTTTCATTGGCCTCTCTGCAGGCAGCAGAGATAGGAACCATCAGGAAAAAGGAATTTCTTCTTCTGTGCACAATGAATTTACTGGATGTTGTGTCCATTCACAAAAATGAAGCGCCATCAAATGCCAAATGAGGGCAGGGGCTGGGGGGGGGGGATAATCTTCCAATAATAGAGTTAATTTTGACACCTTAATGGCAAGTTGGAACTTGATTGTCATGAAAACTTTGTTCTGCAGTGGGTGGTTGCTTAATCAGGGAGTTCTCCAAGTGATTATTTTTAAAACATGCTATTGTTTAGCCCATGGATGTTTTTATAAAAAGTTCTAATAGATTATTACTGCTTTGGCCACAAGCCAACACGCCAGCTTCCAAGACTCCTTCTGAGGTGAAAATGCATTTGAATTTCCTTCCTTCCTTCCTTCCCTCCCTCCCTCCTTTTTTCTTTTTTCTCTTTCTTTTTTACTTTCTTTATCTTTTTCTCTTTTTCTTTCTGTTTCTTTCCTTCCTTTCTCTTTTTTCTTTTTCTTTATGTTTCTCTCCTTTCTTTCCTTTCTTTCTTTTTCTTTAATTTCTGTCTCTCTCCTTCCTTCACCTTTCTTTTCTCTTCCCTTCTCTTTTTTCTCTTTTTCTTTCTGTTTCCTTCCTTCCTTCCTTCCTTCCTTCCTTCCTTCCTTCCTTCCTTCCTTCCTTCCTTCCTTCCTTCCTTCCTTCCTTCCTTCCTTCCTTCCTTCCTTCCTCCATCCCTCCATTCTTCCCTCCTTTCTTCCTCCCGTCCTCCATTCCTCCATCTTTCCCTCCCTCCCTCTCTGGGTGGTAATTCAGGGATTCATTGAGGTCTGTGCTCAGGAACTGTTCCTTGGAGTGCTCAGAGACCATAAGCAGTCTGGGGACCAGATGCAGGTGAGATACATGGAAGGCAAGTACCTTAATCCCTATACTATCTCTCTGGCCAAAGTTTGGATTCTTAAAGAGGTCACCACACCTGTCCCTAAATTCCAAGGACAATATTTGATTGTTATTCCCATTTCTAGACCATAGCTCAGTCTCAAAATTGTTCCTGAACTAAAAAAATATTTTTTTAAATTCTATTTTTGCAATGGGGAGTTGGGGTAAGTCACTCTCAAAACTCATATGTTTGAAATAGGTACTCGGCAACTGAACTAAATCCCCAGGCAAAACTGTTCCTTGTTTTAAAGGGTAGAACTAGTCTCAGTAGTAAGTAGACATCTTAAAAAAGAAGAAATTTTATGGGGCTGGAGTGATAGCACAATGGGTAGGGCATTTGCCTTGCTCGCGGCCAACCCGGGTTTGATTCCCAGCATCCCATATGGTCCCCTGAACACTGCCAGGAGTAATTCCTGAGTGCATTAGCCAGGAATAACCCCTGTGCATTGCTGGGTATGACCCAAAAATCAAAGAAAAAGAAGAAACTTTAAAATGATTGAAAAGAAGAAATTAGTGACGGTTGTTAAAAAGCAGACTTTTTTTTTTGCATCATCCAATTGATGAAGGATCTACATACTGTAAATTTGTGGGCTGATTAGAAATCCAGGTCAACTCTGAATATAGGATTGGCAAGTAGAAAATGAGAGCCAAGGAGCATGACTGGTGTCAGTGGAGAGAAAATTATTAAGGGGTAGAAGTCAGAGTGACATACAGTGGGTAGAACACTTGCCTTGCACATGGCCGACCCCGGGTTGCATTCCTTGGCATCCCAAGCAGAAGTGATTCCTGGGCATCACCAGGTGTTGTCCCCAAACAAAACAGTTATTAAAAGGAAACCTCATTAGTAAAGGGACTGTTGTCTAAACAAACTTAACAAGATTCTGAGTAAAGGCAGGGAGGTTGGTGGGTGGGACATCACCTGAAGGCTTGTGGAGGGTGAGGAGACAGAGCAGCTAGCAGGGGTTAGCACATAGCAAGGTACGGGGGTTCTCTTTAAACTGGGCTTTGCAAGAAAGTGCACAGATGGACCTAGGACAAGGTTCAGGTTCCTGACTAAAGTGTGGTCAGGCAAAAAAATATTTGGCAGAATCCTGCTTATCTTTCCCCCTTCCCCCCTCCACACAGTTTAGATGCTCCCAGCTGTGAGTTGCTCCAGGTCATGCATCCTGCTCTGGATTCCAGCTTCTCTCAGAGCCTAGAGCACCTGCCCTCTGCTCCGGTGCCTTGTGAAGCAGCTAGTTTGGGATTGTTGCTTTTTGAGGCTTCCCAAGTGGTGCTCAGCCAACACAGGCCACTCCCAGGAATACTAGGCCAACAGGATGAGGTGGTGAATAGTAGGGCCAGAAGATAAGGGACTGTTGGGGTATTGTGGTGCCCAGGAACTCCTGGGATACACCCAGCAATGTGCAGGGAACCATGAGGTTAAGGACTGAAACTCTGTCAGAGTCTGGCACAGACACGGTGTATACCTTCATTGTGTTGCTGCTGTTATTACTTTGTTTTGCTTGGGTGCCACACCCAGAGTTTGCTTCTGGCTCTGTGCTCAGGGATCATTCCTGAGGTGCTCAAGGGACTGTATGTGATGCTGGGGATAAACCTGAGTTGGCTACTTGCCCTGCACATGCCTTAACCCCTGTCCTACCCTTTCCAGCCAGTTTGTAAACTGGGAAAGATCCAGTTTTTTATACTTCTGGTCTTTCATAGATCAGTGTTCTTTGTAAACCAATAAAAGCTAATTACTAGACCTTATATTAAAAACAAAAACCCAGAATTCTAGTCCTGTTATTAATTACATGCAGTGAACATAAAACATTGTCCAATTGCAGGGGCTGGAGCGATAGCACAGCGGGTAGGGCATTTGCCTTGCATGCGGTCGACCCCGGTTCGATTCCCAGCATCCCATATGGTCCCCTGAGCACCGCCAGGAGTGATTCCTGAGTGCATGAGCCAGGAATAACCCCTGTGCATCGCCGGGTGTGACCCAAAAAGCAAAAAAAAAAAAAAAAACATTGTCCAATTGCTATAAACATCTTAAAACACTCTTGATTTCTATGCAGACCTTTTCACACCTGCTTTGTCACAGAGTGTAGCACTATCTCCCCTCCCAGAGGGCAGGCTTAGGTGTCAGTTCCCAGAAAAGCTGAGTTTGGGAGTCAACTCAAAAAAAGAGCTTGTCTTAAAGACATCACCAGACTTGAGGCAGGGAATCTGGGCAGCTCTGGAGAGGTCAGCCCTGGGATGAAGCATGAAAGAGTCTCACCTCCTTGGCACTGAGATGAACAGGCCCTCTGACCTCCCCATCAGAAGAAATGGGGGGGCATAGGCTTGACCTCTGTGTCACACAGTGGCATGCATGAAGTAGTGCCATCTTCATAGTCTGATGTCTGATTGAACTACCGTTTGTACAACAGCTAGTGGGATACCTCACACATTCTCAGTAGGAATAGGACCAGCATTTGCTGTTCTGGGTACCTCTCCAGTAGTGTTCAAGAGCCCAAAGACTTCTTGACCCAGCATTGTCAGGCCTTATAGGTAAGTGGTTGGGCCTGGTGGTGCTGGGGCAACCAGGGCTCCCCTGGCAGTGCTCAGGGGACACCAAGGTATACCCAGAGGTATATAGGTAGTGTCAGGGATCTAACTTGAGGTCTTGCACATGCCAAGCAGGCACATGAGTCCTTTGAGCTCTCGCCTCAGCCTGAAGTTTAATTGTTTTATTGTAAAAAGGATATTCAGTGGAGCAGATGTAAATTTGTCTATGGTTTTAAGATTTCATGGGGATGGCCACAAGGAGAAAATTAAGTCTAAGTATTATCAGACAAGAGGGACATAAACAGTTGTGGAAAATGAAGGCTGGGAAACATGAAGGTGTTCACTGTGTTCATGTGGAGGTCTAGAGGCCTGGGAACCGTCCAGATCATTCTCCCTGTGAAGCAGTAGTTGCTGAGTTCCTAAGTTCTGATACATAAATTCATCTTTGCAATGGGCACACTTTATACAGAGCCGGTCTTTCTGTCACAGGAGATGAATCAAGTACAAAATTTATAGAGTAACATTTTCACTGCACTGAGGACCCAGAGAAATATAAGCCTTGTGTGTTAGAGTAGTACAGTCATCTCAGTAATGCAACTGCAGACCAGGAGATGATTGGGCTGGGGGCAGGGCAAGGGATGGCAGCGATGGGGTTCGGGTTTATACCCAGCACTTTTCAGGTTTACTCCTGCTCTGTGTTTAGGGATCACTCCTGGCAGTGTTCAGAGGACCATATGTGGATACTCTGGTAAGATCTAGAGATTGTGTTGTCCAATATAGTAGCCATGACCAACATGTAGCTATTTAAGTTGAGATTAATTAAAAAGAAATAAATAATATTCAGTTCCATAGTCACACTTGACATATTTTAAGTGCTCACTGGCCACTGCATGTTTTGTTCATGGACAGCACAGATATGACTTTTTATCATCATAGAAAATTTTATTGTGTATAAGTTATTCTAGAATTTTGTAGCACATAGAGACATTAACATAAAATTTAAGAATGAGGCATTTGTGGTGCTGGAGTGATCGTACAGTGTGTTTGTGTGGGTAGGGGGCACTTCAATTCCTGGCACCACATATGGAACCCATCTGACCTGGGTTCAATTCCTGGAACTATGTATGGTCCCCTGAGCCCCACCAGGAGTGATCCCTGAGCACAGAGCCAGGAGTAAATCTTGAGTACTGTTGATTGTAATCTAAAAACAAAAAAAGGAGTAAGGCCTTGGGATAGAGTGAAAGTATGGGTGTAAGGTGATTGCCTTCTGCAATCCAGATTCCATCTGTGGTACTACATATGAACCTTAAGGATATCCAGTAATGATTCCTGAGCACGGGGCTAGGAGTAGACCCTTAGTGCTGCTGAGTATACCCCCCTAAAAGATTATGGCCTTTGGGATCAATTCTGGGTTAAAATATCAACTTTTAACACTCATCAGGTATAGGGCCATGACTTGTCACCTAGCCTTTTAGCCACAGCCTTCTCCTCTGTTAAAATGGGGATGATAATGTGTACCTCATAGGTTATAGTGGGACTTAAAGGAGCTGCTGCATTTCACATATAGTAATTTCTTTTTGCATACTATATTGTCATCTTGGGCTGGAGCGATAGCACAGCAGTTGGGCGTTCACTTTTCACACAGCCGACCCGGGTTTGATTCCTCCTTCCCTCTTGGAGAGCCGGGCAAGCTACCGAGAGTATGTAGCCCTCACAGTAGAGCCTGGCAAGCTACCCATGCGTATTGATTGGATATGCCAAAAACAGTAACAATATTGTCATCATAATTTTATGATCATTATTGTCATTATTATTAGTAAATTAGCTGTTTTAGACCACTCATGGTGTTATTTATTCATGTTAAGTTCAGTCATGTTCCTATTATAGAGATTTCCAGGGATTAGGCTCTTTCCTTGCTGTATTCTCTCTCTCTCTCTCTCTCTCTCTCTCTCTCTCTCTCTCTCTAATAGCTTTCATCCCTATGTCAGATATCTTATAAAAATCATCCAGGAAAGCCTGAACCAGCTCAGCCCCCAGTCAGTAAAGAGCCAAGAGGAAGAAGGTAACTTAGAGATGATTTGTTGAGCTAAATCAATTTCTAATCTATACAGAGTTGTAGAACTGAAGCAGCTTTAAGGATGAGGAAACAAATCTTTTTATGAAAGTAACTACGAGTTAGTTTCTGCCCTCCAGCAGAGAGGAGCCAGCTGACTGCTTTGAGGATATATTTGTTTAAGATCTTTCCACCAAGAATCTCATTATCAGGAAGCTTTTTATTGCCAGCTGGGTCCTGGAATAGAAGCAGAGGCACCCGCCCATGACCAAATCATTAAGACAAATTAAGACATATTAGCATATGCTGGAAACAATTATCCACATAGATTTAATTTGTTTCACTACTGGAAGAAAATCCTGAGAGGCCACAGATACACCAGAACAGTTAGTTCTGCAGCCCCTCTGTGAACCTGTCACTTGTTGGCACCTTGGGACTGGGAGCAACATAAATGCACATCTATGAAAGGACAGTATATATCTGAAAATACATACTGTTTTTAAGACAAGGTTATGGGTTACAACTGCTTTTACAAGTAACTTGGAGTTCTGTTACACTAGACATTTTTAGTGTTTTTTTTAAATTTCTGTAAATAATAATTATCAATAATTCTTATGAAAACAATATGCATATCTCTAAAATGGAAAAGGAGTATTTTATAGTCATATATTGATAAACATATAGTTGAATTATTTGCTCTTTTTTTTAAGAGAACAAACAGTATGAGATAGTTCTTTTAGGATTTGTGACCTTCAGTGTCTCTTGATGTATTTTTGGTGTTATTGTTTCCTGCAGAATTGTTCTTTCTACTCGGGTGGGAAGGGCATTAAAAGCAGCACACTAGACTGTATTTTTCCCAAAGAAAGAGAATAGAATCTGTCCTCAAGTTTGCTCTAGAATGTGACTCCTGCATTATGCCCAGAATCTGATAATTGCATGATCATATCCTAAAGTTGGTGACTGGGCCCTTCACAGTATCCTGGGATGACAGCTGAAGATTTAAGTTTGAACTCTGTCTCTCAAGACATTAACTTTCCAGTGAGTCAGCAGCAGTCAGCTTCTTTTAGAGTGAGAAGTGTCTTGTTCTGTTGTCATCATCATGCTAGCTGCCCTACCAATTTTCCCTGTTTACGAAAAATGTGCTGTTGTATGTGAGGAGCATAATCTACTGCTTTGTATATAGGTAGGACTTTCAGATAATGACTAAGTATGAAAATTACTGGCACATGCTGATAACCTACATATGTACTCCTTTCTTTTAGGGCTTGCCTTATGACATCCTATTCATTTTTCTTGATACCTTTCCTTCAAGTTTTGCAGTGATTGTGCATAAATATATGTGTATTGATGTCAATTTTTTTCCTATTGCATATATTTGGTTCCAAGTGTGATCTCTGAAAATTCCAAATTACAGCTTCCAAAGGATGGTTTGGTTGCTTCTCAGCTTGCTCTCCATAGAAGTAGTCCTGATAGAGAACTGCATATTTTAACTCCATTTATATGGATAGCTGTATTGGAGGGGAATGATTCCTTGCAAGAAAAAGCCTTCTCTTCCCATCTCTACAGTTATTCTTAGCATTCTGGCCAGCCCTTTTAGTACCATATAATGTTCACTCATTTTACTGGAAGCAAATTAGATCTTAAGTGTGGTCTTAAGTCTTCTAAATTACCTGTGCCTCACAATCAAAATCCTGCTCATTAAGATTGTTAGTGGGGGCTAGAGTGATAGTACAGCAGGTAGGGCATTTGCCTTGCACACGGCTGACTTGGGTTCAATTTCCAGCATCCCATATGGCGCCCTGAGCACTGCCAGGAGTAATTTCTGAGTGCAAAGCCAGGAGTAACCCATGTGCATCACTGGGTGTGACCCAAGAAGAAAAAAAAATAGGTTGTTAGTGGAGAAGCAATTTAAAATCATGAGGGAAAAAAGGGAGATATGTTATCCAGAGTGGATAATAAAATTACTGTGATTTATTACTGAATTTGGTCCCTGAGACTCTAAAGATCCAGCAATAAGTGGAAAGATGCCTAAATTCATTATAACATAGCCATCTGAGATTATGTGGCAGTTAAAATTATTCTCAGTGATTCAATTAAAAATAAATGAGTGAATGAAATAAAATTATCCTCAGGATGATTCTGTAATGGTACTTTAAAAAGATGTTTATAATATAGAATTAAAGATTAAAAGCTATAAATAATCTCAACCATGTCTATAAAAATCAAGGAAAATATTGGAGAAATATTGAGTTCCAATATGAATGAGACAATGTCCAAATCTTGGTAAAGTTCTAAGAGGAAATGGAGAAGGGAAAGCTGTCTCAATAATTTTCGATCATCCAGGCACTGAGAGCTTGCTGTGATTGAGGCAGTGGTGGTCAGCCAGAAGAGAACTTGCCCCCCACTAGGTTTCCATCTCTCGGGTCCTTTTGCAGTGCTTATTTTCTCCATTGCATCTTACTCAAATAAAGTATGTGTGATAGGCCAAGCCAGTTCAGGGCATGAGCCTTTGTACTTGATCTCACACCTTAAGAATTGATTGGCTGACCACTAGTCCTGGAAATGGAGTTTTTCCAATCTGATGTGATTTGATTTCTCCCTTTTCAGGTGTTGCTGCACTGGATTCCAATGTGTCTGGAAAAATTGGTCTACGTGCTGTCCTGTATTATTTCTGTACCACTATCATTGCTGTAATTTTAGGTATGATTTATTCTTGATTCTTTATTTCCCTGTGTAATTGTGTCATTTCCTTTAGAAATAAACTTTGTTACATGCACAAAGTTTTCTAATCAGAAAGCAGGATTGTTAAAATACCATGAGACTTTTGAACCTGACATGTACACTAAACTTTTTTTTATGAAAGAAATTAAACTGACTGAGTTTAGTCTTGGTATAGCTTATTAATGTCTAAAGTCAAAAGACAGAAAAAAGGTGACCGTTCTATGCCTTATAAGAATCATCAGGTAGAAGAAATGAAGCCAATGATTATTTGATCCTTAAACTAGATAATTAGGCTATTAAGGTAGAATTGAGATCACTATAAAATATTTTCAGAGCGACAGCATTTCCACACACTTCACAGTTCACATTATAATTCACATTATAATTCTACACACTTCAAATTTCACATAGAACTAACAGTCAACAGAGTCTTCTAACCAACTCTAAATTCCACTTAAAAGAGGGAGAAAGTTCCATTTGGAGAAGCAGATTGGGAAGAAGCAGAAGGAATGGACACAGATGTTGCACCAACTTGACCTTGCAACTCTACTTTAAGTGAACTGTTAAAAGGCGGTGGAGACACAGTAGGGTACTAGATCAAGTGACGTAGGAGAGCCTGAACCTTTCCTTAAACTGAAGCTACAACTCTTCATAAGTTCCTGAGAGAGGTAGACACAAAGTAAAAATATAAGAGATAAGCACTGTAGCACTGTCGTCCTGTTGTTCATCAATTTGCTCAAACGGGCACAAGTAACGTCTCCATTGTGAGACTTGTTACTGTTTTTGGTATGTGTATACATCGCATACACCACGGGTAGCTTGCCAGGCTCTGCCATACAGGCAGGATACTCTTGGTAGCTTGCCAGTCTCTCCGAGAGGGACGGCAGAATCAAACCCAGGTTGACTGTGTGCAAAGCAAACACCCTACCCTCCGTGTTATCGCTCCAGTTCGACATCAGGGAAGAGTGAACCCTATCATGGCCCTTCTATTACCTCCCACTGATAAAATGGTGGGTCCATTCAGGATTCTCAAGCCCAAGCCCACAAGATTTCCATTTCTTTCTCTTTTTTTTTTAATTGAATCACTGTGAGATAGTTACAAACTTTCATGTTTGGGTTACCATCACACAATGATCAAACACCCATCCCTCCACCAGTGCACATTCCCCACCCACCAATATCCCTGGTATATCCCCCCATTCCTACCCTCCCCCTGCCTCCATGGCAGACAATATTCCCCATACTCTTTCTCTACTTTGGGGCATTATGGCTTACAACACAGACTCTAAGAGGTGATCATGTTTGGTCCATTATCTACGTTCGGCACACATCTCCTATCCCGACTGATTCCTCCAGCCATCATTTTCTAGTGATCCCTTCTCTATTCCATCTGCCTTCTCCCCTCCACTCATAAAGCAGGCTTCCAACTATGGGGCAATCCTCCTGGCCCTTGTATCTACTGTACTTGGGTGTCAGTCTCATGTGATGTTCTTCTATACTCCACAAATGAGTGCAGTCCTTTTATATCTGTCCCTCTCTTTCTGACACATTTCGCTTAGCATGATACTTTCCACATCTATTCATTTATAAGCAAATTTCATGACTTCATCTCTCCTAACAGCTGCATAGTATTCCATTATGTAGATGTACCAAAGTTTCTTTAACCAGTCATCTGTTTTAGGGCACTCGGGTTGTTTCTATATTTTGGCTATTGTGAACAGTGCTGCAATGAATATATAGGTACAGATGTCATTTCTACTGTGCTCTTTTGCATCCTTGGGATATATTCCCAGAAGTGATATTGCGGGGTCATATGGAGGCTCAATTTCTAGTTTTTGAAGCATTGTCCATATTGTTTTCCGAAAAGGCTAAACCAGTTGGCCTTCCCACCAACAGTGAAAGAGCGTCCCTTTTCCCCCACATCCACGCCAGCACTGTTTTGTTTATGTTCTTTTGAATGTGTTCCAGTCTCTGTGGTGTGAGATGATATCTCGTTGTTTTGACTTGCATCTCCCTGATGACTAGGGATGTGGAGCATTTTTTCATGTGCCTTTTGGCCATTTGTATTTCTTTTTTGAGAAAACTTCTGTTCATTTCTTCTCCCCATTTTTGATGGGGTTAGAGTTAGAATTGTACTAGTGTCTTATATATCTTCAATATTAATCCCTTAGCAGATGGGTATTGGGTAAATATTCTTTCCCATTCTGTGGGGTCTTTTTGTATTTTGGTCACTGTTTCTTTTGAAGTGCAGAAGCTTCCTAGTTTTATGTAGTCCAATTTGTTTATGATGTCTATTTCTTTTTGAAGAGGTGATAAAGGGTATAGGCATGTCTTTCTCCTAAACTTTCCTCCAGTCACACAAGGTTTGATGCCTTGGTCTCTGGCACAGCCTCCCACCTCCTCTAGGTACTTCAAGTGTCATGATGAACACTTCTCCAGAGGCCAACACGGTACTTTCCAGTGCTTTCATTCCAACCATTCTTCTTTATGGGAAGAAGAAAGTTCTCCACATAATTCCTGTCACATCCACCCTCTGAGTCACACAGCACTACACTTTTCCTAATCCTAACCCTTTTTTTTTGGATTTCACAGCCATTTTCCACTGTTCTTTGAATGAATGCCGGTAATTTTTTTTTTTTTTGAGTCACACCAGCAATGCTCAGGGGTTACCCCTGGCTCTGCACTCAGGAATTACTCCTGGCAGTGCTCAGGGGACCATACAGGATGCTGGGAATCAAACCCGGGTCGGCCGTGTGCAAGGCAAACCCCCTATCTGCTGTACTATCACTCCAGCCCCAAATGCCTGTAGTATTAAAGGGAGTAGAGTTGTCTTAGCATGACTCTGAAGAAAAATAATCAAAATCTGTTGGTAAAAGTTACAAAGAGATAATGAATGCATATTCTGAGTTGGAAAATCCTAACTGGGAGAAAAAAATAATAATCTCATTGGTGGTTGTTTTCCAGAGCAGTTCTGGAATGCAGCACTTTTACTTGTTAAAATAACATCTTCCCTTCTGCTTATTCATTTAAATGGGAAAGTAATTAGGGCCTCAGTTGCACTTAAGCATTTTGGCTGGGCCTCATTATCCCTACTCTAGGACTGTCTGGTACCACTCTGCCTAGTTGAGATCAAGTAGACATGAAGAAGGATGTGCCGTGGGTGCCAGGTTCCCTGAGAGGTTTTCATGCTCTGTGGGTGTGTCCTTGCTCACAGGTATTGTATTGGTGGTGAGCATCAAGCCTGGTGTCTCCCAGAAAGTGTCTGACATTGACAGAACAGGCAGCAGCCCCGAAGTCAGTACAGTGGATGCCATGTTAGATCTCATCAGGTAAGTGTCCTAACAACTCTGTGGCTTCACAGGCATGTAAACAGTCTGGTCACACAGAGACCTCTGCTTGGTTCAATGTTCTACAGTTGTGATCTTGAAGTTCTTAATAATGTGTGAATTATGCACACCTTCCTTTTTCCTTGAGTTCATAGTTCCATGAGAGAAAGGAAGAAACAGGCTTATCTAAAAGAATCTGAGATGGAAATCCATCAGTTATTTGAAAAAAATTGCAGTTAAATCATATCATTGATAGCAGTATAAATGGAGGGAAGGTGGGAGTCAGGGAGAGAACACACGTGGTAGAGCACATACTTAGCATGTGCAGGGGCCTGTGTTTCATCCCAAACACTATATTTCTCACTGAGCACCACTGGGTGCAGCCTCTTTAAAACCAGCAATACAGATAGGCATTATATGTCTTGTTTTTATTTGAAACTTAAATGAATTTAATTACCCAGTTTTTGTGGGCTTCCAGTCTGTTCTTCAATTATGTCAGTTGGGTGTAGATTTTATACACTCTGTTGCATATGCTATCCTTGTGAATTCATCGTCTACACTTTCTATCTTCAAATTCTATGAAGCTGTGAAACAGAACCTTAGAAACTGCAACTAAAACTAACTACTATACACTTATAGTTCATTTTTTGTTTCTTTGTTGAAAATTTATTGATTTTTGGAGTATTCCAATTGGCTTATCATACCTAAAATTTTAGACAGTTGCCTTCATTAATTTTCTAGGCATTTTTGCTTAGATTTTTCTAGAAACCAAAGCTTCTTTTTCACATTGATATTTTACTGATGTGTATAATGTTTAGTTCAATAATTATATTTGACATCAATAATATGAAAAAAATACCAAGGTCCTTGGGGAAGCATTCTTCCTAATTGACTCTCTTAACTGTGAGTTCCCAACTGCCAGTAGACAGCTTCACTGAGGGCAAACAGTTACTCAGTGAATCAGGTAAGTGTAAGTTGATTGGGAGAACATTCTGTCTTTGTTTGAAGCTTAGCAGGGAAAGGAAAATCTTAGTATTTACTCAGATGAGAGACCAGAGAGAAAACCAAGTGCTAAATGCCTTTTATATTCATTTCCACCAATGTAAAACCACAACAAAACTCTTATCTTAACCTAAGATAACATGCTTTTCATGTCTCCAACAGGAATATGTTCCCTGAGAACCTTGTCCAAGCTTGTTTTCAGCAGGTAATAATAATGAATTTTGTCTTGAAGTTACTCCCTTTTATACATTACCAGTTGATTGTTTTTGTCTTGTGTGATCAAGAAATGGAATTAACTGATCGAAACTGGCTGCATAAAATGTGCCTGTGAATGGCGGGTATTTCAATTGAATCCTCTGTTCCGTATCCTTGCATGGGAAAGAACATGTTATTACTTCTGATTCTGTTCCTTTTTCCACTGTACTGTTTTTATCCTTCCAAAAAGTTATCAAATAGAACCAATCAATGAGTGAGTTTAAATGTGACCTCTAGTACCTATATTTAGAGAACCATGTTATGTCTATGTAAAACTTAGATTGTCTGTGGATCCAGTGCAGGGGGAAAGTTACACACCACTTCCTTATCATTTTCTCTCATGCTGGAAAATCAGAATCTAGCCTACATAGATGGCTAGTGTTCTTGGTATTGGGTCTTTTCCTTGACAACTCCATTCCCATTACTGACAGTCTATGTTACAATGTAACACAGCCATGATTTTCTTTCCCTCTGGGAGAGTTGAACAATCTTTTCACTTCATGCCTTTTTCTCATTTGTCTGTGTACTTTAAGACAGCTGAATCTTACACCAACTGCTGTATTCATTTACATAAATTACACGAACAGAAACCTCTGTGTATACCAACAAAAATGGCGACAAATTGCTCCCTGCCAAACTTCACTAAGCATAGAACCACCCCTATTTCAGGGGAGCCCATACAGTTCATCCACAGTGGTCATTTGTAAGATGCTTGATGTTGGCAGAGCCTTGTGGGAGTGACATTTATGCCTTGTGCTATGGTATATACTAGCTCTTTCTTACATCTCTATGCTGAAGCGCCGGGAATTCAGACAAAATCTCACTCATGGAATAGCCCTAAAGGAACAGCTGATTTGGGAACAACCATGTATTTCTTGGTGTTTATTAAACTAATGAGGACTGGATATCGCTCAAAGGGCTTAGCACACCTTCTACATGCAGGAGGTACAGGTACATGTGGTACCCAAACAGTACTGGGAATGACGTACAAACACTGCCAAATATGGCCCGAGTCCTCCACCCCAGTGAATTAATGATAGCATTTTATCAAAGTGATATTAAAGGAGAGTTGGGAGATTTCTCATAGGACTGGAATGCATGCTGCCCTGAGCAGGCAGAAGCCTCAGGCAGAAGCCCTGAGCTTGAGTCCCAGCACTGCAAGGTTTCCGATACCCACTCAGGTGGCCCTGATGGCCCCCCTCAACTACTGCTGGGCCCAAGAAACACAATGCTAAGTCTGTCAGGAGTGACCCCAAGACCCCTAAGCACTGCTTGAAAGATCGTCTCAAATGAAAAGTGAATAAACAATGATAGAAAGAATCTCTTTAAGGATCTACAGATTAAACCTATACTTTCTTTCACCTTTGTACCTAGTATGAAAGTGAGAATAGTCTGGCATCATTGAATGGTGCATATGGAAGTTGGTGGTATGTATATGTCTCAGTCCCACTTTTGCTTCCAAAGCCTCAAGGAAACTGGGGTCTAGAGCTGAGGAAATAGCGGGATTAGTTGAGTGTATGCTCAGTATATGTGGGGCCCAGGGTTCGACCTCAGCATCACATGCTCTCCTTCAAGCACTCCAGTGTGGCCCTGGCATCTCTAAACACTGCCAGAAGTGGCCCCTCCCGAATTCCAGATCCACATTTTTTTGTGACACACACCCACACTTTTAATAAAAAAACAAAACCTGGAGTCAAAATTGGCCCTGTCAACAGCATTCATTTGGCCAAAGTAACATATTTCTGTGGGTTAACCTCAAGTTTAAAAAACTCTATTTTACCTAAATACAAAACCTGGGAGAAAGAAAATGAAGAAATTTCATCATACTGAATATTAGAGTAATTCTAGAGCCATGATCATATAATTAGGGACAACAGAAAGGTTGGGAAAGAAGGTTGATTGATAACTTAGATTTGCCAGATAGACTTTATATCTGATTCATCCAAGAAGAATGCATAAAACCATTAATGTAAGAATGTAGTTCTTTCCATAGTGTCCACATCCATGCATAGCCTTGACATGATCAGAGTGGGGAGGTGATCACTGTTGTCTTTAACTAAATATTATTATTTATCTAATCAAAACAAATGTGAGACCATGTCTCATGCGACAAATGCTCTACAAGGAATGTGCCTGCCACAGAGGTTGGGGGTTGGAAGAGGTGAGGGTAGTGGGAGAAATACTGGGAATATTTGTGGTGGAGAATGGGCACGGGTAGAGGGATAGATAGTTGAACATTATATTACTGAAACATAATCATGAAAGTTGTAAATCTGTGACTGTATCTCATGGTGATTAATTAAAATAAAATTTTTTTAAAGAGCAAAAAAAAAATAAAATAAATAAAAACTCTATTTTAAAAAATTAGTTTCTTAAAAAAAATTGTTTCTTGGGGCTGGAGTGATAGCATAGCGGGTAGGGCATTTGCCTTGCACGCGGCTGACCCGGGTTCAAATCCCAGCATCCCATATGGTCCCCTGAGCACCGCCAGGAGTTATTCCTGAGTGCAGAGCCAGGAGTAACCTCTGTGCATCGCCAGGTGTGACTCAAAAACAAACAAAAAAAATTGTTTATTTGTCCTTTCTTACCTTCTTGCTGCAGTACAAAACCACACGTGAAGAAGTGAAGCCTCCCGGTGAGTCAGAAATTAATACGACAGAAGCATCTGTTACCACCATCATCATGACGACTGCTGTTTCAAAGGTACTGTCTCCTGCCTCTGCACCTGGGCCACCTGCCCCAGTTGACAGGGCTGAGTCTTTCAGGAGCAGGAAATGGAAATACCATCATTATTCAATATCCTCAAATTCTGCTTTTGAATTTACCTGCTCGCCAAAATGTATATGTAACCCCCAGATCAGCACAAGAATGCCTTCATGGTCATTCCCAGACCTGCAGAGAGCAGGGAAAAACCTTGAAGGCGGTCTGTGCACATGCTCCCTACTGAGGTGGGGTAAGGCTGTGTTTTACAGCTCCCAGGCTGTAAGCAAGTTTCATGTTTTGATGTGTTTCGGCTACATTTTTCTGGGTTGTGTTTTTTTTCTCATGATTTTTCTTTTAAAAATGTTTTCTAGGGCTGAATCAATAGTACTTTGGGTAGATCACTTTCCTTATACGCGACCAACCTGGGCATGATCCCCTGTACCCCCATATGGTTCCTTGGGCCCTACCAGGATTTATCCTTGAGTGCAGAGCCAGGGGTAACCCCAGAGCACCACGTGTTGTGGCGCCAAAATTAATAAATACATAAAAGGTTCCCCACACACTGTGTTGAAGTGCAGACTGAAGATTCAAAATGCAAGACTGCCTCGTGGAGGGGCTGGAGTGATAGCACAAGCAGATAGGGCATTTGCCTTGCACGTGGCCAACCCGGGTTCGATTCCTGGCATCCCATATGATTACCCGAGCACTTCCAGGAGTGATTCCTAAGTGCAGAGCCAGAAGGAACCCCTGAGCATCACTGGGTGTGATCCCCCCAAAAAGAAAAAAAAAGACTGCTTTGTGGAGTATATAAGTATGTTTGAAGGTGTGCTTCATTCAGTCACGATATATTGTGTGGTGGCTGCAAGTTCAAAGTTAATGACTCAAAGACATTTATTAATTATTATGTCTTTGAACAGACACATATACCACCCCCCCCCACTGTTTTTAAAATGATAATTGGGGGGGGGAAATGTTGCGAGCATTGGTTCCCAGGAACTGAATTCTATATTTCTCCCTGTGAATAGTCCCACTCACTGACCAATGTCAGCAGCCACTATAGACCATTACTGCCAAGAATAAAGAAAATCAGTGCACGCATAGGGAAAAGATTGGGGCCTGTGGCATGTCCTGAGAGCTGAGAGGGCATCTTTGGTTGGAAGTGGTTTGGATTTAGAGGTGACCTGTGTCGGCTTGGGATGCAGACCCCCTGATGCTCATTCTAGACTGCCCAGAGGGGACTCAGTCCAGAGCTTTTCAGGCTTCAGGAGGGTTGTGCGGCAAGTGCACTGTGGGTAGGGACTGGGAAACAACACGAGGATCGAGCAAATCAGTAAACTTCAGCAGACTTAGAATATTCTGACAAGACGAATAGCCTATTAATTACTTCACCTCAGATCAGGATAAATTTTGCCACTATGAATCTTCTTTGAATTTACCGATAGTCAGAAGGCTCTGAGAGATTTAGGGAATTTAGCACTGGAGTTTAACCTACATGGGCCTGCAGTGGTACTCTTGTAGTTCTGTATTTCTAGTAGATTTCCCCTAAACATTCTCTGCCTTCATAGCTTCGAGAAAAAAAAAAAGCTCAGTAGACTTCAGAACACCAAATGGTATTGGTTTGCAATACCCTGGCTTCCTCCTACCTTAATGCCTCTGAATAGCTCAGTGACCTTTGGTGACCTGAATCCACAAATATCCTGGCTAACTTTGGGGGGTACCCCCTCTGTTGTTGTTGTTATTGTTGTTGTTGTTGTTGTTGTTGTTGTTATTCACCTCTGCCTCTTCACTTCTAATTCCTGATTTTCATTGTGGCTCTACAATGATATCAGGCACCCTTCACTCGCCTGGTCCTGCTGGGTATTGAAGTATCACAGTAGTGAAAAGATTGACATTAAATCTTCCCTCATATGAAGAATGATAACTTGCACAACAGGGAAGAATAGGGCTATTAGGAGGCATTGGACCAGGAGGTTTACGTTCATCTGAGGACCGGGAAGGATAATATATCAATGCAGGGTACAGAGAGCCAGTGCATGATGCCTTTGCCTTTGATTATCTTTTTCTGAAGTATGCTTTAATTTTCTGGCTCTCTGTTCCTCAGGCCTATCTTTCCTAACTTCACAGCCTTCGTTCATGTCCCCAATCTCTATATAATACCTGGAATTCATTGCTTGACTGTACAGGTAGTAGCACATTATTTTGTATCATTAGTCTTGTCTCTCTTAATGGCACTTTTAAGACTTTAAGACTTTAAGCTGTAGCCAATACATTTGGCACATTCTGTTTTGTAAATATGTGATTGATCATATCAGCTCATAAATAGTAAATAGCTGATACCCCAGTGGCTTGTCATCACAAATCTTTATAAACCTAGGTTGCACCACTCATATTGCATTATCTCATGTTGCAAATATCTCACTCAATCTCACACTGTACCACTCAGATTGTTATCTCTCAGGAGTCTCATGATCTTCTTGACCTGGAGATAGTGAAGAAATGGCTCATAGTAGTAGGTATCTGGTTCATTTTTCTTTCTTTGAAATCCTGTTGGTCATTCAAGTTTGGAGTCAGTAAAGAATGCTCTTGTGCTTCGTTATCAGGATAAAACAAACAGTAAAGTATTTTAAAAATGTTCACATTAGTAATACTCTGTACTTCCTATATTCTTAATTCCTATCATTTTTGTACAGACTTTAACTATAGCTAGTAGTTGAAATAATCCTGAAAAAAAATGCCTTGATCTTAAATTCTTATTAAAAATGCAAGCCGGGAGGTATATCGTGATTCTTGGTGGTGGAATATGTGCACTGGTGAAGGGATGGGTGTTTGAGCATTGTATAACTGAGTCTTTAACCTGAACGCTTTGTAACTTTCCACATGGTGAATTAATAAAAGAATTTTAAAAAAATGCAAGCCATTCTAAAATGAGAATCTTTCATAGAGATATGAAATTTTGAACTGTTAAGAGAGAAAATGAGGGAGGAAATCAATTTAAACATCAGAGCCTTGGTCTGGAGAGATAGTATTGGGGGTGGAGGTAAATAAAACATTTGCCTTAAACACATGACCCATTTTTGATCCTGAACCTTAAACACAGTGACAATTTTTGATCCTGATTGTCCCCTGAGCCCCATCAGGAGTTATCCATGAAGCAGAACCAGGAGTAAGCCTTAAGCACAGCTGGGTGTGACGAGCACAAAGATAAAATTAAAATAAACTTCAATGGCAGATGGTGAGAGACAGAAAAATTTGTTATACTTCTAGATTTTTTTTTACATTTTATTTCTTAGGGACTGTTGACTCTAGTTTGTTTTCACATATTGTATTTTCATGTTTATTGTTTTTACTATTGTATCTTCATGTTTTAGGGTTTGTATATTCTACCAAGATTATCATGAATCAATATAATTCTTTCGATTTTCATTACAGAACAAAACAAAGGAATATAAAATCGTAGGCATGTATACAGATGGCATAAATGTTTTGGGATTGATTATCTTTTGCCTTGTCTTTGGACTTGTCATTGGACAAATGGGAGAAAGGGGACAGATTCTGGTGGATTTCTTCAATGCACTAAGTGATGCAACCATGAAAATCGTTCAGATCATTATGTGGTGAGTAGATACCACTTAATTCCATTCTGCTTTCCCAAATGACTGTATCCTCAAACTTAGAATAAAGAAGCCTGTTTCCTAACTTTTTGACTCTAAAAAAGCAAACACTGGATTCAGAGATATAGTACAGTAGTAGGGCATTTGCCTTGCAAATAGCCAACCAGGGTTTGATTTCTGGTGCTCCATATTGTCCCCAAGGCTTGTCAAAAGTGATCTCTAAGCACAGATCCAGGTAGCTCTGAGCACCTTTGGGTGTGGACCAAAACAAACAAACAAAAGGGAAAACTTAATAGTAACTCACAAAGGATTGATTGATTCCACATATTATTTAAGCTTTAGTTTACTAAAAAAAGTCTAGATATCAGCCATTGTTCTTTCTAGCCCCAACCAGCATTCAGGACAGAGGGAACTATTACAGAACTGATTTGAAGGTGTTCCCATGCATATCAAAACAGTTTCTTTATGTAGACATTATATCTAAAATAGTTACAACAGGGAACTAGAGAGGTAATAGAGGGGATACAGTGCTTTCTTGCTTGTGTCACCCCAGATTCCATGCCCAGTACCACATGTGGTCTCCCAAGAACCACCACAAATTAGTCCTGAGTACAGAGCTGGGTAAAACCCCTGAGAATATAAAGGTGTGGCACAAAAACAAAATAACCACAACTAGTACAAAATAGGGACTAATTCTACCAAGCGAAAGTTGCCATTGAATGACCATCTGAACGACACCACTAAAGTATTTGTCCTTTGATCCAGGATATGCCCAAAAGCCTGCCTTTCTAAAAAGGTCTCTTCCCCATTAATATCTTACTGAGTTGGATCAACATTATTTAATCCAAGCCTTAGACATTGACAGTGACATTAAGGCTCAGTTATTTCAGTCATTTAATTTTGATGGATATCACCCTCATCTTAAAAAATAAAGATCCAACAGTAAGGTCTACCTGAGATTGGGAGAAGTATATGAAGGGAAATGATGCATGTTAAATAATGAGCCAAATGGCAGACATTTAATGAGTGCTTTATGAATAGCTATTCCCACCACTTCTGGTGTGAATACTAACTGAAAAACTACATTATTATGACTAGAAAGAGCCTCCTGGCCATATTTTGAGGGTCAGGCTCACAGAGGTATCAGCTTGCAGGCAATTGTATGTATGCTGGAAGCCATAATTGCATTGTATATCAGTTGAACTTTTTTCTGCCAGTTTTGCCCCATTCAGGCAGCTTGTATGGGGGGTTATAAGGTACACTGAGGTTCTAAAAGCTGGAGCTCACATAGTCCACCAGGAACTTTACTTCCTTATGTCCCCTGTGTCCCCTGAGTACATGCACCAAGCAGGTGCACATACCATGGGTATTCTTCCCCCCTTCCCCCAATCTGAGAATACACCCAGTGATGAAATTATGCCTTTATTGTGCTTACTTCTAGTTACATGCCACTGGGTATCCTGTTTCTAATTGCTGGGAAGATCATAGAAGTCGAAGACTGGGAAATATTCCGCAAGCTGGGCCTTTACATGGCCACCGTCCTGACTGGGTATGTCAGACTCAACAGGAAAAACAGAAACCTATTTGTGCCCTTGAATTGCTGCTGAGAAGCTCTGTTTCAGTTGGTTAAAATTAGTTTCTCGCCCATGTTCAGGGAAAGAAAGGATTCAGAGATGCAAGGGATGGGGGAGTGGAGGGTGCCCTTTACCAGCTGCACTGGAGGTGGATCACACTGTGTTAATTGCCAGATCTTGGCAGAACAGCCTCAGCCAGCCTTTGTCATTGCCATTATTAGTGGTAGTAAAATTATTTTTTACAACAAGAACAAAACCCACTGGTATCTTCTCTTGGTCTTCACTTCCTTAAGCAAACAATACACAATATCCACCCCCCTATACCCTGAGCCTGAAAGAAATTGGACAGGTAGGGCTAAATGAAACTAGGCTTGAGTAATTGGGGGAATGATGGCTGTGGCTTCCAAGTCTGTAGGGCTGATAGCCACAGCTCTGCCCTGCATCTTCACAGTGTCAGAGAGCATGCTAGGAGAATCTTCAGGCTGGTAAGAATTATGTAAAACAGGAAGGCACCAGGAGACAGGATTTTTACATATTATTTTAAAGCTTAGATACTGCCCTTGTGGGAAGATGTTATGGGATGGGTGATAAATGGTGGCCTCAGATATAAAGTCAGGGACAGGATCTGTCACATATACTCAAAATTATAGACCAAGGGAATGAGCAAACATCATCAGTTTGACTCTCACAGATTAGTGCTCCTAAATACTCAACTTGTGCTCCAATCACCTGCTGGAACTCTGCGAAACATTTGATTCTTGATCTGTGTATCAAAAACACACCCCTGTCAATGGAGAAGGATCTGTATTTTCCTTGACCAAGTCACATGATTTCAGTTTTGCACAACTAATCTCTTAACTCTTAACTTGTCGTTTATGTACACAACCTCTGCCAAATCAGTTTTCTTTTCTTAAATTTCCCATTTTGTTTCAGGCTTGAAACAAAAACCAGGTTTTTGAACACTGGAATAAAGAAATAAGGATCAATCCTGAGGCCTGACTGTAGAACAGGAACTTCCTCCTTATGGTGCCTCCTGATTTCTCTTATAGTGTAGACCAGTCAACTGAGTATGAGAGATCATAGAGGTTTGTGTAGGGGCCACTAAAAAAGACAGGGTCAGCTTCACCAAGGAAGGTAAATAAAAGTTTTTTGGATGAGGGAGGAAGTTTTGAAGACTTGTAGAGAGACAGTAAAAATTCAGCAGATGCCAGAGAGAGAGTATAGCGGATAGGGTGTTTGCCTTGCATGCAGCTGACCTGAGTTCAATACTTGGCAACCCACTGACAGTCCCCCAAGCCCACCAGAAGTGATCCTTGAGAAGTTACTACTGGTGAGTGTGCCTCCCTCCACAAAAAAAAAAGAAAATGGAAAATAAGCATTTTAAACATACAAGACTTGACTCCCTGAAGTAACTATTCTGTGGGTTCTGATATTAGTATTCAGCTACTGAATTTGCTATTACGGGTACTTTGTTTTCTGGGCCAGAGCACCACCAGGAGTAATTCCTGAGTGCAGAGCCAGGAGTAACCCTTGAGCATCTCTGGGTATGACCCAAAAAGCCCTCCCCCCAAAAAAATGAAATAAAAGATACTTTGTTTTCTGAGCCTTGGCATCCTCATATGTGGAATGAAGACATACAGCCTATACTACCTCTAATGGACCATTATTAAAAAATTAAATGATATCATGACAACAATAAAAATATAGGTGTTTGAAAGAAGGGCTGTATGTAGAGATGAATAGGTGGTGTCATTGATGAGAATGTTTCTCTCTTGTTTACAGGCTTGCAATACACTCTATTATAATCCTACCACTGATATATTTCATAGTGGTACGAAAGAATCCTTTCCGCTTTGCAATGGGAATGGCCCAGGCTCTTCTGACAGCTCTCATGATCTCGTCCAGGTAAACAAAGGAAGGGTGTCTGAAAGAAGTGTCTGAGCCAATAGATTCAACAGATAGGGTTTCAAGTACTTTGGAGTATTTGTAGTCGCTTTCAATTACAGAGAAGAACATCTGTATTATCTGCCCATGTCCTTGAACATTATTTCTTCACTCCCTTTGAATCTGTCTTACCCTGCTGTATGGCCCACAGCCCAGAAAAGGGTTGTAGGCAAACTGGGAACAGTGGTAAGCTCAGCCCTATTCATCCCTGGATCTGCCAAAAGTGTGAGTGTACACTGGGGATTTTGTTTAGTTTGGGGCACGAGAAGTTTCTCTGGCACTGAGGACCAACACGCATACCCTTTCTTTTTTAAATCACACAGTTCAGCGACACTGCCTGTCACTTTTCGCTGTGCTGAAGAAAAAAATCAAGTGGACAAGAGGATCACAAGATTTGTGTTACCAGTTGGTGCCACGATCAACATGGATGGGACTGCCCTCTATGAAGCAGTGGCCGCTGTGTTTATTGCACAGTTAAACGACATGAGCTTGAGTATTGGGCAGATCATCACTATCAGGTGGGGCATAGAGTCACACTCATTTGCATCTCTGTAACTGGAATTGCCTTCAACCATTGATGATTTTTCAGGTCTGCAAAGCTCCTTTCCAATAACCACAACTCTAAGTAGAGGGATTGTGATATGCAGAACTTCTGCTTTAAGGACTGGCTAGTCAAAGGCATCACTCTGTTTTCAGTTCAGTGCACCCACTAGGACTTTGGCACAAAGGCGGTATCAAGGACTTAAGACTGAGCAAGAATCAACCCTGCCTTTTAAGGGGTTCCCAGTCAATTGGTGATATAGATATTTAAATAAATTCCAAGGAGAGGTATAAGGATTATGAAGAAGTTTGAATTGGCAACACAGAGAGCACAGAAGATGTGTTGGCTCTTCCTTGGAAGGTACAGAAAGGCTTTCCAGAGGAGGGCAAAGTTTAGCTAAAATCTTAGAAGAGGATTAAAGTTTTACTAACAGAAAAAAAAAGCTAAGAATATTTTGGATTTTTTAAAAAGTATATATAGGAGCTTGTGAAGTAACCATGGACTGTCACTGTCACTGTCATCCCATTCCTCATCGATTTGCTCAAGCGGGCACCAGTAACGTCTCCACAGTGAGACTTGTTGTTACTGTTTTTGGCAAATAGAATACACCATGGGTAGCTTGCCAGTCTCTGCCCTGCGGGCAGGATACTCTGGGTAGCTTGCTGTGCTCTTCAAAAGGGATGGAGGAACCAAACCCAGGCTGGCCGCGTGCAAGGCAAATGCCCTACCCCCTATGTCCTACCATGGACTAGATATTAAAAAGAAAATGTTGGTATCATTGGCATAAAAAGCGTTTAATGGAGAATAGAAGATGTGGAGGCAAGGATCTTACAATCGAAGATCTCATGTGGAAGCTCATAGAAGGGTCTTTGAAACCATTTGTATCATGGACAAATTTGCATTTTACAAAAGTAACTTGGCCATGTGGTGACTGAATGGGAGCAGGCACTATTAGCTGGAATTATGGTTCAAAGATTATTGCAGAAGCCTAGGTAGATTATGCAAAGGCTATATCATGGCAGTAGAAATGAAAGAAAGTTAATGAGTTCAAAATGCATCATTTTGATTCAGGGAGAGAGCTCACAGGACTCACGCCTATGACTGATATGTGGAGGCCCTGAGTTCAGTCCTGGATACCGTGTGTTCCCTGAACATGGCTGGCTGTAGCCCCAGTGGCCTCCAAGCCCAGGAGTCACCACTTGAGTGACTCCAGTATAGCACCTCATCATTGGGCCCTCACACAGCCAGTTTGAGTGTTACTGGGAGGGTCCTCTGGGCCCCCTGAGCTCTGCTTGCAGCGCCCAAAGCTGGCCCATCAATTGGATTCAGAGTGAAGGACACAGAACTTCTCAGGTGATCCTCAAGATTAGTGGATATTTTCAGATTGGTGGATGGCACATGCTAGAACAAAGACTGATAGAAAATGGCTTTTAGGTGGGAATAGAAAAAGCTCATCCTTTTCACACATTGAATTTGAAATGTTGTTAAGACATTTAAGTGGAAATATGCAGTGAGAAATGTGAGCTGTACAGCAGGTATAGAAGTCAGGGTTATCAGCTTGAAGGGTGGTGATCAAGCACATGGGTCATATGAGGTGTTATCTGTGGGTCACGTGAGCCTTAGCTTCACCATGATTAACTGTGACCTTGGCCAAGTTACTTGTATTCTATAAGCATCTGTTTTCTCACCTGTAAAATGAGGATAATTATAGTACCCACATTTTATGCAAGTAGTGATAATTAAATGATAGGAAACACATAAAATGCTTATAATGCTGCCTGTATTGTAGGCACTCAGTAAATTTTGGGAATGGATGCCATTAGGTGAGGAGAGTTTGCAGAGAAACAGACTAAGGACTGAGTTCTGAAAAAAAATCCAGTATCACAGGCCAAGAGAGCCAGGATGAATACCCAGTGGGAAAAAGAAGAAACAGAATGGTAGGAAGAGAGCCTAGAGACCAGGCTCTCTCTTCCCAGAGAAGAGAGATTTTTCAAGGATGAAATTAGTGGTCAGTAGAGTCAGATACTGCAGGGAATTCTAGTCAAGTAAAGAGTAAAATTGCTCCGGTAAATGGTAAAAATCTCATTAGTGAATTTTTCCAGAGTTGTTTTTCTGGAATAGCACTGTTCAATATTGGACTATCAAATTGAATAGAACAGACATAGAAGGTTCTGTGATTAGATAAATAGCTCCCATCATTATAGCTTTCATAATTACAGACAGTTTTAGTGGACAGCACTGCTTTGATGTGTTTGGTTGGGATTTGAATAAATATGGAGTCTATAGTTCAGCTTAAAGTAGAATTTTTAGACAAAAATAAGATTCTCTAAGCTATGCCAGGTTAAATCTGTACATTATAGAGTTAATTTACTCCTGTATTCCAACACTTGTCATGGGCATAAATTATAGGGTATATGTTAAATGATAATTTTCTAATACATCGTATTTAAAACCCCTCCATAACCCTGAGTCAAAGTGTTTATTACAGTTTGCGTGAAATGGACTCAAGACAGGTACTAAATAAACCCCATGGTATTTGTGAAGAAGAGGCACTGACTTTGCATGAGCAGAAAAGTGTGGAGGGCTGAAGCACCTGTGTCAAAGGTCCTTCCATCAAGTCTGGTAGTTTGAACAGCAGCAAGTATATAAAATAACACTGGAGAAAGTTGCTGTTCCACCGTCATACCCACCAGTGGTAGTTCCAGTGGTAGTTACTTTTAGATTCCCCAGGATCTTTCCCTTCCTGCCTTAGTCCAGCTGATCCACACCAGCTGATTTCAACTATCTGTCTTGTGATGAATCCCCTCTCTCTGCCTCAATCTTAAGTTTTCTGTATTGTTACAATTGTTTTTCTTGCATGCCAACATTCCTAGTGATGCTCTGTGGATCTGGTGCTGAACTCAAGACCTCTGATGCTTGATATGTCCTCCATCCTCTGAACTTTCTCCCTGACTCCAGATTTTTTTTTTAATTTTTTTAATCTTATTGGGAGAGAAATAAAATTGGGGCCTAGAATAAAAGCAGTCAATTCACAAACTTCTCTTATGAGTCTAATACATGTAACAATCAAACTCATAAACCTCTCTTATGAATCAAATACATATATTCACTGTATCACTGTCATGGTATCACTGTCATCCCATTGCTCATCGATTTGCTCGAGTGGGCACCAGTAACATCTCCATTGTAAGACTTGTTGTTACTATTTTTGGCATATCGAATATGCCACGGGTAGCTTGCCAGGCTCTGCCATATGGGCGAGATACTCTCGGTAGCTTGCCGGGCTCTCCGAGAGGGGCGGAGGAATTGAACCCAGGTTGGCCGCATGCAAGGCAAACGCCCTACCTGCTGTGCTATCGCTCCAGCCCAATATATGTATTATACATACATATAAATATATGACACATGCATATATAATACACATGTAGACATATATGCACAAATATGTATGTATTTTTGAGCCAATGACAGTAGGCTGAGAATAGTCATTTAGTTTTTAAAAATCTGACTCTTGGCTCTACCTATGTTATAGACAATAAAAAATAAATATTTAACTTTATGAATTACAGTTGTGGTTTGTGTAGCTGATGATTAAAAAAGAATTAGGAGCTACTGTTTATGTCTCTTTTTTGTAATCTCCTTAGGCTAGACATCAAAGAAACAGATACCAACTACACAAAACATTCCCTTCTATGATACTATCATATTCTCTTACCAAAGGTTGCACTTGGTTGAAAAAAAAATAAGTTGTTTGTATAGTAGAAGATTATAACAGGCTTCAGGGCCTCAAGAGTTTAAAAAGAAAAGCATTGTAGTGGCAGTTAATAGTCCCTGTTTTGTAGCAGCCTTAGTAACAGCAGTTGTTGTTTTGTGTAGTAGTAAAAGTCGGTCCAGCTGCTGCTGTTGTAGAAGTGGCACAGAAATAACAGCAGCTTTCAAGCACTTACTCTGCAATTGCTAGACTAGGAGCCTGACATATAATAATTCATCTCATCTTCACAGCAACCCTGCAAAGTAGACAAATTCCCACATCTTTCAAGTGAGAAAGTCAGAGAGGATTTTACTGACTGTCAGTAAAGTGACAGTCAGTCCTGGCTGACCCTAAGGTCTATATTCACTCTAATTCACACCCCAGCCACCAGCTCAGAAGGAGAGCTGAATTACATGGCATCCCCCAAATTCCACCTCATCTAGGTAAGAACTTCCTACCAAATATTGTTTTCTTCTGAAAGAAAACCTGCTGACATGAAAATTGAGTATGAGCTGTTCAAGTAGAAGTAATAGGGGTTCCTAACATAACCCCACCTGAAGTCATAAGGAACCTAATGTCATTTGAAGATTTATAATTATGAGTTTCCAATCAAAGCCAGATGAGTAGTTTTTGATAAGTCAAGCCAGTACCCAAGGTCAGTTTACTTTGACTAAACAGTTAACCTTTGAATAGGTTGGCCTTGATGAGTTGAAACTTCCTAGAGCAATCAGCGAGTCTGGGCATAAATCGCTTTTGCAAAGAAAGGCTATGAATGCATTCAGTTTAAAATTTTTCAACAGTATTAAAATAAACTTGATTCTTTTTCAAGCTAGAAATTAAGTCATGATAGATCTAAAATAGTATGCTGGTCTGAATTTTTTATACTTGATTTTATTTGGGAGCTATTACATCTGCTGTGCTCAGGGCTTACTCCTGATGGTTTTTGAGACCATAATGGGTGCTGGGGATCGAACGCTGGTCAGCCACATGTAAGGCACGGGTTACACTCTATGCTCATCACTCCTACCCAACAGGTCTGAAACTTTTAGAGGAATTCTGACAATCCTAGAAATCACAATTTTACCATAAATTGGTGGTCACAATCCCTAAAGTAAATGCAGTTCTCAGAAAGCTCTGGCCTGCATTTGTGCCCTCAAACACTGTAGGCACACCATCGTGAAGCAGTTAAAAGAGCAGTACAGTCAGCTTCTTAAGAGCTTTAGGACATTTTGAGCCTATAGGAATGAGTTTGCTGATACAATCAGGTATTTCTTTCTCTTTGAGGTGGTAGCTTCTACATTCTTTGTACTTGGTATCCTGGAGGCAGTTCAGGCTCAAGATTAAAAACACGATGCCAGAAAGTATAGAGGGTGTTGCCTCAAGTTCATTGAAATTCAGGGACTTTATTGGGCTTTATAAGCACCTGTTTCCCACCCACCCCCAACCAAAACCATAATTGTTTTTGTTGTTATTGTTGAACCAAACCTGACAGTGTTCTGGGCTTTCTCCTGGCTCTGTGCTCAGGGATGACCCCTGGCAGTATTTAAGATGGAAGTAGAGTTAGCCATGTACAAGGCAAGTGTAACTCCCCAGTCCCAACACTATCTGACTCTTTAAAACATATTTCAATAAAAGTGTTGATGAAAACTGAATATTCTAAAGAGAAATCCCCCTACTGACACATGTATCTTCCTGAAGAGGAGTCTTTTTCTTATTATTTTGAAGCAACAGTGTTCTATAAGTGCTGATTTATAAGATTATGAATATTTCAATTTTAGGGTACAGTGTTACTAAACTACACCCAATAGCAAAATATCAATATCCCTCTAACACTGACCATAGGACTTCTTCCCTGCCTCCCTTTCCTCCCCTGCTGGTAACCTCAGTTCTGTTATCAGTAACCTCAGTTCTGTTATCAGTCTACAGGTCAGCTTTATTGGACCCTGGTTTTTCTTTTTCTTTTTTTTTTTTTTTTTTGCTTTTTGGATCACACCCAGCGATGCTCAGGGGTTACTCCTGGCTCTGCACTCAGGAATCATCCCTGGCGGTGCTCGGGGAACCATATGGGATGCTGGGAATCGAACCTGGGTTGGCCGCGTGCAAGGCAAATGCCCTACCTGCTGTGCTATCGCTCCAGCCCCTGGACCCTGTTTTTTCCAGCAGGGATCTTCTTAATAAATCATAGTGATGTTCATTTGCCTGACTCTCCTGGATTCCAGATCTCTCTTTTGTACAAAGTGCATCTAATGGCAAAAAGGAAGAGTCAGGAATAAACACATATAACTTGCACAGGAGCCAAAGCTAGTTCAGTACCATAAATAGCATCTCCCAGAATGATTAGGAGTCTTATGATATGAAGAAAACATATGAAACCTACTTTACTTTGTCTTTACCTGAAATACCCTGGCCCATCACTTCTCACTTGTCATCCCGTTGATCTTCAATTTGCTCAAGAGGGCGCCAGTAATGTCTCCATTCATCCCTGCCGAGTGCTAGTGTAGCCCAATGGTATCTGCTCGCTCCAGGAACAGGAAGAGCCGCAAACTGTTCTTTCAGGGTTTTGACGAAGAAGTCTGACCATCTCATAGGTGGACAGCCACTCAGTCTTTTGATGTTCCATGGAATCCAGTTGGTAACAGCTCCAGTCCAGTGGTCGTCTCTGAATCGCATTATGTGTCCATCCCATCTGATTTTTGACTCCTTGGCAAATGAGACAGCATCCTTGGCCCATGTACCCATTAATCTTCTACATCCTTCAAGGGAACCGAAATTCCTGGCACTTAAGAAACGGTTTGGGGATGAGTCTATAGGAGAAAGAAGAGAACAGATGTATTTGGTACTAGGTGCTTATTTAGGATGGATAAGTGAGTGGATAGGTGGGTAAAGCTGTCCATAAATACCCTGGAGTTGAAACTTGTCTTCTTGAATATCTCACTTGATCCCTTTTTGTAACCATTCATGCTGGTCTTCCCCATTTCCTTTGTCACATTTCCTCCTGAAAGGAAATCATTCTCCCCTCAGTCTTCCCACAGCACTCAAATTATGACAGAGCCTGTGCTCAGCAAATAACTGATTTTGGCTGGCCACTAACCATGGTACTGTCAAATCTAGGGACCTTGAAAGGAGAAATGGGTGTCTAACTTCTTTCTCACTGTTGTATTTAACTGCAGTGTCACAGCCACAACTGCCAGCATTGGAGCTGCCGGCGTGCCCCAGGCTGGCCTGGTGACCATGGTGATTGTGCTGAGTGCTGTGGGCCTGCCTGCTGAGGATGTCACCCTCATCATTGCTGTGGACTGGTTCCTGTGAGTTGGAATAAATGCGCTGCCTTGGCCGGATGGGAAGGTGGTCTCCCAAGCCATGCATACTCTGCAGTCAGTCATCATTCCCTCTGCAGATTGCCTAATGAGCCATCTGTTGCTGCTTCCCCTTATCTCTGATGAGGCCATCTGACAGCATGCTTAAAAATTAACTCCTCATAACTTCCAGCAGTGATTTTAATAAGACACTGTTCTCTCACTAGCTCATTATACCTGTTCAAGGCTAAGAACTGGGTGTGGGATAAGAGATATAAAACAATAAGATGATGAATCCAAACAAGGCTACAGATGTTACAAGCCCAACCATAGTAGCCTATCCCAGCTGTGGGGCAGTGTCTCAGGCTCAGAACTTGGTTCAGAAACAGCCCCTCCTCCCAATACTCACAGGGATGGTGGCACAGAGGCTTACGGCTAAGACTGACTTAGATTTAAATCCCTTTCCAGTGTTTAATTCGCTAATAGATCTTAAGCAGGTTCATTAATCTTGCTAAGTCCCAGTTGCATTATCTGTGAGATGGAAAAGAATCTGTCTGCCTCACTGGATTAGTAGGACTGTGTGAATTAGTGCAGAGACATATCTAAAATAATGCCTTGCAGGCAGTATGTATTCAATAAATAGTTGTGTTGGGGCTGGAACGATAGCACAGCCGGTAGGGCATTTGCCTTGCACGCAGCCCGACCCGGGTTCGATTCTCAGCATCCCATATGGTCCCCTGAGCACCACCAGGGGTTATTCCTGAGTGCATGAGCCAGGAGTAACCTCTGTGCATGCATCACCGGGTGTGACCCAAAAAGCAAAATAAAATGAAATAAAATAAATAGTAGTGTTGTTATGGTTAGAATGAGTAGAACCATTCAGGCCTCAACCAACAGTTTAGTTCTATTCTTTGTCCCTGTCTGCACATGTGTGTGCACATGAGTAAGAAATGCAACACAATATCTAGGTGGGAATATGCCTTTTTGCAGTTCCAAGGTTAATGTTAGAACAAACTGACTCCCAGCTTTATCCTTGAGAGGCCAGAGAGAATTTACAGAGGCAGAGCACTTGCCTTGCACATGGCTGACCTGAATTCAATCCTTGGCACCACTTACGGTCCCCTGAGCACTACTGGGTACAGCCCAAATCCAAAACATGAAATGAACCAACTCTATCCTTGATACACATTTTGTGTATTAGTGTTCCAACCTATAGGTAAAGTTCTTCCCACTGGCCATCAGGTGTAAGGTTTTATATATATATATATATATATATATATATGTATATATATATATATATATATATATATATACTGAACCTTCTCTTAGGACCAGCATGGGCTAACTGAAATAGAAACTGAAATAGAAAATGATTGAATTTATGTGGTTTGATGATAGGCATTGTCCCAGAAGGCTGAAGCCTCTGTACCCGAGAAACTGCTATTTGGGGTCCACTTCAAAGATGCTGGCTTTACAAGACCCAGTTGGGGGGTGGGGGTCCTTTCTTGCAAAGATAAACTTCATTGAGGCTTTCATTTTTCTTTCTAGTGGTGATAATGGATTGGTACTTCTTTCCTTTCCAAGACTCTTTTTAAAACCACTCACTCAAGATACCTAGAGACATAAAAAGGTTGAGTCTGATTCATTGCATAGATTAACTGGTATATACCATATCTACTTCAATCCATTGCCTTATTAAATAACTAAAGGAAAAATCCAGAATGGACATGTGAAAGCATTTAGTCCTTTTTTGTCTGTGATTATAGTTTTTAATCAGCATATTCATGTACTCAGTTTCCTACCAGCAATGCTCTAGGATCAAAAAGCATACACTTAAACACTTGTCTCCAGTATTCCTTCTCTATACATTTTCCTACTACCAGCTTCTGCTCCAGCTCTCTGGAAGTTAAGACTGAGGATACCATTCCGAGGCTGGCTTGTTTTTTGACTGTGCTCTACAGCATGCCTGCTGGCTTACTCACAGAATGTCCTAGTGTGGTAAAGAGCCACAGAAATACACACGCACACACAAACACACACACACACACGAACACTTGGATGTGAGTTTACACAGGTCCATACACATTTACATTTGGCCCACACACACTCACAAAACACCCAAGTTCATGTTGGCTAAAAAAAAGTCCAGGAAAACTCACAAGACAGGTTTAGTGCAGGAAGGCTGACTAAATTCAGACTCTTTTTCAGCTCCACCAGAATGTCTATTTCCTCTCCTTGGGAAGAGAAGGAATAATTAAGGCATCCGGAACTGAATTTAAGGGAATCATTGTGATTTATGGGGAATACAAACCCAGGGGTGCCTGAATATTCTCTCTGTACTATTACAAACCACTTACTAGCGTGGGCCTGTAAGGAAAGGAACTTCTGGTTGGCCAGCCTGATCAGGACAGTACTTCTTGCTGTTTTGTTTAATTCGTAACCCCATACTTAAATTCCTTGCTGTTACAACATTAAGAGAATATGCAGTCTGGGCCTTCTGTCCTACTCTTCCTCTCTCTTCCACAGGGACCGGTTCCGGACACTGGTGAATGTCCTTGGTGATGCATTTGGGACAGGAATTGTGGAGAAGCTCTCTCAGAAAGAGCTGGAGCAGATGGACGTTTCTTCTGAAGTCAACATCGTAAATCCCTTTGCCCTGGAATCCACAATGCTCGATAATGAAGACTCAGACACCAAAAAGTCCTATGTCAATGGTGGCTTTGCTGTCGACAAGTCTGACACCATCTCATTCACCCAGACCTCACAGTTCTAGAGCCCCGGGCTTGCTTATGATGACTGGGATTGATGAAGGACATCCCCATGAGTCAACTCTTAAAAAACACAAACTATAATTAAGGAAAAGAAAAACACGATTGGGCAATTGTACATTTGATTTGATACACAGACCTCGATTATTTTCTATATTTGGATTCACAACTTTTGCTCTTGGGTTCTGGGATTTGGGGGTGGGGTAAGATGATTTTGAAACTGATTTTTTAAAAAGCTATATTATCTGGAATTATAAAATTCTAATTTTGGAAGTATATAAAGTATAGTTGTTGGAATTAGGTAATGGATATAGAAAAGAAATTGCTTTATCAATGTGTTTTGGGGTTTTTAAAAAATATTCTGTCACTGACTACAAATTTTTACTCAAACTTTCTATTGGCATGATTTCTTTTGACCTTTTCATTTTTATAGATTACAATGCCTATAAACTACCCCCTGCCCCCAGTAAACGTGCCAAATTGTCCATTTTGAACTCATCTCCAGCTAATTTCAAAGAAACCACTTTGAAAGAAAATAGACCAGCACAGTTCTGCAATAAGTTGTTTTAAGATAGGGGTGGGACTTATAGGTGAAGAAAAGGGGTCCTTTTTTCAATGTACTGTATTGTGATGCTGAAAACACTTAACCCAGTGTTCAGTATAGAGCTAGATATATATGTATATATTTATTATTTTCATATAATCTTTTAGACAGAGATCAGAATTGACTGTCAATGTGAAATAAAGAGCTCTCCTTCTACTTGAACAACAATTATGATTCCAATTCGTATCTGCTTCAGGGCTCATCAGGACTCCTCTCTCAGGAGCAACAGAGGAATAAATTCTATGGTTTGATCATTTCACGTGTGTGTCAGCCCCAAAGCTGAGATGTTGTATGGTGATCCTTTGAAGTGGCACTTGCCATTCAGTTACAACTTCCAGATTCTACTGCTGGAAAGGAATCCTTATCAGCTCTGTACGATTACATATAAAGCTATTACTCACGTGAGGCTACAAGCTTTTCTTATCCAGTTAAAGGTTATTTTCTTCCAAGGTCAATTACACCACCTTAAAAATGGTAGTAATGGGGCCAGAGAGATGGTACAGTGGTTAGGGCATTTGCCTTGCCTGCAGCTGACCCAGGTTCAATTCCTAGCGTCCCAGATGGTTCCCTGAGCCTGCCAGGAATGATCTGTAGTAAACTCTGAGCTCAGACAGCTGGGTGCGCCCTCCTCCACCCACCCCTTGCAAAATGGCAGTATTTTGTTCATCCAAACACAAATAAGTGGCAAGCTACCAACCAGGTTGTACTTTTATAGGAATTCAGTGGGTCAAACAAGCCACATTGACCAGAAAAGCATGATCCCTTCCCTGGATACTTGCAGAGTAGATTCCTGATAAGACATCGGTGTCCATGCTTCAGGAAATTCTTCAAATATATGAGACTTGTCTTCTTCTCCTCCATGAAGGTTGGTCTAACTAGTTGTCAAGTCATCTTGATCCTGGTCATTAAAATTCATTGCTTGTCATTTTGCTAATTTATGAGAATAATTTATTAAAGTCTGTGCTTTGGCTCCTTACTTGTAAATAATCCTTAACCTGTATTTACACTGAGATGCAAAATAGTCATGTTTTAGCAGTATTGATTAGCCAATTTAAGCCTGTGCTTTTTATATTTAGGAAACAACTGTGCCAAAGATTAGGGGAAAGGAAATAAATGCTCAATGTTGGCCACGTATACCTGAACTATACAAGATAATGATATGGAATTGTCATGTAAGCACCATAAATATGGATCAGTGACTTAATGTGAGTTCCAAAATGCAAATATTGGTGGCTATAGGAAGCAAATGTCAATTGAAGTCTGAATGCAGCTGGATCAATCATTTACTTGGGCTGAATGATTCTATTCCCTTGGCAGGTTGCTCTAATTAGAGGCACTTAAATTGGCAGAACTGTTCATGAACTTCGGGTCAGCCTGCAGTTTTGAAGTCAGTTTTTAACCAGCCTCTTAACACTGTGCTGTTAACTCATAAAAGAGAACAATGTTCCATATCTGTCTCAATAAACACTTCCATCATTTCTTTCTTCCCTGCTTTTTTCTTCCTTTAATCTATTCTTTTGCCTCCTTAGTCAGATGGATGTGGGAAGGTGGATACTGGTCAGTTAATTTCATATTACATACATACTACTTTTTTTCAAAACTGCTTATACCCAAGAATAAAAAGGAATAACTTGAGGAAAAGGAATGATTCTTCATGCTCATCAGTGGGCATTACATGACTGAAATACATTGAGTTTATGAACTGTACTTTCTAAGATAAAAGGTGGATTTTGCTAAAAATTAATGGAAATAGGCTTTTCTCACTGGGACAGTAACTTGATTTCATTAAAGGACTGAGTTTTCCATCTGGTGTGACTCCAGTGGCGCAATCAGTTAATACATGGCACTTATAAGACTGATCCTTCTAAAATATCACTGCAAACCATAATTCCTTTATTTAAAGATTTATTCATATATTTACTTTTGCAGTGCCAAGTTCAAACCCAGGCGACACAGATGCAAAGCCAATGAGATACCACTGATCTATATCATCAGCCCCTCAGAAAACTCTGGTAAAGGGGGCCAGAGTGATAGTTCTGTGGGTAGAGCATATCCCTTACACACAGCAATTCCCAGCACCCCACAGGGTCACTTTAAGCCCACCAGAAGTGATCTCTGAATGCAGAGCCAGGAGTAAGCCTTGAGCACTGCCACGTGTGCTCCCCCAAAAAAGAAAACTGAAAAGAAATGGCACAGCTCTCCTGGCACCCAAGTCTCAGTGGTCTGCTACCAGGTTCGCTTGTTTGTAACAACTAAGTTGTTAAAAGTGGGCAGGATGAGAAGAAAGTATTCTGCTCACTAATCTGCTTATCACTGCTGATGCTAGGAGTGTTCCCTCTGCTTGCTGCCCGTGAGAAAAGAGCATACACCACACACCTCCTTAGAGGGGTGGAAGGAGCTAGAAGAGTTGCTGCACCTGAGCAGGGTGACCCTGTCTGAGTCTGACCTTGCCCAGCAGCGGAAGGGTGTTCTCTGATCTGGCAAATGACTTTACTTTCCAACAATCTTTGTGAGCTAATTACTTAAGCTCACCCCATTCTTAGGAGAGCCACAAGGAAACTGGCTGGCTGGAAATCAGGCAGTGGGCCAGGAACAGTGCTGGCTTCACAGGTGTTTGAAAGCCTTTCCTCCTGGAAGAGAAAGAGGAAATGGTGGTGCAGCTCCTTGGCAGAATTCCAGAAGGTTCTCTGCTGCAGATTTGATTTTCTGCTTTTATTTTGGGGCACCCTGTGCTCAGGGAACACTAATAGCCTGGTGCTGTGGGGACAGACTGTGGGAAAGGGTGTTGCTCACAGAGGTGCTCAGGGGACCGACGGGGTGGTACCGGGAATGGAACCCCGGCATCCTATGTGCAAAGCATACACTCAGTCCAAGACTCTATCTCTCTGGCCCCTGCAGAATTAATATTCTGTGTTTTCTAACTGGAGACTCAAGAACCCATTGAATGAGTATATAACTATGATCTCTTACTGGCTTAGAGATTGTTGTCAATAATCAAGGCTCCGGTTTTCCAAATCTGAAATGGAGATAACATATCTTGTCTCTAAAGACTACTTTAAGTATCACATAAGAAAATGTATGATACGTTTGACACACACCTTGTCACATAATAGGCTAAATAAATGCCAATATCTGCCTCTCCATCTCCCACACTACAGAGTTAAGCCTAATCTCCACTGCTTTGTATGGGAATTCATAGAGATAGAATAGTGATTGCAAGTGTCTAAGGACTCTTGACATCAGCATGATTAAGGTATGTAGCTCTCCCTATTTGAGTTAGCTGGATTAAAATAGTAGATCCCATGAGTTAATTCCCAGCCCATAAAAGTGATCTGCCTTTCTGAAAATGGACATTGTGATTTTTAACTGTGTAATCTTAGAATATTTTCTTCTAGACAGTATCACGTGAGATGAAACAGAATAAGTGTTCGCAATTATTTTTTTCTATGGCCTGAGACCCAGGCTTGTGAGCCTCAGGCTGAGAGGCTTGTCCGTGGGGTACCCTTTACCTGTCCTGAAATAGAGTATGATGTGAAGTTCGCTTTCGCCATTGTGACTTATAAATTTCATGCTCCTGGTGACTGTACTTCCCACCTGCTACAAAGAGAACTTATTACAGGTCTCACATCAGGGGTTTTAAAACCCCCACAAGCTGCTCCAGCCCCTGCAATCTAAGACAGTTTTGAGCAAAAAATCATATACTTTAAAGTGGTGGTTTTCAACCACCGGTCTCCAGACCAGAGCCAGTCTGCATATCTAAAAATGTTGAAAACTACTGCTATAAACAGGAAGCATCACTGTATCACTGTATCACTGTCATCTCGTTGTTCATTGATTTGTGGAGTGGGTGCCAGTATTTTCCTTGTCACATGCTAGTGTAGCCCGATGGCATACTGGGGGCTCTTTCAGGATCCGGGGAACAAGGACCGTCGTTGTTAATGGTTTTGGCATATCGAGTACACCACGGGTAGCTTTCCAGGCTCTGCTGTAGACAGGAAGTAAGCCTTGAAAACTATATGGTATTTGAAAACTATATAGCAGTGTATGCATGTCAAATTAGGCGAAAGGATGTAAATAATATGTGACTGACAATGGATGGGGACACTGGGGACATTTCTCAGTGGTATGGGCTAAGTCATGCCATAAATCTGAGCAAACAGGGAGATCTAAGCCATACAAATGATGCTAGGAACCCCCTAGCAAAGGAAGTAATGGGAGGAGCTGTGTGTGATTTGAAAGCTTCTCTCCGAGATTACAAAATACTAGAGTTTTATCTGTAAATCTCCTCTTTGGTGAGCCAGTTTGAAGATATCACAAAGTTCAGAACAGTTATTAGTAGAAACTCAAAGCCACAGTAAAAACTGACTTTTTTGTTGTTATTTTCATGGGAGAAGAGGAAAAAGCAGCAGTATCCTCTCCTAAAGAAGGTCCCACTGATTTCAAGCGGGCCGTACCAGCCTGCAGCAAGAAGCTCTGGCCTCACGAGAGCAAAACTAGTATATTACCACCAGAAGCCTGACCCACCTGGAATTAAAATACACAAGCAAATTCCCGAGGGCTGGGATTCCAACCCCTCGCCCTGGCTTCCCTCTGAGAAGCTGCCTTTTCCTCACAAATGGGAAGGAGCTGGGCTCTGCAGCTCTCCTGCCTCTAGGACTCGGAAGCTGTCAGCAAAGGTTAGAAGAACACTGTTCTCTTCCCTCAGACCAGTGCACTGGAGGGAATGCAAAGCAGATCTGCATCCCCTGGGCATTTCCGAATCAAAGATCTAGCTGCCAAAGTGTGAGCACTTTGGAGTTAGGGCACTAGCCAGGATCTGTTTCATCTCATCCAAGCATGATGTCCCGGTGTCCTACCCAAGGGGATGTTGAGAATGATTGAAATGAGCAGCTGATGCCTGTGGGAGCAGGGAAAGATTCCACCTGGTCCCCACATCGGCGCTTCCTTCATGGACACAACTGGGATGAGTGCTGAAGGCAGGCACCTTTCAAAGATAACTTTGTGCAGACCCCCACGTGACCAAATGAGACACTGTCTGCTCCAGAACTAGGGCTGGGAAGGTGGCAGAATGAATAACAGGAGCTCAATTTTCTTTCCCCTTTCTTGTTAAGTGTTTTGGGAAGATTAGTGTTCGTGTGCTGCAAGCAAAATCCTCCCTAGCACCAATGCATTTGTACACTGTGTCCAGCTTCAACCACAGAGCTTTCCTCAAACTCCACAGTGATCAATATCCTGCTTGTGAAATTCAACAGATATTTTTCTGGGTCACCAATTTTTATTCTTCTGCAATATGTCCCATTTATTGACTAGCTCCCAAGCTAAGTTCTGCTAAGTTCTCTTCCCTTACTACAAGTCATGACTAGGTTGCACCGTGAATGTTCTCCACCATTCATTCTTCCATCACCTCTATAACCTCTATCTGTGTGCCCTACCTGGAACTCTCATTTTTGCCCAATTATCAGCCTGAGCCAAACATAAAAGAGTGGGAAGCTCAGAATGTTTTTGTAATAAATGAACAAGCTCCATTTCCTTCTAATCTGTCTTAGTCTTACCACCAGAAAGTCATCCTATATTTTGGGTTCACATGTCCCGTCTCAATACACAGATGGTTACCAAAAGTGTCTCTTCAGCTGCCCTTGATGTCTCTTCTTGGACAAAATCCCAGCTCCACTCTTAAAAATTGTGATGGACATCTTGGGCTTATGCATCTTTTTTTAATTGAGTTTATCCAAAAGCCTCAGGGGGAAAAATGTTGTTTTGGGGCCAAAACCTGCATTATTCGGGGCTTACTCCGGGCTCTGCACTCGGGAAATATTCCTGAAGATGCTCAGGGGAACCATATGGGATTCCAGGGCTTGAACCCTGGGCCAGCCACATGCAAGGGAAGTGCCCTACCCTCTGCTGTTTCTCCAGCTCAGATTTATTTATTTATTTTTTTTTATTTATTTATTTTAATAATGTAGGATCCAGGCAAGCTATCAAGAGTATCCTGCCTATATGGCAGAACCTGGAAAGCTACCCGTGACATGCTTGATATGCCAAAAACCATAACAAGTCTTACAATGGTGATGTTTCTAGTGCCCACTCGAGCAAATCGATGAATGAGACGATAGTGCTATACTGCTACAGTGCTAACATAGGAGTACTGCTCTTTATTCAGTCATTGATCATTGATTAAACTATTGAATTGGACATGAACTCCACATTACTTTTTTTTCCTATTCTGAATGTTAACTTTATTTTATTATTATTCCCCCCTTTTTTTTTATTCACCGTGCGATACAGCTACAAAGCTTTCACATTTGAGCTTCGGTCATATAATCATCAAACACCCATCCCTTCATCAGTGCCACACTTTCCACCACCAAAATCCCCAGTATCCCCCCCCCCATTGTTCCAACCCTTCCCCTGCTTGTGCGGCAGACACTTTCCCCCATACTCTCTCTCTACTTTGGTTACATTTGATATTTCAACACCAGTCTTACCACTACTCAAACCTGCTGAAAAGGCAATGCTAGGCAATGTTTTTGTATTGCTTGTTATGGATAGAATATAATGTCCAAGAAATTATGTGCCATTCTCTTCCGGGAGCTTTAGTTTATAGTCTCTGGGTCTTGGCCATTGATGAGATTACATGGCACCAGGGGCAGTTTGTGGGTGTGACTGCCAAGCTTCTGGAAAACTGTGAACCTGGGGGGAGGAGGCCCAGTCCCAATCTAAGTGGCTCGGAGATCTCAGTCATGTGTTCATGCACATCTGAGTTTTCCTGCCGGTCCACTCTCTGGTGAGGTTCATCCCATTTTCGGTGAGGCTTGTCCAAGCATGTGGAGAGTGGCCTTGGGTGTGGCAGTGGTTGGGTTCTGGAGGTTTATGGCTACCAGGATTCTGCTTGGGGCAGGGAGGGAAGCTCAACCCACCCTGGCAAAGACAGCCTGACATGGGGTCAGGGCATTCTTCAGCGGTCTCTCCTGGGAACTTTAGTTTATAGTCTCTGGGCCTTGGCCATTGATGAAATTACATAGTGCCAGGGGCAGTTTGTGGGTGTGACTGCCAAGCTACTGGAAAACTAGGGACCTGGGGGGAGGAGGCCAAGTCCTGATCCAAGCGAGCCTGGAGCTCTCAGTCATGGGTTCCCACCTACCTCTGTGCTATAGGCCCTAACTGCATCTTTCCATCTCTTTTGAGATTTATGGGTCTCTGAAATAAGGCCAACAAATGAGCTTATATAGATGAGCTGGAGGTGGTTTGTGGGTGTGTCTTCCACATACCTAACTTTTGACCATTTAATTCTTGGTAAACTTGGCCCCGAGTTGTTGGGGTCTGGCCAAAGGCACAGCAGAAATTTTGGGGTATCTGGAAGCCTGAAGGAATCATCAAGCTGCTGATGTACTTGCCCCACAGGTACAGGTTTACCTGCTGGCGGTACCATACCCCCTTCCAGCTCAGATTTCTTCTGTAGTCTCTTATTCCTAAAGTGGGAGTTGGGTTTTCAAAATCACCATAACTTATATTGCAACCTAGGATCATAATAATTTATTCAATCTTGGACCCAAGACACTCGAGAGTTGCAAGGCAGGTTTCTAGAGGTTATTTCATATATATATATGTATATATATATATATATATATATCCCTCTGCTTTGGTGGGAGTTTCAGGTGGGAACTCCCAGTGAACAGTGCTCGGTGAAATGGGTGGCTCAGATTTGGTCTCATCTCAGACATGGATAATTAACATGGTACAGCTCTACTTTTTGCCTTCCCATATAATTCTAGGATAAACCAAATGTATTTTGATAACCTCTATAAAGCTCAGAGTCTTTTGTACTAGGAATAAGAGTCAGAGAGAATAATCGCCACCAAAGTACAACCAAATCCAAGAGAACAAGACCCCTACTGGCCCTTAGCATCCGATCCCCCAGTAACTCTGAGTGCTCCCCACCCTGCCTGTCCCTATGGCCAAAAAAGACACCATGAAGGAAAAAACTCTTTCCAAAGGCTTTACTTGGTTTCTATTTAGTTCTCATAATTTTGAGTTCATTTGTTTAGAATATGAATCTATAATTCCATCCTTAGAGCAACAGAGTAATTATTTTCTCTCAACCAGTACTTCAATCCTGTAATTAAATGGTGCCACTATAAAGAGGCAACTCTGCCCAGGTGCCCAGCAACTAAATGAACCATTTCTTCCTTAAGGGAAGCCAGATACCTATTCCCTATCCTTCCTTATCTATTGTGAAAGTAATAGATAAAATAAGCTCTTATCTATTAAGTAATAGTAAAATAAACTCTTATCTCCCAAATTTAACAAGTTCTTTTATAAGGGGCCATGAGGAGCCACACCTGGCAGTGCTCAGAGCTTTCTCCTGCTTCTTCCTTGGCTCCCCTCTGCTCAGGGATCATCCCTTGTGGTGCTTAGGTGGATTCTGCGTGGTGTCTGGTACTGAACCTAAGGGGGCCACTTACCTGCAAGGAAACCACCTTACCTAATGTACTGTCTCTCTTGCCCAATGAGCCTCACCCTTTCATATGTGACCCTCTTATCTGGTGCAGGCTGTGTTACCCAAATTTCCACACCAGTCTCCTTGCCTCTGGTCTCTGCCTACTCCCAACATCCTTGAAAAATACATTAACAGCCTTGTTTTCTTTTCTTTTTAATTTTTTGCTTTTTTGGGGGGGGTCACATCCGGCGATGCACAGGGGTTACTCCTGGCTCTGCACTCAGGAATTACTCCTGGCAGTGCTCAGGGTACCATATGGGATGCTGGGATTCAAACCTGGGTCGGCCGGGTGCAAGGCAAACGCCCTACCCACTGTGCTATCGCTCCAGCTTCTAACAGTCTTGTTTTCCCATCCCCAACTTTAACAGTGAGTCTTATGAGTCTTCAACCATTTGTTGACAGACTGGTGCTGGTCCACAGGTGTAGAATGGCCGAAAAACACTGGACTATGACAGCGTTTTTCACACTTGTTCTGGCTGTGGTCCCGCCCAACCTTGTTTTACCTTGTGACCTCCCTGTCCTACTTGTTGGCCCTGAGTATCTTGCTAAGGTTCTCCATTTACTTACTTTTCACTTGTGGCCTCCTTGGAATATCTTGGGGGCTTAGTAGGGGCCCGATGGCCTCCAGTTGATAAATACTTGTATACAGACACATAAAGTCTAGAATACCAGTCCTGAATTAAATATAAAATTTAAATCTGGAAGATATAACCCTCGACAATATGTCCTTCTCCATGCACATGCCTTCATTAAAATGTCTCCAGTCTCCTTAATTCTCTGAAAGTTCTTTCCACCTGGTCTTTCTATTCCTTAACATCAAAAATCAATTATTCACCCTCAGTCTCTAAGATTCCATCATTTTTTACCTTCTGGAATCTGGAAAAGATACTGTATCTTGGCCTATATAATAATCAAAACATATTATGAAGTTCATAAATTTGAGTTTTGGTTACAACAATGAACCTGAATTCCACTAAGTTCAGTATAAATCAGTTGCATTATTTTATTAAGCCAGAATCAAAACTGGTGGCAACTTCAGATCAACTTTTATGTGGCCACAGTGTCTTGTTATTTAGAGTTGAATGTAAAGACCCTGAACCCCTTATGGGCAGTACAAGGGTAGTAACTCTCTCCATTTCACCCTAGTCCTCATCACTTACCTTTATTGCAAACCCTATTGTTTTTGACTGTCACAAATCCTGCCTGGTCTTTAAAGTCCTTGAATTTGCAACACCTTTTAAAGTCACTCTTGAAACACATCAGTGTCTGGGAACTCTGAGAAGTACAGGTTGTATCTTATCATCCTTAGCACGATTCACTTCTCCACCACTCTCAAACCACAGGGCCTGCTATGATACTGAGAATAGTAGGAGAGTTACAAATATAAGGTAAATAATTCCATGAAAGGTTGTGAATCAATTTGGTTAAGTGTCAGGGCTGAAGGGCTGCCTGCCTTAGTGAACATAAGAGGCTGTCATTAGCCAGTGTTGAGTTTCCCTTATGAAATGACAAATTAGCTTTCATGATAAAGAATTTTCACTATGAATCCAGAACTTCAGCAATGTCACCTATTACACATAGTCTATTCCTGGAAGTTCCCCCACTAACACAGGTGTGATATTTATCTCCATTTAAGATACCAATGAAGTGAGTGTCAGTTCCTGGAGGAAAAGGAACAGGGATATTTATTTTGGGCTGAGGGTGGAGGTGGCTTCCTAAAAATGCTGTTTACAAACATAATATTCCAATGACAGGAAACAGGAACAGGAAACAACTCTTTTTGGCCTAAACAAGAAGTGGTTAACCTCCTTCCAACTTGTCTGAGACCTTAATTGCCCTGTCACTCTGCTGAAATGCTCTGAGCTGGGTTTTATTTTTTAAACCTCTTGGGTTGAATTATCCAGTGTACACTGATCTTCGGGACAATTAGGTCACAAAACAAACAACAACAAAAAGTAATCGAAAGAACATGAGATTTGGTGACTAATAGTCCATGGTTAGTAAATAGGTTCTCACAGTCAGCTTTTCTGAACCTCAGTGTCCTGAGGTTCCTTCAAGTTCCTTCAAATAATTAAATAAGAATAACAATTAACAAGTTCCTTCAAATAAGTAAATGAGAATAACAACAGCTAGTACTTACTGTTTATTTTATGCCAGGCTCTGATTTAATGTACTTTAAATGTGTTAACTTAAGTACTCTCATTATGACATTGATACTACCTTGCACTGCACTTTACACAAAGAAGGCACAAAGGGATTCAATTGTCTGAGTTATTCAACCAATCAATAACTAAACCAGGATTTAGTCTGGGTGTTTTCACTTCCAGAACTCTGTCTTAACAGATGTTACAATTTAGCCTGTAACCTGTAAGTGCTTGGTACAGGGCCTGGCAAACTGAGGGACGGAACAAAGGAATGAAAGAGAGAAGGGCAGAGAGAGAAAATATTCTTCACATCACTTCTTTATTGGGGTTTCAGGTCTTCCAATGTCACACTGGAACATCTTTGAGAGGATGAAGCTTTCCCACACCCCTCAGTGTTGCCTGGATTTGCTTTCTTCTGTGTAAAAACTCAGAGATCCTCCTCTACACCCACGCAGGCTGAGCAAAATACATCACAACTTGGATGACTCCAGAGCACCTAAATCCATCATAAAGCGAAGGTCCAGGATCCACCACATGTACTTCAATCCTTTGCTGCAGAACTAAGTCTGGACCTTGCCAAAGATTTCTATTCTTTCTCTTCCCTTGAGGTCCTAATCCTGCTGAATCTGCAGCCTACTAGTTCCCAAATCCCTTTGACTACCCCTGGCATGCCCACAGCCATGCTGCCATCTTAGTTCCTTGTGCTGACACAAAACTTATGTCTACCCCCACCGTGATCCGCCCTCATACAAAACCAACAAAGCTGTGTGTCTGTCCTATTAGCCCATGTTGTCTTGAAGAGGAGTCAAAATGTGGTCACTGAAGAGCCACAGAGAGTAAATCAGCCCCGTAGGTGACCCTTGTTGATTGGTAGGAAGAGCTGATATCATAATATGGACTACAGAATACCTGAGGACAAAAGATAGAAAGGAGAATAGATATACAAAGTAAGGATAGGGAAGGTTTCCAACTTTAAGTAGTGGTAGAAGGTTTTGTGTGATAGAAGGACATTTTTTTTTTAAAATAGGGTATACCAACAGTTGGGAAATATATATTCTATGTACTATATAGAAAATCTCTCTCTATATATATTTTTTTCCATCAATTTGCTCGAGCAGGCACTAATAATGTCTCCATTGTTATTACTGTTTTTGGCATATCGAATATGTCACAGGTAGCTTGCCAGGTTCTGCTGTGCGGGCAGGATACTCTCGGTAGCTTGCCAGGCTCTCCGAGAGGGGCGAAGGAATTCGAACCTGGGTCAGCTACGTGTAAGGCGAATGCCCTACCTGCTGTGCTATAACTCCAGCTTCTCTCTCTCTCTATATATATATATATGTATGTATATATGTGTATATATAATATTCTTTTTATACATGTATGTGTATACTCACATATGCATAGGAAAAGCACTCTAAAAGATCATCCTTGAGTAGAAATTTCAGAGTTGGAGCTGAGGAAACAAACAGTACAACCACTCTGAAAATCATACTTTGACTCCAAGGAAAACTCTTGTCCAAGGCATAACCTGTTTTCTGCTGAATTTTTCTGGTTCTTACAGTGAAACTGAGTATTTGTTATTTTCTCTGATGAAAAAAGCAACTTTCCTGCATGCTCAACCCAGCACAAAGGATGGAAGGATCTCAGTAAGAGAGAGTTGAATGGAGTAAAACACAGAGGGTTCTCTCTGAGACCTGCAGGTCACCGAGGAACATTGGGGTGTGTCCCTAATCAAAGGCAGCAGTCCCTTCAGTGTTGTTAGAAGATTCACTAGTCACAACAGGACAGAGAGCCCATCCAGTTCCTAGAGCTATCTCAGAGAGACCAGAGGGCCCATGAACAGAACCAACTACAACAGAACCAATGGAGGAAAATCACAGGAATTGCTAAGACTGACCATCATTCAGGGTCTTGGCTAAATTCACACATCTACCCTCTCCAGCTATCCACTCAGAAGTAACCTATTTTTATGTTGAGCATGTCATACACACCCGCGTTTTATAAATCTCATGTTGAATTCTAACTCAGAGCCTTCAGACTCAGCTAACTCTGAATCAAGTTGGGTGATCTCAGGGAACGTGATCTTACAGTAGAGGGGTTTTGGCTTAGAAATCCCAGACTCCTCAAGAAAATTTTTCCTGGAACCTGTGTAAATCCAGACTGCATGAAATATGCTTTTAAATTATGACTGGGGTGTATAGTTACCTCACTTTGCCGCCACCAATCAGTCAACATTATTATAAGTGTATTACCTAAACTGTAATAATTTGAAGTTTTTAAAAGCACTTTGGTAGCGGGGTATGGACACTTTGGTGGTTATGCAATAACTCTGTGAAGTGAGAACTAAAGGCATTAATACTATTATAACCATGTTACTGAACTACAATTTTTAAAAAATTGGATATACTTCTAAAAATAAATGAGTAAAGATATTATGGTCCTGGCTTTGACAGCTGAAACTTTGAAAGTTGAGAAAGGAATAACAAACTGAAGCAGAAATTGCAGAAATATTATTATGTTTAATGACAGATCTTCTCAAAGTTATCCCATCTTTAATAGTCACAAAATTATTCACATTATTAGACACTCTAGAAAGAAACTACCTAAGTCACAAGACTGAACCCAGTTTGATACCTCAAAACTGAAATAATTCTTTGATAAAGTTAAAGTAAAAGGGGATAATTTAAACAACAGACTTAAAATAGAAGGGGGTGAAGGTGGATTAATTTATGGGGAAAAGACTTTCAGTAATGATAGGCATTTAAGAGGTAGGTAGAGGCACTTATAGCAGGTAAGGCACTTGCCTTGCATGTGGGTGGCCCAGGTTTGATTTCCAGCACCACGTATTGTCCTCTGTGCACTGCCTGGGATCCTTCTAATGCTTGAAATTACTAAAAAGTTAAGCTCTTAGCATTGAAGGGTGTTACCCCAAAGCAAAACCAAAAACTGAAAGAACTAAGTAAAATTAAGGAATTATGTTCACTATCAAATAACTGATCATATCATAAGGTGTTATCTGAAAAATAATGACATGGTACACCAATTAATTCAGGTTGATTTTCTTCTGCTGCTTGGAGTCTTTGAAAGTGATCCTCAGCTGAGAATTGTTCAATCATTTGGGTGGAGATGGGAGGGCCTTTACGTGCATAAGAAGCCTGGGGGCCCTCCCCGTGATTTGCTGGAGGTCCAGGCATGTGGTGCTTCTGGGGTCCTCTCGTGCCAGAGATTACTCAATGGTGCTCAGGACCTCTAGGATCATACTTGGATGCTGTGGAAACTATGTAGTCTCAGGGATCCAACCAGGGTTGGACACAGGCAAAGCAGGCACCTTAACCCCTGTACTACCTCACTGGCCCCTTGTTCCACAGTCTTAACATGAACCAGCATTTTAATTTTTTTGATCACTCTTACACTGTCAAAATAACAAACTGACAATTATACCTTCAGAGACACCAAGGGCATACAAGATGTAATTTAAGCACACTCTCTATCTTCCAAAGGTAAAATGTTTGCTATAATTTTTAACTTTATTGATTGGAATTCTAAGAAGAGGGTAAATTTTGTTTTATTGTTTGTTTATTGTTTTATTTTTTTTGATTAAATTATTCCTTTCATCTGTCCATCCTTTTCCCTTACAATACTTTCCCCTTCTCTTTCCTTGCCCTCCTGCTTCCTCCTCCCCCCTGCACCTTTTTCTTATCTTTTTGTCCCCAAGATAGAACCTGAAGTCCCATGTATGCAGAACATGTTCTCTATTGGTGAGCTGCTTCCCCAGTATTCCTAAACAATAAATTTATTTGAGGAAAAAACCATCTTCAAGTGATTTTGTCCTTCATCTGAAAGGACATTTTAAATTGGCTTTGCAAGTATGACTGCCCAAAGTGGAGTTTAAATGAGTTACAAAGGACACCTTTATTAAGTGCTTATATAGTTTGAAAGAACATGGGTAGGAAGAGGGATCAGAAGCATATCTGTCTTTATGGATACAGACCCCAAGAAAAGACACCTGAAAATGAAAACCTATCTTTCCTTCATAGGCCAACATTAGGATTTTCCTCTCCCTCACCTCAAAATCCTTTAAGCTTTCACAATAATTGGTGAGAGTCGAGCTTTCTTCTCTCATTATAATTGCAGGAATTGGCTTACTAGGTAAATTATATGGGTAATTAAAATTAAAGCATAAAAAAGATTTCCCCTCCCCCAAATAAAAGCGAAAAGATGTGATAGGAAAGGGGGAAAAAAAGAAGACAAATAGAAAGGGAAGAAAGAATTGTTGGGGGGAAGAAAGGAGGTAGCAGAAGTAGTCTAATTACAGCTCAAGAAATTAGTCTCCTATTACATATGTAATATAGAAATTCAACCAAAAAAATCTAAATCCTTACTTTCAGTGGAATTCATGTAAATTAAGCCTAATACGAAAAAAATTAAAGAGAAAGTCTGGTTAACAGTCTTTTCATGGATTTATTGGGTATTTCCTTTAAATAGACACTTCCTCTAGCTCATGGAAGAGGGAAGGAGGAAGGAAGGATGAAGGAAGAGAGGGAGGAAGGAAAACCAGTAGAGAAAGGGAAGGAAGGCAAAGTAAGGGAAGAGGAAGGGAGGGGAAAGGAATAATGGGCTCTTACAGCACATTATTACAGAGGAGAGGGGTGAGGAGTGGAGGGAAGGGGAAAGGAAAGAAAGGGAGAATTTTTTAAAACACATGCATTGCCAAAAATGAACACCAGAAAATGTATCTTGACAATTATTTATTTAGCTAGTCTAAGAACTTTCCTGCCATCAAAACACACTCACACACAAACAAAAATCTGACAAGAGAATATGAGCCCCAACCAGCAAATGCTTTAATCAACACCCTTACCTGTGTACAGAAAACAGAGTACTGGGTTTGGTTTAAAGGGTTTAGACACTGATGATTAGTACATTTCACACAAATTGCTCTTTGTTGTCTTGATGAGTTCCTTCACCATGCACCTCTGGCTTTGTTCGGCTTCTCCTGTGAAATGTGAAATTTCTTATACCAATTGTGATACTGAGAAAAAGAAGCCAATCGCACAAGCAAGAAGATGATTTCACACTAGCCTAACTTAGCCATGTTACTCTGAAAGGTCTCCTGGGCACATTTTCCTTCCTCTCCAGCACAGAATGGGGCAGTGTTGGACGAGCAACTGTGATACCCAAACAGCACTTTGAGTAACATCAAGACCAGCCTTTCTCAAATGGGGCCATATGGTCCCCTGAGGGCTCTCAAAATATCCCAAGGGGGTCACAAGTAAAAACTGCATACAAAGAGGCCAAAGCATAAGAGGGTGTTTTGTTTTGTTTTGTTTTGGGGGAGCAAAGAGGGGTGCAGGGAAAAGAAGGAAACAAGGTGAAACAAGGAAACAAGAAGGCAGAGCCATGATTGGAAAGATGTGGAGAAACACCCACTAGGATAATAAGCAGGAATCCACCTCTTAGTGTAATGAGGAGTCAATAGGTCCTTTGAATTAAGTAAATGTACCAGAAATTGATATTGAACTGAACAGTGAAATCAATTCCAGTTTACAAAATAATTCCTTATGTGCACGGAAGGTCAGCATAGTATCGGATGGAAGGTATTCCAAACCTCTATCTTCAAGGCTCTTGTAGCCTATTACGACAGAGGCCCACAATCCTGAATGTGTGCCAAAGTCCCCTAAAGAGCTTTTATAAATGTTAAAAGGCACACCCACAAGGAGTTCAATTTAAGTGGTCTGGAGTGGGGCCCAGGCATCAATGCGTATTTTTCTAGCCAACCTTCCCCACCATGTGGTTCTAACACTCGAAAAAGATTCTTGGCCCAGGAATGCACAGATACCCCATGTGATCGATCAGGTTATTCTGATAGGAACAGCAGTTCCTGGGTACTTATCTTTATCCATTTCATCCACACCCAGAAGCCACCAAATGACAAAATCCTCAGAAGTTGGTGAGCAACTTGGAGAAGGAGGCCCCTGAAGGCCGGAACCTGAGATTTGTAGGCTGATTTGCTTTGGGCTTTGTTTATAATGGAGGTGAGGGGCCTGCATGGGAGGAAGCAAAATGTGAGCTTGGCAGTTATGGCATTGGAGGTATAATGAGCTACACAGGCTCATAAAGCAAGACTTCGATTACTTTTTATCCCTAAGAGACATTCTCATTTAAGAATAAAATGTTCTCGGTTATTTATCTTATTTGCTATTTAACCTTAGAAAGGCTTTTGTACTACAATTCTTGTCTATGCCTAATGAAATCCAGGTCCGAATTCCTCACCCACCCTCTGGTTGGGAGCATACAAGAAGTGTTGCTCCAACTGCAGGCTGGTGTTGGTGCGAGAGTTTCCCAGTTCTCTGGGCCCTTCTTGGAGGAGGGTTTTCTTCGTTTTTCTAATTTTATGGTGCTGGGGAGTGAACCCAGGTCTGCTGTAAGCAAGGCTTGTATTCTGCTACTGAGCCACATCCCTGGCCCTGGAGGGTTTTATTTTCCATTTCTTTCTCTCTTTTTCAATGAAGCAAAGTAATTTTCACTGAAAGTAATTTTCAGGAAACAAAGTTTCCTACTGAACAAAACTTGGTTACAAAGATATGAAAGGAGAGAAAGGGGAAATATTTGTTCAAGAGAGAACACAGGTGTTTCTGAAATAGAAATAAGCAAGCAAAGAAACAAAAGAGATAAGCAAGTGAGATACATGTTCACAGCAAGCAACCAGGAGATATTCTTTTCTTTTGGGGGGGTGGGGGGGGTGGAGGCAGAACATACCCAGTGATGTTCATTTACTGCAGGCTCTGTGTTCAGAAATTACTCCTGATGAGCTCAGGGAACCCTATGGGGTCCTGGGGATCGAACCCAGGCCAGTCATGTGCAAAGCAAGCACTCTACCTGCTGTATAAGGGCACAAGGCTGAAGGAAAGAAGTCAAAAGTAAAGGCATATGAAGAAGCATACAGCAGAGGGCCTGACTGCTGTATAAAAGGTTCTCTGATAATTCTACTCTGTGTGAGCAGGGGAGAGAAAGTGGGGGGTAGTTTTGATGGTAAAAAATCACACAATAAATAATTCATCATTTTGACAATTTCAAAGTGTCCTAATTGTAAAACCTATTCCATAGAAAGAGATGAATTCCACTCCTTTCTACCCATTCTTCCACCCATCCCTGTTAATTGGATTCATTCCTTTGGGTTTTTGAACTGGGTCTCTGAATCCTGAACTCACTAGGAAGCCAGATGAAGGGAACATGACAGTGAAGATGAAGGTGAAAAGGAGGATGCAATTGACAAGGACAGGAGCTGGTGTTGCCAGAAGGAGAGTCCTTGAGAGGAACCGCAGAGGGCAGGAGCAGAAGCCAGGGCCTCTGCAGAAAGCTCCTCTCCTGAGTGGTCTTCCAGCACCAGGGGGGATGGCTGCCGCATCTTCACTGTTTGACGTTGCTTATTTGGATCTTGCCTGGATTCACTGAGGCACTCAGCTTCTCTCAATAATATCCTGTTTGCTTAAGACAAGCCAAAAATCACCTGTTGTTTTGTTTTTGTTTTTTTCACATCCATGAAATCTTCACTAACACAACCCTCTAAAAACTCTGCCTCACTAGGAATCCCTGACCCCAAAGTGGGAAGCTGAAAGGCACTGAGAGGAAAATCGAGGGATGTAGAACTTCCAGAGAAGGTCTACAAGCATTTCCTAAAATAGAATTTCCTCTTTCTTTATCTTTTCTCTATTCCCTCACATCAGTGTCCAGGTATCAGTTGACCTGGTGCTTTATGTAATATGATGCTGCCCCAACTTGAAGCGCAGACAATTTGGAATTTATTAATTAAGGGAACCCTGTTCTCTAAGTGGTAATTATGCGGGCTATGTTCTGTACCACCAGCTAGTAAATGCCTCAATGACTGGTTTGGCATCTGGAGACTAAGGGGCCCAGAATACATCCTGTAATACACTGAGCAGAGCATTCTAAGGTAGAAATCTACAAAATGGGCAATTAGAACTGCCTCTTTATTCCTCAATGCTAACCATGGGGAGCCCTGGCCAGACCCTAGGGAGGTGACTGTGCCATCGCTCATAAATACCTTCAAATCTGACTTTTATGAGCCTAACTACAATGAAAAACTAGCATGTCATCCAACACTGCTTAGAGTCTTTTTTTTAAGATTCATAATTGGAACTGGAGTATGATAATACAGTAAATAGGGCAGTTGCCTTGCATGCAGCTGACCCACATTTAATCTCCAGTATCACACATGGTCCCTCAAGCCCACTACGAGGGATCCCTAAGCACAGAGCCAGGAGTAAGCTTTGAAATAAAAGCCAAAAAACATCATAATTATTTTGATATTGCTAGAATGTGGGATTATATAACACAAGGTATAGGGATCCTTGTGAATGGTGATCAAGGGTAAACTCTGCTCAGGTTTCAAAGTGCTCTTCTGTGTCTTCCCAGGGTTCTCCCACCACACATTCTAGGGTCAAAGAGGCAATAGAAAATAATAGTTCAAAGCATGATTTGCTGGGGAGATAGCTCAAAGGACTGGAGCACGTACCTTGCCAATGTGAGGCATCAAGTTCAATCCTGGCATTTACATGGGCCCCAGGTACTTCTGGATATAGCCCAGTGGCTTCTGAGCATCACCAGGCCTGGCTCTGGGCTAGAGCAGCACTTCAGAGCCAGACCCAAACACTGACCCATCAGGCCCATACTGCCAGGTTGACTGCCACCCAGGAGGGAACCACCTCCACCCTGGGACCTTAAGTCCCCAACTATTGTGGGGGTAAATATCACTGTTCCTGACACCAGACTACTTGGGTTCATATGCCAAATTGTTCCAACTACTTGCTGTAAAAGCTTAACTAAAGTGCTAACTTCTCCATGCCTCAGTTTCCCTATCTATGAAACATAATTAATGATAGTGTTGACTTCATAAGAGGGTATTGTGAGAGTTAACTCATTTCATGCATTTGCAGTATCTGAACCAGGTCTTTCCTGGCATGTAGGGAGAAGTTAGTAAGGAAGAGCTATTACTATTCTGGGCTAGGGAGCAAGGGATAAAACATCAAAACTGACCGCCACCTCACCCTGCACTCACCATATGGCCAGCTCGTTGTAATATATCTGAATTATAGAGTTGCCTTGTTACCTCAATTTAACACTCACTCCTAAAATAATATTTATTGAGTATGATACACTGATCACTGCCCACGAGTGATTTCCAAGTACAGTTAAAAGTAAACTCTGAGCACCAACTAGAGAAGAGCTTCATGGTATTCAATGGCAGCAGCAGCAAGAAGTGGGGAGCAGGAAGGATGGATAAGAGTGGGGAATTAGGCTTTGCTCACGGCACATAATAGTCTCTGATGTTATGTGAGGATGAATTCACCTGAATTAAATGGAATTCCACTGTCACGTGCTAAAAGCTGACTCAAAACAGGGAGCAGAGATAAGGGTTCTTGACCTCATTAAGGAAGAGTACCCTCAGTGGAGCACAAAGTAATGATCAACCCAGATTTTTGAAACAACAACAAATGTTACCACATTGTATGAAAGTCAAGCACAGGGTGCTAAAATGGTATACCTCAGAGGAAGAGGGAGAGTCATGGAAAACCATTAGACCTGAAGAATAAACAGAAGTGACCCAAATCAGAGCAGGAAATACTTCAGACAGAAAAAGGAACATGAGCAAAGGTTCTATGGTAGCAAATGGCTCACATTCAAGGAGCTAACATTCTGGGCCAGAGAGATAGTACAGCTGGTATCTAAGGGGGTGATGAATTATTCTACTTTCTCTCTGCAAAGTCATTGGTTTTACTATGTTAATCACCAATCTTTTCAAGTAAGGCTTTGCAAATGGCCAACCTGGGTTTCATCGCCAACATCCTATATGGTCCCCTGAGCCCCTCTCTAAGCAAATACGTGCTATAGTTATACTGAGGAAGACCGTGATTCTCAGGTATCCTCCATGTCTCCTAGTCACATTTTCTAGCTACTTCATATTGACAACATGACACTGAAGTTATTTTATTCAGCAAAACCAGATAAGAAATGGCACTTAAGCAGCTTACTTACATCAGAGAACAACTTAAAAATATTTTTCTCTTCATTCAATTGGTTTTTCTTCAGAGGGTAGCTTGGTTTCTCAAGGATGTCATTGATTTCAGAGACAGAATCTTTCTGTAACAACAACAAAATAGTCAAATTCAGTAACAGCATTACTCATAATATAACATAGATCAATGACAACCAGATGTATAGCTTTGCATGTAAGTGATTTGAAATGCCATATGTATTTTATATATGAATTTCTTTATGAGTCAGTATTATTTCTTGCCTCCTTCTTTTACTTTCTTCCTCTCTTTCTTCTTTGTTTTTACATTTTAAATGCCAGTCTTACTTGAAAAGATTAGTAATTAACATAATAAAGCCATGACTTTGCAGAGAGGAAGTAGAATAATTCATCACCCCCTAACTATAACCAAGATATTCATTGGTGTCATCCTAGGAAACAGCAGGATTCTAGGTGCTGAAAGGACATAAAATAATATCATAATGCTCTATCAGTATTGTAAACCACATTGTCTAAAAGGCAAAACAAAAAGAAAAAATGTGACACAGAGGCAGGCTGACGGGCAGGAGGAAAAACTGTGGACACTGGAAAAGAGATTGGTGTTGGAATATGAATCCCATTCATGAGTAAATTTGTAATTCATGGATTTTTTTTAATTAGTAAATCACCTTGAGACAAAGTTACAGACTTAAGGGTTTTCATGCTTATGTTTCAGTCATACAATGATCGAGTACCCATCCCTCTACCAGTGCCCATTTTCCACCACCAATGGTCCCAGCATCCCTCCCACCACCCCCACCCTGTCCCCTTCACCCCACCCTGCCTCTGTGGCAGGGCATTCCCATTTGTTTGCACTCTCTTTCTGGGTGTTGTGGTTTGCTATAGAGGTATTAAATGGGCATCATGTTAGGTCTATAGTCTATTTTCAGTCCGAATCTCCCATCACTAGTGGACCCGCCTAGCACCCTTTGCTTGGTGATTCCTTCTCTATCAGAGCTGTTTCTTCACCTAGCATGTGAGGTCAGCTTCCAAGCTATGGAGTACTCCTCTTGGTACTTATCTCTACTATTCTTGGGTGTTAGTCTCCCATTCTGTTACTTTATATTCCACAAATGAGTGCAATCTTTCTATGTCTCTCTCTTTCTGACTCATATCACTTAACAGGATACTTTCCATGTTGAACCACCTATATGCAAATTTCATGACTTCATCTTTTCTAACAGCTGCATAGTATTCCATTGTGTAGATGTACCAAAGTTTCTTTAACCAGTCATCTGTTCTCGGGCACTCATGTTTTTTCCAGATTCTGGCTATTGTGAACAGTGCTGCAATGAACATATAGATGCAGATGTCACTTTTACTATACTTTTTTGCATCTCCAGGATATATTCCCAGGAGTGGTATTTCTGGGTCAAATGGGAGCTCAATTTCTAATTTTTTGAGAAGCATCCATACTGTTTTCCAAAAGGGCTAAACTAGTCGGCATTCCCACCAGCAGTGAAAGAGAGTCCCTTTCTCCCCATATCCACGCCAACACTGGTCACTTTTGTTCTTTTGGATGTGGGCCAGTCTCTGTGCTGTGAGATGGTATCTCATTGTTGTTTTGATCTGCATCTCCCTGATGATTAGTGATGAGGAGCATTTTTTCATGTGTCTTTTAGCCATTCGGATTTCTTCCTTGAGAAAGTTTCTGTTCATTTCATCGCCCCATTTTCTGATGGGGTTGGATGTTTTCTTCTTGTAGAGTTTAACCAGTGCCTTGTAAATCCTTGATATCAACCCCTTATCCAATGGGTATTGGGTGAATATCCTTTCCCATTCTGTAGACTGTCTTTGTATTCTGTATCTTTTGAGGTACAGATGCTTCTCATTTGTTTATCTCTGTTTCCACTTGCCTGGTCAGTGGCGAGTCCTCTTTGATGATACCTGTAGCTTCAATGTCATGGAGGGTTTTGCCGACTTTGTCTTCAATGTACCTTATGGATTCTGGTCTAATGTTGAGGTCTTTAATCCATTTTAATCTGACTTTTGTGCATGGTGTTAGGTATAAGTCTGAGCCCATTTTTTTGCATGTAGCTGTCCAGTGTTGCCAGCACCATTTGTTAAAGAGGCTTTTCTTGCTCCCCTTTACATTTCTTGCTCCCTTATCAAAGATTAAATGATCATATATTTGAGGTTGTGTGTAAGGATATTCTACCCTGTTCCACTGGTCTACTGCTCTGCCTTTGTTCCAGTACCATGCAGTTTTAAATTATTACCGCTTTGTAGTAAAGCTTGAGGTTGAGGAAGGTGATGCCTCCCATCTTCTTTTTCCCCAAAATTGCTTTAGCTATTCGTGGGGGTTTGTTGTTCCATATGAATTTTAGGAGTGTTTGGTCCACTTCCTTGAAGAATGTCATGTGTATCCATTTAAGGATCACATTGAATCTGTATAATGCTTTGGGAAGTATTGCCATTTTGACAATGTTAATTATCCCAATCCATGAACAGGTGATGTGTTTCCATTTCCTCGTGTCCTCTATTATTTTTTGAAGTAACGTTTTGTAATTTTCTCTATACAGGTCCTTCACCTCCATAGTTAAGTTGATTCCGAGGTACTTGATTTTCTGAGGCATGATTGTAAACGGGATTGCCTTTTTCATACCACTTTCTTCTCTCTCATTATTTGCATATAGGAAAGCCAAATTCATGGATTTTTTTAACTCTTAAAGAAAGAATAAAATAAATAAGACAACATGACCAATTCAACAACATGGATTGGCTAATCCAACCTCTAGGAACACTAATGCTGGTGAACTGGTGACAGGTACATCTACAGTTGACATTTTGCTGCTTACTGGGAATATCCATGGATCACTCCCCAGACTCCATAAAATTCAAACAGCCCCTGTGGCCATATAGCTTGAAGGGCTAGTATGCATGCTTTGCAAGTAGGAGGCCTGGGCCAGGTGTAGCCCCTGAGCACTGCTGGGGTATGACCCCAAAACAAAACAAATAGACAAAAAATTAAATAACCCCAAACATCTTACTTTTGCAATAGCATTCCTCATTGTCCTAGCCTCTTGCATATCTAGATTATTCTCTGAGTGGAGACTCTAGTACACAGTGGAAAAGGATGTGTTTCAGGACAGAATTAGCCTGAAATTTGAGCTGGAAAGATAGAAGAGCAGGTAGGGCACTTGTCTGGCATGCGGCAGACCCAGGTATGATCCCCTGCATCATACATGAGCACAGAACCAGGGGGAAGCCCTGAGCTCCATTGAGTGTCAATAAAAAAAAAGAAGGAAGAAGGAGGAAGGAGGAGGAAAAAGAAGAAGGAGGAGAAGGAAGGAGGAGGAAGAAGGAGGAAAAGGAGGAGGATAAGGAGGAAGAGGAGGAGGAGGAGCATATTCCCTACTTCTGGAACTTCATCTGATGCACACAGTGCTCCAAATTAGCTATAACTCATCCCTTAGATGTATAATGAGCACCAATGTCTCCCTTTTGATCATCTTCCCTGACTCCCAACCAGGTCAAATGTCCCCTTTTATATACTCTCAGGATACCATGCACCCTCCTTTGTATGGGTCACAACTTTCTATTTATTTTTTCCCACTTATTTCTATGGTTACTTAATGATTGTTTCCCCTATACACCGGATTATATAGTCTAATCCTCATATGATTTTTTTAAAACATAAATCAGGGTTTTAGGGTCTGGAGAAATAAAACAGGGGTGACGGTGCTTGCCTTGCATGTGACCAATTCCATTTTAACCCTGGCACCATAAGGTTCCCCTGAGCACCACAGGGAGGGAGCCCTGAACTCAGAGTCAGAGATAGTCTCCAAGTACCATAGGGTGTGGCCCAACTTCCTGCTCTCCCAAAAAAGAGCTGAATGTTATCAGAAGTGCTAACCTCATTTAAGTGTGTCTCAGCTCTGTGAGATGTCAGGAGACTGCACACCCTTTCATGAATCTTCTTCCACGTGGACTCAGAACTGGGAAGAAACCTGCACAAGAGATGAAACAAGGTGGGGATAATGCAGCTAAAACAATACTCAGACACATAACCAAATGGTGGCTATTATTAACAGAATGAAAAGAAAAAGCAGTGTGCCAAATAGCATGCAGTGTGCTTGAATATATTGATTAAATTGATGTGAAGGAAAAAAATAATAGACAATAAAAACAGCCAAAATGTAAAGAATAGTTTGTGTTTGAGTGTGGGGCTCTGGGTTTTGTCTGTTTTGTACTTTTACTGTGTACACCCAATGGTTCTCAAAGCAACACATCTTGCTGTTATTTAAAATTTTAAGTAGGGCAGAAATGATAGCTCAAGGCCTGTACCCAAGCTTTCTATGCAGAAGAGCCAGGTTCAATCAGTACCATTGGTCCCCTAGCAACCTCCCCCAAGAGCAAACCGAGCAAAGCTAGTAGCCATTCCAGAGAACTGCTGGTGTGACTCCCAAACCAAAATAAATAAAAGAGACCTTGGGCTGGAGAGATACTACAGTGGGTACGGTTTTTGCCTTGCTTGCAGTCAGTCCAGATTCGATCTCTGGCACCACATACAGTGTCCTGAGCACTATCAGGAGTAACTCCTGAGCACAGAGCTGGAAGTCACACAGTAACACCTGAGCACTGTCGAGTGTGGCCTATCCTCCACAAAAAAACCAAAACCAAAATTTAAAAATTCTTAATCTACCCTGAGTACCATCAGGTGTGAATTGATGTGGCCTCCCAGCACCACTAGGGGGACTCCTTTGTTGTCTCCCATCCCTGCTAGGCCCAAGGAGCACATTGCTGGGCTTGGGCATGGGCCAAACACCATGAGCCGTGGACAATGGGGAGTATAAGCAATGCTGGAAGTACACCCCTCATCACCACCAGAGAGGAATTTAATCCTGATTTTTTTAACAAGAATTGTATTTTATATTTCGTGTGTGTGTACTTCAGGTCACCCAAACCAAATTAAACCACAGGCCTTACACTGTCTTTCAGTGCCTTAAACACAAAATCATTTTCTCCCTTCCATAGATTTTCCTCCAACACTGCATTCTCTGCCTAGATGGGGGTGATGTAAAGCCCACAAAATCATGTTGTCTGACTCTGGTACATGATAGGACAGACATGATGCCCCTGTCTGGCTTCTTGTGGCCCATCTGCCTGTACTGTATTACCCACAAACATATAAATAAAATATCCAAATAGCCTTGGCAAAAGAAAAAAAAAGGTTCTTTACCCCTGGCCTGGAATGTTGCTACCTTAACCCATTCAAATTAACCCCTATTCATCCTTCAGAGCTCATGTCAATTGCTGATTTCTCAGAAAAGTCCTTCTTTCCCCTTCCATAAAGAAATTCAGTCTCTTTAGGGGAGAGACTCTCCAAACAATAATAGTGAATTTTGTTGAAATATTGTATGCAATCAAAGTGAAAGTAAAGTGAAATTTATTAGTTACACAGGCGGGGGGGGCTTAGGGTGGGGGGGCTAGGGGCGTGGGGGGGTTAGGGGTGTCAGGGGGTGGGGTGGAGCTATACTGGGATTCTTGGTGGTGGAATATGAGCACTGGTGAAGGGATGGGTATTCGAGCATTGTATAACTGAGATTTAAACCTGAAAACTTTGTAACTTTCCACATGGTGACTCAATAAAAAATTTAAAAAAAAAAAAAAGAAATTCAGTCTCCCCAGTACTTAAGAGTCCAAAATTGTCCCCAATTCACAGTCTTTCACCCAGTATGCATTTGGTGATTGTTAGGTTAGTGTCTGTCTCGATTCCAAGAATGAAACTGGAACTGAGACTCTAGCTGAGAGCTCATCCCAGAGTCTTGTAGGTTCTGAAAGCCACAGTAGCTGTTTAGCAAGTTCCTCCTAGGTGACTGAATTCACTGTCACTGTCATCCTGTTGCTCACTGATTTGCTGGAGCGGGCAACAGTAATGTCTCCACTGTGAGACTTGTTACTATTTCTGGCATATCTAATACACCATGGGTAGCTTGCCAGGCTCTGCGGTGTGGGCGAGATATTCTCGGTAGCTTGCCATGTTCTCTGAGAGGAGTGGAGTAATCGAACTTGGATCGGCCCCATGAAAGGCAAACGCCCTACCTGCTCTGATATCGCTCCAGCTCATAAAAAGTACAGACATTATTTCCTAAAAAAAAAAAAAAAAAGCCTAGAGAATTTGAATAATTTAGAGGAAAGTGTTCTCTTTGATAACTGTACAACAAACACAGGAATTGACAGGAACATCTGGGAGTCAATCCAGTTGTAGAAATCAACACAATAATGAGCCCCTACGCTGCCACCACAGCTTGGTTCTGGGCTGACTTCCAGGTCACCCATCCCAGTTGTCTCTGGAACAAGCACTTCCTACTGGTTTCCAGGGAAACAAGACCAAGAGTATAGCTGAATCTATACAAATGTATTACCAGCCCTGGAAAACAACTTACAGCAAAAAAAAGGACCACCTAAAAGCATTACGGTGTTTAAGAAACTACCAGACTGGCCACTTCTCTAGCATTTTCAAGAGGGCACTGTAAAAATACTTTTAAACTAGCAAGATAGCATTTTAAAAGAGCCACCAACCTGGATACTAAATGCTTTTTCGTAGGTCTTAAGCACAATTCCTACATGTGTTGGCATTATTATGATATACAAGTATTACTACATTTGAAAGTCTGTGAGAAGGATGAATCCACAAGCACTGCTCTGAGCCTTTATTATGGCCTTCCCTTCATGCAGTTGGAAGACTGAGGACATTAAGAATAAGGAAAAATATCTGCCACGAGTCAGTTGGTGGAGATTGGGATCAGGCTAGAGAGTGTTCCTCCTTCCCTTGAGATTCCCAGTTTTCAATCTTGATAGTTAAAAGGGTTTTCCACTTCCTTTATTAAAACTTTGGGCTTCTTCTCACTCTCAAATCTATCCCCCACCTCTCCTTCCAAGATTTGCCCTTACTAAGTTCAGCATTAAACTAGAAGCAAAGTTTTTCTCTTGAGCCTCTGACACCCAGGCATGAGGAGACCGGGTTCTGATAATTCTGGTATGAAAACAGTGAGCAAGAGAAGCAAACTGCTGGGAACACTCGTGTTCCTGTGGCCATTCTAGATCTCAGTGAAGTCACAAGGAATAAACACATCCATCCACCCACCCCAAATATGAAGACATATCCTTTATCCAAAACAGATGTCTTGGGTCAGGAGGTAGCTCAAAGGGCTACTGTGCATCTTTATATGCTGACGGTTGAGATTCAATCACTGGTACTATATGGTCCTTGAACAAGGTACTGGGAGTAGCCCCGGAACATTGCCACGTATGGTCCAGAAACAAAACAAACAAAAACCAAACCAGCTATCTTAAAATACTACCTTTTAGTGTCACTTCTCCAATTGACCTGACAACTGACCTGGTCTGCTATGTTTCCCAGAATGCAGGATTTTCAGTATTGAAACAAGATCCCTCCAGATCCTGAGCAAACCAAATGACCTTTCTGTAAGCATGTTGTTCTTTGTTGCCAGTGATTACAGGCTTATTTACAAATCAATTGTCCAATTAGGTGCAGTTTAAAATGCCTAGGCAAGGGCTTGAGCGATAGCACAGCGGGTAGGGCGTTTACCTTGCACATGGCCAACCCGGGTTCGACTCCCAGCATCCCATATGGTCCCCCAAGCGTCGCCAGGAGTAATTCCTGAGTGCATGAGCCAGAAGTAACCCCTGTGACTCAAAACGCAACAACAACAACAAAAAAATTAAAATGCCTAGGCATATATAATTTTCTGATTCATCAGAGAGAGAGATGACAAAACTCTGGGTCTGTAGCCAGAATCACCATGCAGTAGTCAACTGTGCAAATTCTTATACCTAAACTTGCTAAACTTCTCTGCTGGCTTCCAAAAAAGCCCAGACTCTTTAGCTTGGTTCCCATAATCCCCACTATACGAGCCTTAAGCCTTAGATGCCCTATTCTCCAGAACCGGTCTAAATGCTAGAGGCTGACAGAGCTAAAAGTTGCTTCATACCTTCAGTGTCTTCACCTTTCCACTTTCACCTCCATTATTCTATCACAATGCCTGACAGGACTCACTGTTATGATGACAGCCCTCCCATTAGCACCCACATGAAAGTACAACCTCCACCCTGAAACACCACAGAAATGCCTTCTTCTACTCCATTAGTGTTTGGTTTGTAGTAGTCTCAAGGTTCTGCCTTACGGAAGGCTCTATTGTATATATATGTTTTTTATTTTAATTTATTTTTGGTTTTGGGGACACACTCAGCAGTGCTCAGGACTCACTCCTGGTAGGGCTTAGGGAACCATATGCAATGCTGGGTATCGAACCTAGGTAGAATGCATGAAAGGCAAATTCCCTACCACTGTAATATCTCTCCAACCCTTATATGCATCTTTAAATCATCTGCAAGATTGCAAGTTTTCAAAAGTCAGAAGAAATGTCTTAAACATTAGCATTTTCATTCCAGGCTGAGCAAATGATCCATCTCATTTTCCTTCTGAGGCTCTGTTTTAACCACAGAGATATATACGTACATTGCATTACACATATCTAGGTCCACCCCCAGAAATTTGATTGAATAGATATGGGAAAATTCTTTAATGAGCCAAAGTTGAGAATCCCACCTTATTGCATAGATAGTGGCAAAAAAAGAGAAATGGGTTGAATGAATGCAGAGACTAATATTTACTTAATGAAAAATGAATCTCCCAGACCTACATCCCAATATAATTAACCTCCTACTGATCGGAGTTTCCCCTACATTTGGATTATACTTCTGTTCAATACATATCACAATCTATCTTCTCTTTAATAGGGGTACATCTGTTCCCCTGTCTAATATGTGAACCCCTGGAAAGCAGGAATGTGACATGATTGTGTACATTCCATGTAAGAGGTACTGCATAAATTCATATTTAATTCAATCCTTTAAAAAAGCATGCTGTGCTCACCGCCAGGAGTAATTCCTGAGTGCAGAGCCAGGAGTGGCCCCTGTGCATCGCCAGGTGTGACTCAAAAAGAAAAAAAAACAAAACAATAGCACAGCGGGGAGGGCGTTTGCCTTGCACGCGGCCGACCCAGGTTCGATTCCCAGCATCCCATGTGGTCCCCTGAGCACCGCCAGGAGTAATTCCCCAGTGCAGAGCCAGGAGTGGCCCCTGTGCATCGCCAGGTGTGACTCAAAAATCAAAAATAAATAAATAAAAAAGCATGCTGTGCTGATTATAAAGAAAACTTTAAGGGCTGTACAAAAGAAAACAAAGTGCATGAACAAAAGCCATTAGCTTTCTCCAGTTTATCAAGGAGAAGCATTCTGTGGCCTCTAAGAAGATGGATCTTTGGCCATTACAGATAGGACAGTGATACCTAAATGGCCAGCTATTTGTGTGAGATCTCAAAGCACCTAGAAATTGATGAGTATGAACATTCAGCTCTCCAAACAATCACCAGTTGTAAGTTCTTATCTTTCTCCATTTATAAACAATTCTCAGTAAGTCTTTACATCTGAGCTAAGTCCCCTGGCTTTCCAACCTACTGAGTTCCAGGTGGCAGGAAAAGCACTAGCTGGAAGGGAATGGAGACCAAACACAGAACAGCGTGTGAATAATCTCTAGCCAACTGACTGTGGGTGCTGAGGAAGATTTGGTTAACATGCTGATGCCAGATCAAGTACCAGAAGCTCATACTTGCATATGGTTTAATAAATTGCAATGCCAGAGTTAAATCAATCTATATGTATTCTCTTCCAATGAAGTAACTAATCAAGACTCACCATTCTTTACTAGATTTTATTAAAGTATTCGAAAGGTATTCTGTCATTTCTGAATAACACTTGTCATTGCAAATTGCCACAAAGACAAATGCAGTGCCACTTTCTTAATCTAACTCAATTTTAGCATAATTCCTATTAAAGTATCAGGGGTACTTTGGTTTCTGGAACATAGTTACTATGAGTCCTTTAATGAGCAATCATGTCATTTGCTATGGGGATTTCTCTTATTCTCATCAGGAATAATGCACAGGAAGTCACACTGACATAATCTTTGAAACAGCTGTCATTAAAATAGCTTCAGTATCATTCAGAGAGATAGTACAGGGATTAAGACACTCACCTTGCATGCCATAGATCCTTGGTTCAGTTCCTGGCACTACTGATGGTCCTGTGACCATCGTGGAGTGATCCCTGAGCACAGAGTCAGGAGTGAGCCCTGAGTACAGCTGGGTGTGACTCAAATGCCCTCTCCCAAAATACACAAACAAACAAACAAAATAAAAAACAATCTTCAGTGCCACTTCCCTATAGTTAACCCTGTTCTTGTTCATTGGGACAGAGAAGTTCCCAAATATCAAAAATGCCAGTATTAAACTCAGGACAACACTGGGCAATGGATAGTCATCAACTTACTTGAGAACAGTTTGGGAAGTAAATTCCCCTGCTCTCAATCTCTGATCTGTCCTCTAAACACATGGGATAATGTTTTGTTTTTATATATGAAAGTAATAAAAACCATGTCTAGAAAACATACTAACAATTAATAAAATGTGTCTTAGGGTGGCAAGACTATAAATGAGTTTTGTTGTTGTTGTTGTTATTGTTGTTTTTGGTTTTCAGGTTTTTTTTTTTCTTTTTGGCTCACACCCGGCAGTGCTCAAGGTTTGCTCCTGGCTCTGTACTCAGGAATTACTCCTGGTGGTGTTCACAGGACCATATGGGATGCTGGGGATCAAACTCGAGTCAGCCGCGTGCAAGGCAAACACCCTACCTGAACTATAGCTCCAGCCCCTATGGGTGAGTTTTTAAACTCCTTTGGCATTTTAACTCCCAAACTCCTATGATGTGCACCTTTATGTTTGGGTGATTACAGCTTGACATTTTAAATTTATGATTAAAAAATGGGTATATAGTCTATGCCAAGATAATTATCTGTCCCATGTTGTTGCTGATTTGTTTTTGGATTTGGTGCCAGACCCAGCTGTCCTCAGGGGTGATTCCTGTTTCTGTGCTCAGGGATCATTCCTGGTGGGGCTCAAAGAAATGTGGTTTCAGGGATTGACTCCAGGTTAGCAGCATGCAAGGTTTTAAGTATCCTACCTGCTGTACATCGCTTCAACCCCAATTCAATCTTTGTTTCTGTTATTGTTGTCGTGGGATCATCCTGACTGTGCTCAGGAATCCCTGAGTTCAACTCTGGGTCCCATGATGCTTGGGGGGACCATACCTGGTGCTGGGAATTGGACATACGCAAGGCAACCACCTTACCCTCCGTACTATCTCTCCAGCCTATCTGTCCCACTGTGATCCGCTTTCCAGAGGCAAAGACAAAAGACTTACTTTCACACAATGATCAAACACTATCTCACGGTGATCCAATAAATTTTTTTTTAAAAAAAGACTCTTATTTTGGGAGAGATTTCAAAGGAAAAAAAATTTTTATATCACAGTGCCATCAAAGAAGCAAAACGATAAAGAAACCACCCAACGTAATCCCTGTCAGACCACATTCACATTTAGACAAAGACAGGGCTGCTCGTCACTGACCTTTCTCGAAGGGATTGATCCAGAAGAGGGCTGGGAGACTTGGAATGCTGGGATGCAGCAAATGAAGTTTCCCGGTAGAAATCAGCATCCCCTTGGTCATTGTAACTGGGCATGAGTTTTCCAAACTTACTTGATTCTAAAGGTGATGGTGAGTCACTCCTTAAAATAATCCGTTCATCGGGCTCTTTGATAACCTGAGTGATATGGATCATTGTTCTTTAGTTGTAGTCTTGTTTTTGTTTGCGTAAATGAAAGCTTGGGTGGTGAGAGTGGTTTGCATGGGACATGCAAGAAAACTGGGGAGTAAGACGATAGAAAACCAGCCCTGAGGTCCTCCTTCAATGAGAGAGTTTAGAAGTCTTTGACAAAATCAAGGAAAGATAAGGAAATTCCTGTTCATTTGGCATCTATTAGCAAGCCAAAAATAAACTCAAGCTCTAAAGTCTCATCTGATGAAATTGGGAATTTGGATATTTGAGAAAAATATTACTTTAAACAAAATATTTAAGTACTATATGGTGATAGTATACAACATTTTTTGTATATGTCATTTCTCATATTGTAATACAGAAGTTTGCCTCCACTTTGAGGGGCCAATCAAGTTTGAAGACTGAGTCACTTATGACCTCAATGTATAAAGAGATTCTGTTAGAGAACAAGCCATGACAGTACCTACTTATGATGTGGAGACTGAGCCTCTGTGTACCCTCATTGGTCACTCTTCCAATGAAGGAGAACAAATTAACTGAAATATACTGTTGAGTCTAGCCACCTAGAAAATTCTAGTTAAACTATAGCAATTAAGCTGCACTAGCTAGAAACTTTCCAACATTCATTGGAAAAGTAACTGACAGAAGATAGCTGAAAGTAATACACGGTACAAATATTACTTCTAAAATTACCTTTACTTTTGCTGTGAGGTCGTCAAGAGAAGAAGCTAGAAAAAAAGAGGAACAAGTGTTTCAGTGACTCATTATTACCAGTTACCCAAACTGCTGCTACATCTATTCCACAGCAGACAGAAATATTACACAATGAATGAGCTACTAGAGAACTTAAAATGCTCTCTTAAAAATTATACTATCATGTTAATTTCCTTGTCTGTGAGTTTTTCTGTCCTCTTGAGGTAAAACATTGGTTTATATTATCAATGACAACACAAATGGGCATGGTGATAGTAAGACACAGTGTAAGTGAAGCAATATATTTAGTAACTCTTATGCAGCTTAGAAAACTTACTTGCCCAGGTATCCAAGGTCTTTAAAAAAAGTCATATAACTCTAATATAAATTAGAATTCACTCTCTTCTATCATTTTCTCTATATATCTGGCTTATGTGAAACCATATTTATGCAGGAACTCATAAATATCCTCATTCAAGGTAGACACAAATGTTCAAATGAGATAATGATTACATAAGACAAATACTTCAATACATTGGAGAAATGTGACAGGAAGTATGGGAGTCATTAAGATTACACTAAATAGTTAAATAAGTAGACCTAGTGTCAGAAAATGGTAAGAATGACTAGGATGAGAAGTAATAAATACACATAGACAAAAATAGAACTAAAACTGAAATGGATCTCTCCAAGTTGAGGGGGGAAAGTGCTTATGACATGAGCATCTGCCAGGCTACACAATGGCCGAAAGGACTTTCCCCGTGTGACAGGGACTTGGGAGTGACAAGGAGCTATTGCTAGACTCCTCACTCCCCTCTACCACTGGCAGTAAGAAGATGCTAAAAGGGATTTTTAAGGCATGGTAATATTCATATCCTCTGGGCAGGCCTTTATATATGTGTCTATCTTGTACTAAAGTTCTCTCCCCATGCCCAGCTGCACCAAGAAATGTGGCAAGCTAATGTCCTTCCCAGCCACCATCCTGTCTGTGTCCTACCTAGCAGCCCCTGTGCTATTGGTTTTGAGCACTCCCTTTCACAGAGAGATGGGTTTTTTCCCCTTGCTTTACAAAGTGCAGTCCATGGACCAGTAGCATTGATATCAACTGGAAGCTTGTTAGAAAAGAATCACAGGCCCCACCCTGTCCTCCTGAATCAGAATCTGCATAGTCACATGCATATCCAAGATGAGAAGCACTGCTTTTTTCTACCTTAGACCTGGATGAATGAGCTGACAGGTGATCTAAGCAAAGGTCTGGGTTGGAAGCTACAGGGATTCCAAGGATTTGTCTGAACATCTTCTCTAACTGTAGTTATGTCAAAAACTTGGTGTGTGACCTTAGCACACTCTGTAACCTCTCAGGAACCTTCGTTCTCCACCTGCCAGGATGAAGAAAAGACAAAGGCCAAGACCAATGTGATGTCTGAGTCTCACTGCAACTGAGCCCAGTATAAAGCCCAACCTGTCCTCCCTATGGGAGAGCACTTGCTGAATTTCTCGCCTGACTGCTAGAGGAAGACAGTGCTTCTCTTAGAGGCTACATGAGTGATTTTTGATCTAAAAGACTTAAATTAAATGTTAGAGGTGATGAAGCACTTTCTGCTTCAAATTGAGTATCTTCCCTTGGTTGGCTGCTGTCAGACAGTCACTGCAGTCCAACAACACCAGCTTGAATTATCATGAGACTGAATGGGCCCTTGAAAGTATAAATTTTAAGACTAAGATAGGGACCTCTCTATTCGGGGATGCTGCAGGTCCACTCCAGGAAGCATTAAGATAACGGACATCACTATCTATGTCTAACATAAGAATTCTTAAGGGACTAGCACATGCTTTGCATGCAGGTAATCCAAATTTGATCCTCAGCATCACATGATCCTCTGAGCAATGCGTGGACCCCTAAACACCACCTAGTGCGATCCCCCAATATGGAATTTAGAGTAGCACTATCAAGTGTGACCCCCCCAAAAAAAACCTCCAAAATTTAAAAGTTCAGAAATGTATGTATTTCATTGCAATGACCTTCAGTATTGCCATGGTCCATGCAGTGTGTGTTTGGTTTATTGGAATTTTCAAATATCTGTTTTAATTTCTAATACACCAGCTATAAATAGGCATCATCCACATATAAGTTCTTGGGGATCCTCAAATATTGAAGACTGCAAAAGGGTCCTTCCTGACTTTGAGATCCCCCAGTTTAAACAAACTATCTAAGCAATTTAGATAATTTCTTCAACAACTCACAGACATGAGATCTTTTAAGGAAAATATTAGGTCTTTTTGTTTTAACATGCTCTGCTCTTTACCAGCTACAGAAATGGTGAGCTCTTCTTGTCACTAACAATAGCACCTTTGTGAGGAATTTATACCAAGATAAGCTGCTACTTCTTGTGGCAACGAGACCAAACTTGGTTATCACACCACTCAGAGCAATCTCCTTTGGCAGCTATAGGAACTGACTCTCCAAGGGCAAAGTATTTATCTAATCTGACTATGGGGACTCTTTCCTGAAGACTCCATGACTTGAGAATAGTAAAGAATTAAGCATCAAGTTGCCAAAATATCCTATGATTCCTCAGAATAAAGATTTATTCCCATGGGGAATATATAAGCACATCAAGAAACAAGTACCTCTTCTCACTGGAAATGGTAAGTTTGAAGAGCCAGGCTTCATTCTAGACTTTTGGGAGTGGTGCTCTGAAGTACTCTCACCAAATGGCTTTGTACTGTCCACCTGCAAGAGAGAAAAATAAAGAACTTGAATCCACCTTAGCTTATATCATTCTCTTAGTACCCACCATGCCTTTCTCCAAACTTAATCCTGGATCATGTGGGGAAAAATTATTGGGAACAAACTAAATCCAGTCACCTTGTACATTAAATATATTTTAAATGTCATATCCAGACTATATCAAAATGCTTAAAACTATGGTCAGGATGTAGGAACTGTACACAACGTCATCATAGTACAACAAATCTTATACATAGCTGATGGGAATGTAAATTAGTTCAAAGTTTCCATGGAAAATACTGTAGATATTGGGAAACTCCAACAACAATAGTGAGTTTTGTATTGAAATATGGAATGTAATCAAGGTAAAGAGAAAGTGAAGTGAAATTTATCAGCTACGCAGGCGGGGGTTGGGGGGTGGAGGGCTGGGAGGTATACTGGGGTTTTTGGTGGTGGAATATGGGCACTGGTGAAGGGACGGGTGTTCGAGCATTGTATAACTGAGACATAAGCCTGAGAACTTTGTAACTTTCCACATGGTGATTCAATAAAATAAATAATTTTAAACAATAATGAAAATAGAAACAAATTCTACCCCTAGGTATCTATGCAAAAATTACTTAAAAACAAAAGGTGAAAAACAAAACAACTATTTCAAAAAGATATGTCCATACCTATGTTCACTGCAGCCCTAATTGTGATAGCATCATCTGGAAACAACCCAAGTATTTATAAACAGATGAGTGGTTAAAAATAATGTTATGTTTCACAATGGAGTACTATTCAGCCATCAGAAAAGATGACAGATTGCCATTTGCAAACAACATGGATGGAATTGGAGTGGGTAATGCTAAGTGAATAAGTCAAAAGGTGGAAAATATATATCAAATGATTTAACACATATGGAATATCAAGAAGCAAAACAAGGGAATAGGAAAAAATCTATGAATTCAAACCACAAAACTAAGATTATCATAAAGGAAGGAAGTATGAAAAAATGATGAGTGGCTAATGGACTGTGGTGGGAGAATAATGGTATTTTGATGGTGGTTTAGGTGAAGTAACATTTTGAAGAGACAGAAAATTGTATCCCTAAAATTTACATAATTATGTAAACCAAAAATGCCTTAGTAAAACTAAAAAATTAGACAAATAAATGTTATACTTAGCACTGTAGCACTGTCATCCCATAGTTCATCGATTTTGCTCAAGCGGGCACCAGTAACATCTCCATTGTGAGACTTGTTACTGTTTTTGGCATGTTGAATACAGAATATTAAATATTAAACAGAATATTAAATGAATTTTATTCTCTAAGAAATTGACCAGTGTTTTAGGTTATTTATCCCATAATGGCATAGACTATATTTATTTTATTATTTTTTATTATTTTTTTAAATTTTTAAATGAATCACCATGAGGTACAGTTGCAGACTTACAAACTTTTGTGCTTACGTTTCAGTCATGCAATGATCGAATACCCATCCCCCCACCAGTGCCCATTCTCCACCACCAATGATCCCAGTCCTCCCACCACCCCCATCCTATCCCCCTATCCCACTCCGCCTCTGTGGCAGGGCATTCCCTTTGTCTCTCTCTCTCTCTCTCTCTCTCTCTCTCTCTCTCTCTCTCTCTCTCTCTCTCTCTTCTCCCTCCCTCTCTCTTTCTTTCTCTCTCTCTCTCTCTCCCCCCACTCTCTCTCCCTCCCTCCCTCCCTCCCTCCCCTTTGGGTGTTGTGGTTTGCATTATAGGTATTGAGTGCCATCATGTTCGGCCTATAGTCTACTTTCAGTTTGCATCTCCTATCCGGAGTGGGCCCTCCAAGCATCCTTTACTTGGTGTTCCCTTCTCTATCTGAGTTGCCTTTTCCCCCAGCATGTGAGGCCAGCTTCCAAGCTGTGAAGCAATCCTCCTCGTACACATCTGTACTATTCCTCGGTGTAAGTCTTATATTCTGTTACTTTACATTCCACAAATTAGTGCAATATTTCTATGACCTAGACTATATATTTAAATTTTATACTAAATGGAATAAATCAGTGTTCAATAAATTCAAATCAATTTTTTATGAAGTCATCTTTAGAGACTGTCATTCTGTTGTCATTGTTTTTATTTTTGTTTTGGTGTCACACCCAGAGATACTCAGGCAACCAACCCCAACTCTGTGCTGAGGATCCACTCTTGGTGGTGTTCAGGGAAGCATCCTATGTCAGGGATTAAACTGAGGACACACTCAGACAAATTATGAGGTCAGACTTTTTGGAATCTCTCCAGCCCTGGATGCCATATTTTTGCTAAATACTTTTATTCACCCTTTCCTTCCAGAGAGCTAATCTAAGATAACTTAAAGACTCTGACTATGGCATATCATTACTTCTTCCTACAGATACTATTTTACCCTGCTTTAAATTTTGATCACCGAGCAACAACCTCATTAAGAAAATCCAAGCAGGGAATGGAGAGATAGCACAGTGGGTAGGGTGTTTGCCTTGCACATAGCCAACCCAGGTTCGATTCCCAGCATTCCATATAGTCCAAAAAGCAAAGAAGAAAGAAAGGAAGGAAGGAAGGAAGGAAGGAAGGAAGGAAGGAAGGAAGGAAGGAAGGAAGGAAGGAAGGAAGGAAAAAAGGAAAAAAGGAAGGAAGGAAGGAAGGAAGGAAGGAAGGAAGGAAGGAAGGAAGGAAGGAAGGAAGGAAGGAAGGAAGGAAGGAAGGAAGGAAGGAAGGAAGGAAGGAAGGAAGGAAGGAAGGAAGGAAGGAAGGAAATCCAAGCAATTGGTGAAATGTTAGTTTCAAATCAGGAGGGCATATGCCAGCCGTGTTGTGCATGTTACCCTTCAATTCACGGATTCTTCCCAACTGTGGTGTGCTATCATATGCAGACATTATTCTTTATTAAAAACTTTCAAAAATTAAACATAGTAATGACTGACATTTATTGATAAAACCTTTATATGTGATATTTTTGTAAGCATTTCCTAACAATGATTCTAGAAAATGAACCCAATTTAATGAGTTAACACTCTATATAAATTCCCTATTTATTATTACTCATTTGCTTTATGCTCCATCTACCCATATTACACCCTCACCATTCCACGAACCCTAAAAAAATAACTTTAGGCTCACGTGTCTAACTACAAATGGAGGTTTGCTTTCTTTTGGGCCTTTGAAATGAGGTGGCCGGTCCTGGAAGAAACGCCTGGTAGAAAATGGAGAGGGTGTCCGAGACTGCGTATAGTCCAGCAGTGTGTCAAGGTTACTATTTCGCTTTGTCTTCTTTTTACTTAAGGGAAACTTTGGTCCATATGATGATAAAGGTATTTGTGATTTATATCTTTGCTCCTGGAATCAACAAAGAAATAATTTTAGTTTAAAATTCTGAGATGGAAATTTGATCAGAATATGACTAGATGAATAATTAATTACAGTCGACAGAATATAAAGATTTACAAAACTTAAATTAAGGGAGGAAATTTCTCTAATTTTTCTTCAGTTCATCTTAATACCAATATTATTATAACTCGCTGATATAATTTCAATTAAAAGCAGATTTATTTGTATTAGGAGAAAGTTGGAAAGGAGTGCAAAATAATAGTCATAGTAGAATATTCCCAATCTTTTGAAACAATATATGTGAAGATGTATACTCAAAAATTCAATCAATTTCATATCTAGATAAAAAGATTTTCATTTTTATTTTATCTTTATTTGCTTATTTGCATTTTCTAATTTTTTGAAAAGAGATAATATTTTTCTTTTTTTTTAATTTTTATTAGTGAATCACCATGAGGTACAGTTACAAACTTATGAACTTTCGTATTTGCATTTTGTTTACATCCCTCCACCAGTGCCCATTCTCCTCCACCAATGTTCCCAGTATCCCTCCCACCATCCCACCCCATCCTACCCCATCCCCCTCACCCTACCCCACCTCTGTGGCAGGGCATTCCCTTTTGTTCTCTCTCCCCTTTTGGGTGTTGTGGTTTGAAATAGAGGCAATGAGTGGCCATCATGTTTGGTCTATAGTCTACTTTCAGCGCGCATCTCCTATCCCATGCGGGTCCTCAAACCACACTTTACTTGATGTTCCATTCTCTGTCAGAGCTGTCCCTTCCTCCAGCATGTGAGGCCAGCTTCCAAGCCTTGGAGCAAACCTCCTGGTACTTATCTCTACTATTCTTGGGTGTTAGTCTCCTATTCTGTTATTTTATATTCCACAGATGAGTGCAATCTTTCTATGTCTGTCTCTCTCCTTCTGATTCATTTCACTTAGCGTGATACTTTCTATGTTGATCCACTTATTTTTTTCATAAGAAAAAAACAAGTCAGGACATGGTTCAGTGGTAAACATGTGGTATATGTCTGAGGTCATGGGTTAGATCCCTGGTACCTTTTTTTTTTAAAGGAAAAGTAACACTGATTATAAAAGTTTACATGTTGGAACATTGTATGAATGAAATCTTATCTGAACAATTTTTAACTGTATCTCATGGTGACTGAATTTAAAAAAGGAAAAGTAATAAAAACTGTTATTTTTATATTAAAATGGTGAAATAAAAGAAAAAGATACGACTAAAAATAATCATACTCAAATATCAAACCAATTAAATAAGATGGTGGGTAAATAATATATTAAAAAGCAGCCAATGCTTCCCTTAAAACAAATAACTTTATTATTACAAGTGATATCATGCAAAATTTTCTCTTTTAGAATTATTAATAATAATGTTAGGGTTGACATATTTGTACAGATTGATGATCCTTCTCATTTACTATTTACTTATTATAGCCCTCATTTCCAAAATATTATCTATAACCCCAGGTAAGATTTAGAACAGCAAGCAATGTATTTGAAGAAAATTTACAAATTACACCCATTTGTTCTCCATAATCTAGAAAGATTACAAAATTATGGACAATCAGTAAAACAAAACAATCAGGGCAAACGTAAAATCAGGACTGAACAAGAGAATAAAATCAAGGAAAAGCTAATGGATGCAAATAAAAAAATGGCCCACAAATACAACTCTAAAAGGCTATAAATATAATACAGCAGGTAGGGCATTTGCCTTGCACTCTGACAACCTGAGTTCTATCCCTGGCACTCCAGTAGGTCCCCAGAGACCAGCCAGGGCCCTTAACCAGTTATGCCCATCCCCTTCCCCCCAAAATACAAGTCTTGAGTTTTAGCCTCAGCAAAGGAAAGAAGCAAACACGTGTCCATAAAGTCAAGAGTAAAAGCCAGAGAACCACAACAAGAAGTTAACATGTTTATATGTTGAACCTATGATCCTAACTTCTGGATCATTCTATTCCATGAACTCTACCATGACGGACAAACGCACACCACTGTGATCAACTGAACAACTAGTTTGGATACAGATTCAAACCAAGTGTTGAGTCTCTAGGTTTCTATTGACCCAGTTGTATCTAAACTTGGTGAAGCAGGGCCAGATAGCACAGTGGGTATGGTTTTTGCCTTGTACAAGGCCAAGACCAATTTTGATCCCCAGGCATACCATATGGTCCCCCAAACCTGTCAGGAGTGCTACCTGAGTACAGAGCTAGGAGTAAGCCCTGAGAACCACGGGGTGTGGCACAAACAAACAAACAACAATATTAAAAACACTTGATAAAACAAGTTTTAGATAAAGTTGTTTAATTTTGTGGAAATAAGTTGATAATTTTATCACTGGATTTTTTGTCATACTTACAAAAAATCTGTTTCTGTCCAAAAACACACATCCTCTGATGGCTGTCCTTGTACAAAATTCTAATTTGGGAGCAATACCCTAAAAAACAAAACAGCATAAAAGAAGGAAATAAAATTACTAGAAATAGATTCTTTGTAGATTTCATGCTAACTTTAATCAAGAACCTAATTGCTCTTTCTGTGGTTGGTATCATCCAATACATTATACTAAAAAGTATATATAATAAATATATATTCAATGGAATTGAATAGTATTCATCCTTTTAAAATATAAAAATCTTGCATATGTGATTATACAGAAGACCCTGGAGGACATTATGCTAAGTAAAATAAGTCAGTCACAAAAAGACAAACATTGCATGATCTCATTGAAATGTATTCTCTACATAGCCATGCCACCGAACTCTGCACCAGGCTGTTTCACTCAGGTAAAGTGCTTGCCTTGCTTGCAGCTGAACTTGATTTGATGCCTGGCACCCTTTATTGTCTCCCAAGCCTTCCAAGAATAAGTCCTAAGAATAGCTGGTTATGCCCCCCCCAATAAAACAAAAATATTGGGGCACACAATGAATTTGATCATATGGAAGAATCAACAAAGATTCTTCTTCCCTACCCATTTGTTTTTGAATGATTATATTTCTTATCAATAAATTTATCTGGCGGGGGTCATACAGGAGCAGAGGGATAAGGCAGAACAGTGGAATCTGGAGGCTGGGTCCCTTTGTGGTTTAAGTTGCCTATCATGCCACCTTCCTAGTTGCTCCTGCCAAACTATTCTCTCCTTAAATCTTTTGTCTTCAGGAACAGATTGTTTTCACTGCAGTAATGGATACTGCAGGTATCTAGCCCTGCACAAGTAGGGACCTTTGAAGCCTTCTCTGTAGCTGGTATTTTTTTTTAATCCCTAGAGTTTTATCTAATGTTTATTCAGGACTTTTGTAATCTAGCAGTCCTAACTTTACTTCCTAAATTTTAGGAACAGCGTTAGAAAGTTAAAACTGAAGATGCTGTAATGTTGACACTAGGGAACGCCTCATCCATATGACCAACCCTGAGGATTCTCTTAGAAATAATGCTGCTTTTCATCACTTTGGCATCTCCATCCTTCGATGCTCATCTCCCAGTCCATCTCAAAGTCCCTGACTATTCCTTACCTTTCTCACCCCTGTACTATCCTATATCATGCTCTGTTAAGAATTATTGCTATCTCTCCCCAACTCAGCATTACATTTGAGTTTCAAGTTTTATTACTGCAATACAATAATAAGGCCAATACAATAATAAATCTTTATGCTGACTCTTCTCAAAAAATGTATCTAATTATTAAATTGACTCAATTTTTTGCTGCATGTATAACTGTTAAGTGCTGACTCAGATAGCTTGGATCTAATCCCAGTTTTGTCATTCAATAACTGTGTCACTTTGGTAAATTATGTAATTCCTATGTACCTCAGAGCAGCGTTTCTTAATCAGGGGTCAGATGGCCTTCCTGTGGGTTCCCAGGATATTTCAAAGGAACACAAGTAAAAATACGGTAAACGAGGGGCCACAGCATAAGATTAAAGGGGTACAGCATAAGACTAAGCATAAGACAGTCACAGAAAGGAAACAAAGTTGGAGGGCCAAAGATATAGTACAGTGGGTAGAACACTGTGGCCAACCCAGGTTTGATCCCATATGATCTCTCCAGCACTGCCAGGAATAATTCCTGAGAACAGAGCCAGGAGCAACCCTTTAGCATTGCTGGGTGCTCCTGCCCTAACCCAAAAAATAAAGGAAACAAGATGGAAGGGAGCCATAGTTAGCAAAAGGTTGAGAAACACAGCCTTAGAATCACCTGTAATATAGAACTGATAAAAGTACTTTCCTGTATAGGCTTAGTATAAGGTTAAATATGGTATTATATATGTAGTATTTAGCATGTACATAGGGACATGTTTCTAAAATGTGAACTATATTTTCTTATGCTTTCAATCAAGCATCTATACTGCCTCCCTACAGCGAATAGAGAAGGTTGCATATGTCTGTGGTTCAAGACCATGAGGACAGAGGTTGTCACACATGTTAAACTTTGTGATTCCACCAATTGTTCTGTTGATTGTCCCCCTAAGCTCTCTTATTGTGGGCAATCTTGATACCAGGAAGTGAGTTCGTGGAGGCCATGCCCTTGAACAGTCTAGATTAAGCATCACCTCCCCTTACCAGATTATTTGACTGTACAAATCCAGGCAGTTAAGAAGCCCATAAACCTTAGTGCTCAAGGCTACTGCTGGCTCTGCACTGAAAGTCACTCCTGGCAGTGTTTGGGAGAACCATCTGAGTGCCAGGGATTCAATCTAGGTTGGGCTTCATGCAAGGCAAGCTCTGTGACTATTGTAATATCTCTTCAGCCCCAGGTTTTATTTTGCTTTAAAGAATATTTAAAAAGAATTCTTTACAAACTGCTTAAAGTAGTTTAATTAAATTCAATATAGGAATCACTACTTTACTTCTAGTACATGAGGATATTTCCTTGATTTTAAGCCACGTTTCATAATTGCCTGCATTTATGAATAATTTTAAACACAAATTCCTATAGGTTCCTCTTCCTACTCTTAACTATAAAGTTAAACAGAGACAACAATTGTACAAGATTAAAAAGTTTATTTCTTCCTTGCCTTCACACTTAGCTAGAGACCAGCCAATGTTTATAGATAACTCTTCTATAATCGTAATCTCAGGCAAACCAAAAGTAACCCCCACAATTCTTTCTTTAAATTTTATTTTATTGAGGTAAATAAGAGCATAATAACCCCCCAACCACCACCAATTCTTAATTTTTCTTCCTTTTTAGTTTCTGTAGAACAATATTCTTTAAACTCAAATGTCAATATCTTATCAAATACCATGAATATAAATGATGTATAAGAAGAATATCTTTGATAGGAAAAAAATGGTATCAGTGATATCCACCAAACCCTTAAGGATGGTGGAGGTCTTAAAGTTATGCCATTGGCAATTCTGATTAAAACAATTTTAAATCTACATTTGCTGTTTGAAACATTGCTATGTGTCATCATAAATATACTAATAGGAATTCTACACCACACATTATATATTCTGCATGAGCTCTCAGTGAAGTGGAGAAACTGTATTTTATTAAATAATAATAATAATAATAATAATAATAATAATAATGAGGGACAGTAATAAAAAAGTTTAGCTCTACTTATACTTTTCATAAAAGAATATTTAAATAGAAGTTATCAGAGGCTGGCTGATAGTATAGTGGGTCAGGGGTTTACCTTGCATGCAGCTGGTTGATGGGTGATGGTTGGCATCAGTGGTGAACATGGTATGTTACATGCATTTAGCAAGGTGAGAAATTATACACCTAAAACCATGATCAACACAGCTTTGTACACTTATATATCACCTCCACTTATAAATAAGGAAAATAGAAATTACCCAGATGAATAAACAGAAAAACTGTCAGAGTCACTGTGAGTTGTATATCATCACATGGCCAGAGAGAGTATAAATGGCTAAGACACTTGCCTTGTATGCTGCTGACCCTACTTCAATCATGGTACCAAATACAGTCTCCTGAGCACTGCCAGGGGTCACTCATGAGCCCAGAGCCAGTAACAGCCCCTGAGTACTGCCAGGTTATGGTAGCCCAATACAGTCGCCTCAGAAGAAATGAAATCATCATAAAATGTTAAGATTAATATTGCGATACCACCCACAAAACAGATCATCAACTGAACAATTGTCATGCCTTTTAATATCCTTCAACAATATCAGTCTGTGAATCTGTTAGTTTTTCCACCAGTAAATGGAGACCATGATATTTACTCTGGCTAGAAAAAAAATATTTACTCTGGCTAATCTAAGAAGAGTTGGGGGTGGGGGGGATGAAGATAGTATGTCTGAAAAACTGAAAGCACAATGTAAGTGGCAGAGAACATTATCTATGACTACTCAATTTCACTGTTGTTTCTACTAAAATAATAGCTATAATTAAATAAATCAAGGCCAAGTTATATAATCCATAGTAGGTGACAAAAAGCAGCTTTTATGACTATTTGACAGTGTACAGACTGAAGAAAACTCCCGCCTCTCAAATCAGTTGTAGAAATCAGTCATCACTGGTATCTGAAGGAGGCATCTAGAAAGTCTGCTAAGCAGAACAACAGTGGGACTAACCAAAAAAAGATGTCTAATAACAAACTGTATGACATTATAATGTTTAGGACCCAAGAATTTCTCTCTAGAGAAGTCCCACTGGGCACCGAGCACTTACTGGGAACCCTACAGCTGTCCTCATGAGCACTTCTCTCTGCAACCCAGAGGGTGAAGAAGTCAGTTTGGGTTCCGGAAAAAGAAAATCCCGGGTGTTTTCTTCATAGTAGGCCAATTCTTCCCATGCTGGGGAGAAAGAAAAAAAGGCATAAGTAGATGTACACTCTAAAAATGATGTACCTAAACAGCCCTGAGTTTAATCAAGACTTAGACAAGTGACAACAGAAATGGAACTCGAAGAAAAACTGGTATTTTGACCGGAGCACCTGTTCTTCAGGAGGCAGATATCTTCTACTCCTTTTCATTTCCAGAATAATTTTTTAAAGACTTCATTAATCATAACAGAGGGGAAAAAAGACTTCTAAAGAACAGCTTCATAAGACAGAATAAATGGGAAAGTCTAACAGCCATTCTTTCCTTGCACAGACTTTTTTGAAGGACATAATTTGGGGAAAACCCTATGGATAACATAGGAACAAGGCAGAAGCTGGGTGCCAGAGATACAGTACAGCAGGGAGGGTTCTTACCTTGCATGAGACTAAGTTGGGTTCAATCCTCAGTACCACATGTGGTCTCCTGAGCACCGCCCTACTCCCAGGTGTGAGCCCTGAGCACACAGCTGATTGTGCCCCCCCCAAAAAAAACAAACAAACAAACAAAGAAAAAACAGTTTAAAATAGGATCCAGGGAGATAGAGATTAAGGTGCATGCCTTGCATGTGCCCAACCAAGGTTCAATTTCCAGTACCACATCCTCTCCCAAGCATCACTCAGATATGGCCCAGGAAGCCACAAAGCACTGCCAAAGTGATCCTAGTGGCCCCCAACACCGAAGAGCCTGAGTAGCACCACGTCCTTGGACCCTGGCACTAAACAGAATTGTGGGGAGTGGACTGTGGACCCCCAGGCATGCTTAGAAGGACTCCCCAAAAACAAACAAAATAGGAACAAGGTGGAAATACTCTGTTTACAAAAAGTAGTAGAATGGGGTTCCACATGTTCTGTGAGGCAGAAATGTCAGTATCCTGATGACCCAGAGAGTATCCAGGGCTATTTTTCTCACCAGCGCTGGTACAAAGCCCAGGAATACTCCCAAAATTTCTAGGGACATTTTATAAGCAGGAAACACATGTGCTGGTCTGTTCTATAATGTTCAGTGAAGTCCTTCATGACTTGCTATCAGGCCACCTGTCTTTCTTTCAGGAAAGAAATTGTTTTTGTTATCATTAGGGCTCAGATAAGCAAACACAAAAGACTACAGTGCAAAAATTTTTTAATGGTCTGAATTTTCAGGAATGCTGGCACTATGTAAACCAAGGAAGTTTCTACTCTGTTTTGTTTTGGCATTTTAAAAATCATATCAGATCTAAATACAGGCTTCTCCTGTTATCTAAAAGCTGTGTGTGCCTATTCAATTGCCTAAAGGGAATAATTAATTGCCATTCATTTATATGGAGGTGTTTTCTGTATTCCCAATGCCCTCGCCCCCAAAAATTTACCAAATCATGCCAAAATAATGTATAAAACGTAAAACAACACTAACATATAGTAAAAGTAGAAATGATGTGATGTATCATAGCCTATGTAAGGTAGTACCCAGGGAAAGAGCTTGGGAATACCAATCTGTTGCTCACGGCACCCACTGTCTCTAGCATGGCTACTACAATGGAATCAATTACAACACTAACCTGGCTCAGGGACAGGGCATCAGTACAGTACCTGCCTTGTAGGCATGGGGACCTGCTTTTCATCACTGGCACCACCCCACATGCTGGCAGCAAGGTCACTGGTGAGCCACAACAAAATTGTGCAATCTCTTGTGCATCACAACCAAGTGTGTGACCCCAATGAGGACCACAATCAAGTATGTGAACACCAACACATTTTCCAACCAAGTATGGTGACCCTTAGTCATCCCCAAAGCAAAATTTTTGGGGTTAGCAAAAAAACTATTTTGTTTTTTTGGGGGGGGGAAATCCTTCTAAGCATGCCTCGGGGGTCCACAGTCCACTCCCCACAATTCTCAGTTCAGTGCCAAGGTACTTATATGAGTCTTTGGTAAAAGCAAAGTGGCATAACTCAAAAACTCAGACTTAAATAATCGAGGAAGATCGGGTGATAGCTCAAAGGGGTAAAGTAGATGCTTTGTATTTGCAAGGCCCCACATTTGATCCCTGGACATATTCTATAGTCCCTGGACACCATAGGGTATAGCCCTGGTAGCCTATTGAAAATACACATGACTGTATAAAAATAATTGCCCTTACATCAAATAATATGATGAATTAATTTCTACTTATTCCACTATATTTGGGTTATTTTAATAAGAATCAAAATGCAAATAATGGGTCTAGAAAGATTGTATAGTGGATAGAGCACTTGCCTTGCACACAGCGAATCCGGGTTCAATCCCCAGCATCCCACATGGTCTCCAGAACACTACCAGGAGCGATTCCTGAGTGCAGAGCCAGGAGTGTGCCCCTCCAAAAATCAAAATTCAAACAAAAGATTTCTATATTTTTCATAATAATATAATTTCTTTCATTGCTTCCCGTCTCAGACACACTCCAGCCACAATGAACTGGTGATATGTCGTTTTTTCCTGGGAAATGTATTCCTCCACATATGTGGTTCCTTCCAAAATATCCTGTCTTCCTCCCCTTTCTATTTATATCCTAATCATCTTTCAAGTTTTACCTTAAATATCTTATAAGATATCCAATATAGCAAGTCCAAATTAAAACTCTTGATATTTTTCATAAATAAAATTTCCCCTGTTTTCCCATCAGAGAAAGTGCTACCAACTGCACCAGTCAAATAATTACTATTTTTCCTCTGTACGTTTCACCAAGAATAGACACCGTTCTCATGAGTATGACAGAAATAAGCTAACTAATAACAATGAAAATGGTTCCAATGAAATGAATAACAAAATAGTTCAAACTAGTTTTAATTTTAAATATTATTCTTCTATACGTAAATTTGATTTTTGTAGCCATAATTCATAGTATAATGTTAAAGCCATGTTAGGTATACTTTCGAAGTATGCATTGGCTAATAAAATGAAGCAGTATTACACAAAAATTATACATTATTCTTAAAAACAAATGAATTATGGGGAAAAATTAGGCTGAATCCTTAATTCCATTCTTTCATTCCTTTTATCAATCCCATTAGGAAGTCCTACAGACTCTAAAAATCTATAATCTGGCCCTATTGCTTCATTTTTACAGCTACCTCATGGTCTGAGCCCCCTACTCTGCCCTGGATTACTGTCCTCATGGACTCCCAGTTCTCATTGTTTCTGTTCTTCACACAGGATGATGTGACAAATGCACTGGACTATGTCTTTTGCCTGCTCAAAATCTTTTGATAGACTTTTCATCTGATATTATAATAAAATCTAGGATTCCTATGGAATGAAAGTCCTTGGTTTACATGTAATTTCATCAGGTGCACAACCTAAGGGTATACTGCCACTTGCTATCATAGCTCATGTTTTATATTCAATAAAAGTTATCATAAAATGATTTTATTGATGCAATTATTTACCTACTCCCATCATTGCTCCATGAAAATAGTGACTTTGTCTATTCTCCTCATTATCAAATTTCTGTCCATGCTTTCCCTACAAAGGTGTAAGCTCAAGTAGTTTAACCAGTACTGGGCCGGATCCAAGACAATATCACTTGAAAAGAGGGGTATGTCATGAGATATCACTAAGACAGACATCTTCAAAATGAATTTCAGGATGATAGTTCAAGGGCTGGAGCACATGCCTTGTGTGTAGAGGTCCTAAATGCAATGCCCATGGTCCCTAACACTGTCCCTGTGGCCCACAGCATGGCCAGGTACAAATAGTAGTACATTGATGGGCCTGAGTATTAAATTTTTAGGTCTGCACAGCCACTTATCTCTGGTAGGACTTTTCTCTGGGAGAGACACCCCACTCCCTGCCCCGCAATATTGAGTTTCATGTTATTCAGAAAAGAGTGGCAAGGCAGGGGCTGCAGCAATAGCACATATGGTACGGCATTTGCCTTGCATGCAGCCAACCCGGGTTCGATTCCCAGCATCCCATATGGTCCCCCGAGCACCGCCAGGAGTAATTCCTCAGTGCAGAGCCAGGAGTAACCTCTGAGCATAGCCAGGTGTGACTCAAAAAGCCAAAAAAAAAAAAAAAAAAGAGTGGCAAGGTAAGTATCCTACATCTGCCCCCAAATCTGTGGAATGATGCCTGCTACTAAATAGATACCTGCCAATGCTTCCCAGTTAAACAGGGAAATTAAAATGGGAGAACCTCAGAGCCCTCCTACATTTGACACTCAATAACCATTAGTTACTCCCTTCAAGACTTAGTTTCCACAACTGTGAAAAAAAATGGTTTAAATTTTTTGAAAATGCTTTTCAACTTTTGCCATGAATTCACTTTCAATAATTTTTTCATTAGTACATCTAAGAAACATGTACTAAGATGTACCTGCAGGGGTTGTATGCACTGTAAACATTATTGAATAGAAAGGATACAATGCCTATCCTCCTATAAGGCACAGACCACAAGTAGACTGCTACACAAGCTGCACAATCAGATAAATGTGTAATTCATGGGGGTCAGAGAGATAGTATAGTGGATAGGGTGTTTGCCTTGCATGCAGCTAACCTGGGTTTGATCTCCAGCACCTGACATAGACCCCCAAGCCCACGAGGAATGATCCCTGTGCAGTACCAGGAATAAGCCCTGAGCACTTCTGGTATGGCCAAAAATCCAAAAATAAATAAATGTGTGATTCTAAATTATGATGAAAAGGAAGGTGGAGAGGGAGGTGAAAAGGAGGGTGGGATGCTAAGATCCATCTTCTAATTTATTTACTACTCTCCTCCAAGCCTCCTTATTCATCAACTCTCATTCACAAGCGCTGAACTCACACCTAGCACATATGAGCTACTGAGTTTAATCCTCCACATCTCATGACCCCCAACAGCCACTATGAGCGCCTCAGATCCTGGCTGACCACAAAAAAGTCAAACCTCACCACCGGTCCAAGGATCACCAGCAGTGATCCCCAGGATCCCCTGCAGCACCTCTGGAAGTAATAACTATTTTTAAAAATATAACCTATAATGGGTGTGACTTCCCCAACTTTATTGGCCAAAACAGACTTCACACATCCAAGATATCAGAAGGGCAGCTGGAAAAAATGAAAAGATTTGTAACAACTACATCAGCAACAAAATACAACTTTTCTACTAAAGCCTGGAGTGCAGTGATTAAGAATTCAGACTCTACTAAGTTCAGGCAGATCCAGGGTCAAATCCTTGCTTCACCAATACCACCTGTATGAACTTGAGCAAATCTGATCTCCATCTCTCCAAAAAGTAGGAATAGAACTTGCATATGACCCAGTGATTCCACTTTTTGGTATCTGTCCTCAAAACACAAAAACATTCATTTGAAAAAACATATGCACACTTACATTCACCACCACACTTAGCACAATAGCCAAGATATGGAAACTACCAAAATGCCTAACTACAGATGAACAGATCAGTAAATTCTTGTTATATACACACAATGGAATAATGGAGCTCTCAGGAAGACAAAAATCAAGCTGTGTTACAAAATAGATGAAACTAGAGAACATGCTGAGTGAAATCAGTCAGAAGGAAAGGGATAGAGTCAGATCTCTCTCATATCTGGGATTTTAAAAATACACAACAAACATCAAGAAAGGGCCAAAAGCAATACATAGGAAAACTGTTCCAGGCAACTGAGTTGGTGGTGGAAGAAGGTCTCAGAGTTCGTGGAGGAGGAAGATGGATCCACTTGTTATGGGTGTGGTGTTAGAATTATATACATATTATATACCATCATTTGTGTTTTGTAAATCACAAAACCTCAATCAATAACAAAATAAGTTCAAAACAATATTAAATTCTTGATATCAAGTTCCATTAAGAAAATAATTGTGCCTATCTCTCGGACTACTGTGAGGACAAATAACAAGACTATATAAAGGCTAGAATGCAGTGCCTGACATTACCAGTCACTGACAATGATGACTCCGTGGCTCCAGCCTGACAAGGGTCCCACCACCAGCAGACACTGTTCTGGTCTCTAATTTTCATTCATATGTTCCTACTCAGACACCAGGATGATGTTCTCCACAGTGGGATTTTTTCCATTGGCCTCTCACATGCTTTTGGCTAGTTTTTGGCACAACATCCAAAATGATAGCTACTAAATTACTTTTTATATGTTTACAAGAATTAAGATTTTTAAAAAAGAGGTTAGAAAACTGGAGGCAAGCTTCTCCACTACCTTTGGAATCATAGGGGTAAAATTAAATACAGAAATAGAAAGCTGTTAGGCCTCTCAATATTCTCTGGCTTTGTCATTTTCTACAAAAAAAAAATTTCCAACCATTGTGAAAATATCAGTACATTAAGGAGAGAGCAAGAGCCTAGGTTATAAATAAAGGCACAGGCTGAGCAAGTTACACAGCGAAATGTCTGAAATTCAGTGTTCTTAACAGGAAGATGTACCTACAGCAACATCACCAGTACCACCAATGACGAGTGTTTCCTCAAAAAGGAAAACAAATGAGGGCTGGAGTAATAGTACAGAGGATAGGACACTCGCCTTGTATATGACCAACTTACGTCTGAGTCCTGGCACCCAGATGGTCCCCCAAACCCTGCCAGGAGTGATCCCTGAGTGCAGAGCCCAGAGAAAGCTCTGAACACACTTGGATGTGGCCCAAAATATTAAAAAATAAAATAAAAGGAAAGGAAACAAATGAGACTTCAAGTGAAGAATCTAAATATCATTGTAAATGTATTAAACTATGAAAAATTAATACTGGTTCAATAAATAGTCAATATTAGTAGAAAAGATCAAAATTGACAGTTCATTCCCTAATACAAGGTCCGATTTGATTTCCTCCTTACAGGTAAGAAAACTGACACCCAAAAAGCTGACACTTGGGGCTGGAGTGATAGCACAGCGGGTAGGGCGTTTGCCTTGCATGCGGCCGACCTGGGTTCAAATCCTAGCATCCCATATGGTCTCCTGAGCACTGCCAGGAGTAATTCCTGAGTGCAGAGCCAGGAGTAACCCCTGTGCATCGCCAGGTGTGACCCAAAAACCAAAAAAAAAAGCTGACACTTGTCATGATGCCAAATAGAAATTCAAAACCAGATCATCTGAGGCAGGACTTCTTTCCTAGCTGATGCCTAATTCACAGTGTTCCAAGGATAAAATCAAGTTCTTATTCATGGAATGGGTATCTACAAAAATAACATTTTACAGCTGGACTGAATAAGCAGGACTTAACCCAGAGAGGTTTTTATTTAAGAGACCAATAAAAAGCAAGCACCAGCTCACTGTCAAACAGAATCATGCTGCCCCCCTGTGTCCATTATCCTTTTTACAACTTCAGTACTGAAGAATGGGGGTGGGAGAAAGGTACTCATTGTTTCTAAATTAAATATAAACCTATTCATTCTTTGAGTATGCAAATCTCATTCCTTGCATCATTAACTTGATGGTCACAATGTATCTTTTTATTAAAATAAGTGTGTTTTAAACTAATACCCAAAATAAAAAATTAACTAAATAATATCAATAGCAAAATGCAAAGCTAGTTAAGAACTGATCCCTAGAGCCCAGAAAGATAGTACTGGAGATAAGTTGCATACTTTGCATACAGCTCACCCCCATTCGATTCCCAGCACCACATGTGTCCCACAACCACTGCTAGGTATAAACCTGAATTCCACCCCACCATATCCCACCCCCAGCATCACCAGAGTGGGCCTGACACTGCAGGGCCTGAGCAGAACCTCCCTGGACCTTCTCACTGAACCCCAAGACTGGCTGACCAAGAATCATGAGTAGAGAATCCCCAGAGCCCTCCTTCCAAAACAAACTAAAAGAACTGAACACTGAGAACTGCATGAGACTTCAATAATTTATTTTTAATGATCTGGTATCAAGGACCAGCAGATTGGCCAAGGAGGTGACTCAAAGGGCTGGAGTGAATGTCTGCCGGGCACAGAGCCCTGGGTTCTATTCCAGCACTAGACAGTCATTTCACCACCACCTGAGTAGCTGTGATGGCTTGAAACACTGCTGAGAAGACCTCCCCCTCCCACCTCCCCACAAAGAAAAGACAAACAGATGAAGATGCTCACTTGGAGCATTCTATGGCAGGTGCCACCAGCATGATACTAGTAAGTGGCATCATCTTGGGCTTCTTCTAATAACCTCAACAAACATATGGTGCACCAATCAATGGATCCATTTGTCACAAATCTGAAGCTGAGCAAAATTATTTAACTCCATTGAAATTACAAATAAATCAAAGGGTTTTAGACAAAAGGAAAACAAATTTTTTCTAAAATATTTTCTATCTGCTTAACTTCTGAGTTAAAACAGCAGCCATGCACCTAGCTTCAGTATTCTCTAATTGCCACACATTTGAACTACTCTTGCAAACTCTCACAGATAAATTTCTGGTTATGTGAAAAATATACAGCAGCCTAAGTGACACTACATTTTAAAAATAAAGGTGCTATATATGTGTATATATTATATATATATTCAATCAATATTTACTATCAATGAGATATTTTAGTATATGTTTGTATTTGGGGGCGGCTGAACCATATAAAAACCATAAGCTATACTAAACACTCCTAAACACATTTTAAAGGTATAAAGACACACAAATTGTTAATAGTTATTGTTGCTGGGGGTATTAATAGCATATCTTCTAATTTATCTACATAATTTTCTGTCGATTTAAATTTTTACAGTGAAAATATTTAGTATGGGGCAAGATTTTTAAATTTATGTAAGACTAAATATTCCTTCTATTTTATTGTACACTAAAATATAACTTGCCAATTAGCAGTAATTTATGTTTAAGTATTAAATCGAATCAAATTTTAAAAGTTAAAAAAAAAAAGAAATTCTGGGGCTAGAGAGATAGTACAGCAGGTAGGGAGCTTGCCTTGCATGCAGCCAACCCAAGTTCAATCCCTGGCATCCCACAATATCCCCTGACCACTGCAAGAACTAATTCCTGAGTGCAGTGCCAAGAGAAGCCCCTGAGGATCGTAGTGTGTGGTCCCCCAAAACAAAACAAAACAAAAGAAATTCAATGCCCTGATTTCAGTATAGCACTTCTATACTAAAAATATTCCATGAAAGTCTGAAAAACAATTGTAAGGCATTTTCCATTGTCTCTGATGTACCATCCTAAGAAACCAATGAAATATACAAGAATAAACCTTGTCTGGATTCCCCGAGAATGGCATTCTTGTTTCCAGGATCTGCCTCCATCAATGAGCCATGAGGCAGAAAAAGAATGACAGACTCTTACTATCCACTCAACTCCACCTCCTCCTACAACCATGTCCTTCACTAAAGGCCCCCACAGCCACCTCCACGAGTCTCACCTTTTGTGACCCAGACGTGTTCAAGAAAAATGAAAGTTCACAATAAGATATTAAAATAATGCAGTAAATTGAGCACAACTGATTAAAAATCCTCCATTCAGCCAACTGGTCCAGCCCTTTTGGAAAACAATGTGGACGTTTTTCAAAAAATTAGAAATTGAGCTCCCATTTGACCCAGCAATACCACTTCTGAGAATATGTCCTGGAGATGCAAAAAAGTATAGTAGAAATGATATCTGCACTTGTATGTTTATTGTAGCACTATTTACAATAGCCAGAATATGGAAAAAACCCAAGTGCCCGAGAACAGATGACTGGTTAAAGAAACTCTGGTACATCTACACAATGGAATACTATGCAGCTGTTAGGAAAGATGAAGTCATGAAATTTGCATATAAATGGATCGACATGAAGAGTATCATGTTAAGTGAAATGAGTCAGAAAGAGAAAGACAGACATGGAATGACTGCACTCATTTGTGAAATATAAAATAACATAATGGGAAACTAACACCCAAGAATAGTAGGGATAAGGGTCAGTAGGGTTCCTCCACAGCTTGGAAGCTGGCTTCACACGCTGTGGGAAAATGCAGCTGAGATAAAGAAGGGACCACCAAGCAAAGGGTGTTTGGAGGGATCACTTGGGATGGGAGAAGTGTGCTGAAAGAAGACTATAGATTGAACATGATGGCCACTTACTGCCTGTATTGCAAACCATAAGACTTTTTAAAAGGAGAGAGAGAGAGTAAAAGGGAAAGTGCCTGCCACAGAAGCAGGGAGGAAATGGGGTGGGGGTGGTGGGTGGGATACTGAGAACATCGGTGGTGGAGAATGGGCACTGGTGGAGGGATGGGTACTTGACATTGTATGTATGACTGAAATGTAATCACAAATGTGTGTAAGTCTGTAATTCTATCTCATGGTGTTTCATTAAAGATTTTTTTAAAAATTGGAAAAAAAAAAGAAAAAGGGAAAAAAAAATTTTCTTAAAAAAAAAAAAATTTCTCCATTCAGGGACCAGAAGGTAGAATAGTGCATGGTAGGCATGTGCACAACCCAAGCTTAATTCCCTGTACCACATGGTCCCCTGAATATCATCAGGTGCATGCCCAAAGACCCCTAAGCACTGGAAGGCCCTAGTACCAACGGAGTGACTAAGGTAATTTTCAACACGAGAAGAAACAAGCAGCATGTCATCCGTGAGCCCTGGCATTGAACCACAGGTCTAGTTGACTAAGTACCACAGGTGAGACCCAGGTCACCTGATCATCACTTAGGAGACTATGAAAAAACTAAAAAGTCTGCCTTAAAAAAGAAAAAGAAGTTACAGACACATCATGGAAAACAAATCTCGAAGACACTGCCACATGAAAGAAAATACACATCAGGCCATATGTTGTCTTTTGATACAAAATGTCTAGAACAGGCAAATCTAATATAGACAAAAGAGGGCTGGGGCAATAATACAGCAGATAGGGCTGCACTGGCCTTGCTAGTGACTGACCCAGGTTCAATTCCTCACGTCTGTTCCCAGAGTTCTGCTAAGTGCCTTCCCTGAGGAGAGAGCCCAGAGTAAGCCTTGAGCACCTCAGCTGTGGCCTAAAAACAAAACTATATATATATATATATATATATATATATATATATATATAGGTATAGATGACCAGGGACTAAGAAGAGAAGGAACAAATAGTAAATGCTAATGAGTGTGGAGTTTTCTGAAATAATAAAAACATCATAAAATTGAGGCCCTCCACCGAGATTTAAGTGCAGTGGCCACACATCTGTGGCCTTTCCGCTGCTGCACGAGCATGATCCTGGAGGCCAACAGAACTACTTTGGACACCAGCAGCTCGCAGAAATGTCTCTAGACTGTGAACTGAGCCACTGCCCCATGTGGCAATAGGGGGATAGGGTTTCTCTCTCCAGGATTTTCCATCTTATGAGCACCACAAAAGGGAAGTAAAAGCTTGCAGTGATGCAATTTCTGGCAGAATTTTCCCTGGACTTTATACAGAAATCCAAAACCGCGCAGCTGGGACCTAATATCTCTTAATTGTCAGCAATATGAAACGGTTCCTTTTTAGCAGGTTTGACTTTTGGGGGGAAACTCCAAACAATAATAGTGAGTTTTTTGTTGAAATATTGAAGGTAATCAAAGTGGCAGCCATGTCTCTAGACTGTGAGCTAAGCCATAGCCCCACGCTGGCCGAGGAGAGGAAATATCCTTCTTTCTCGTTTTTTTTTTTCCCTTTTCAGGGAGAAGCGGCGTGGTGTCTGCCATATTATGAGGTCTATTAAGCAGGTACTAACTTGGTGGTGCGGGAAGTGAAAAAAAGAAAAAAAATTATGTACTTGGAACAGCGGGACTTCATATCTCTTCATTCTCAGCAATGGAAAACTAATTATCAAATGCTTCCTTGGCAGTAGGGCTGTCTTTTTTGGGGGGAAACTCCAACAACAATAGTGAGTTTTGTGTTGAAATATGGAATGTAATCAAGGTAAAGAGAAAATGAAGTGAAATTTATCAGTTACGCAGGCAGGGGGGTGGGGGGTGGGAGGTATACTGAGGTTTTTGGTGGTGGAATATGGGCACTGGTGAAGGGATGGGTGTTTGAGTATTGTATAATTGAGACATAAGCCTGAGAACTTTGTAACTTTCCACATGGTGATTCAATAAAATAAATAACTTAATAAAAAAATCATAAAATTTAAATGTCCAGAGTTACTGGTGATGTTGTACAACCTTTTGAATAAACTAAAGAAACTAAAGAGGAGACTTGGAAATAGTAAACGTCATATTTTAGGAAATAAATCTCATTTTTAAATAATGTAGAGACCATTCTTAGCCTCATGGGTCATGTATAGACAGCAAGGTGGATTTGGTGTCAACCCTGTTTTCAGCACAGTTAACAGAAAAGATGGCTTCAGAAAACCTATAATATTTACAAACATGACATACTTCTTAAATTAGAACATGGTCAAAGACAAAACCTTGAAATGCACTGAGCCAGGATTGCCTGGTCTTGGCCCAGGTCTATCCCTGTGCATGTCAGATGGAGCCTCAGAGGGCTCCCCCTCCTGCAGCACCACCAGCTTACCCAGTACCATGACAGCACCTCATCCTCCAGCATGAGCACTGAGCCTCCACTGTTGTCCAAGTATCACTGAAAGTGTCCCCCATCTCTCTGAGCACCACTTGGGAGCCCCCCTCCCAGAAAACAAAAGTGTAGCCAGGGTGGAAAATACTATCTGATGGCAATTTAAAGTTTTGAAAATGGAAGTCATATAGCCTGTCATTAAATTCAGTTATTCTTCTGAAGGTGGACAAAATTTTTTAAAAGGCAGAGGGGGCATAGCAGAGGCTGTTATATAGGACACAACTTTCAAATATTAGCCTTCCTCACCCCATTTTTTGATGCAAAATTCTTTTTAAATTAACCTGCACAGGGGCAGGAAGGATAGTACAGAGGCTGGGGCACTTGCTTTGTATACAGCCAACCTCAGTTTGATACTGGGCACCAGGTATGGCCCCCTGAGCACAGCCAGGAGTGATCCCTGTGCACATAGCCAGGAGTAAGCCCTGAGCACTGCTGGGTATGATCCAAACCATGGCCCCTAAATTTAACACTAATTTATAAATTAATTCACATTTACTGTTGCATTACCTGGAGATGCTTGCTGAATTAACTCAAACCTGGCTAGGAAGCCTGAAAAGAAAAACATTAGATTTTAATATTTTTGAAAATTACCAATCTTTCATTAATTATAAGTTTTAAACTGCTAAACATAATATTTATATTCTTCACAATAGTAACTGTCACACCACCTCAGGTATTTATATATGCAACTTAGAGCGAGAGTAACTGAATTATAAAAAAATAGCATTTCAACTTCTGAAAAGTAATGACAAAAGTGGTACAATATTTTCTCTTAAAAGCATACTCATAAAAGACCTAGAAAGTATCTCAACTGGCAAAGATCATGCCTTGGATATCTGAGTCTCTGGATATGATCCCTGAAACTTCTGGGACAGGTAGATTCCTGGTGACACTTCTAACCATAGCTGGGTGTGGTCCGAATGGTAACCACTATACCCAGCACCACTAGGTATGACCTTGCCCTCTCCCACCTTCAGTACTAAGCATCACTGGGTTTATTCCAATACCATGAATATGGCCCAAGACCTATCTCCCCAGAACTTTTGGGTATGGCCCCCAAGTAACAACAACAAAATGTACTCACAAATCACTAAACAACACACTTTTTGCTTTAAAAAATGGTACTCAGATGGACCTCCAAGCCCCACCAGGAGTGATCCCTGAGCAGCCTGGAGTAAGGCCTGAGCACTTCTGGGTGTGGCCCCAAAACAAAAACAAAAACAAATTAAATTAAAAACATTTTTAAACAATTATGATAACTTGATTTAATAATATTAATGTATGTGTTAAAGTTAATAGAGTAGATCTTAAACATTCTTATCACTAAAAATATGGTATATATTAGATGTAATAAAGGCATCAGCTAACCAACCACATGGTAGGAATCATTTTGGAAAATATAAATGTACAAAGTGAACATATTGTACATCTTAAACTTGCAGAATATGACATCTCAATTAAATCTCAGTAAGACACAAGACAATAAAAATAAAACACATTAATGCATGAAGATGGATTCTTAAACACCAAGCACTTTAAAGCCAAAATAGTCTATCATTTTAGTTTTTCCAAGTGGCAAAAAGGAACAGAGCCTTGTCAACCATCATGTCAGTAGTAAAGTTAAGCATTTCTTTCAAAATGCTCTACATTGCTAACATCCAGTGAATTCTCTCCATATGCCTCTTAGTCGAGTTTAATGATTAGGTTCACTTTTAAGAATGAGGATACCACCACGTCTCCAGGAGTAAAGCATAGTAACTAGAGCAAGGTCATACAGCTAACACTGATGAACTGTAGCTAAACCAAAGCAGCCTGCCCCCAAGGCCTCTGCTATTCCATGTAAGAAACTTCAGTGAAAATGTTCACTCTTTCACCAAATAAGTTTATCAGGATGTTTTACAAATACCTACATAAATTTGCCTGATGAAATGGAAAAACATTCTTCACACTTGCTTTCAATATCAATGAGAAAATAAATCACTAGAAGACCTATTCTCATGTTCTTTTAAAGTATCAGTCCAGACCTGAAGTCAACATTCGGAAATTTTAAAATGGTCCTGATTCTTCTAGTTACTGCTAAATTTCTTTAGGATTTAGAGAAACTTGAAGAAAACTGCACTCTTACAGAGGTAAGAGACATTTAACCTTCCCGCTTCTTAAGATATCATCACAATGGATCATAAGGCTATATAATTCCATTTTTATGAAACATCCAAGAATAAGCAAATCAATAGACAGAAATATTAGTCAGTAGTTGCCTAGGGCTTGAAGGGATGAGATATAATGGGAATAGTGTTCTTTTTGGTTGTGATGAAAAGGTATTAAATTTGACTATGGTAATGATTATACAACTCTGTAAATACACAAAAAAATTATGATAATCAGAAATGCACATCCAGAAAATCTCATCTATATCTACAAAATGTTCTGTAACACAATTAAAAATATTTTATGAATGCTCAAGTTACAAATATGCTTTAGTCCCCCAAGTACAAATATGAATCAAATATGGAAATATCTGGGTGAAGGATGTGACTAAGCAACACAGCATATGCCTTGAAGTTGTAAAGGGCTAGGCTTCAATCCCCAGTAAGCACATACACACACACACACACACACACACACACACACACACACCTTCAAACATGGAAGTATCACAACTAAAAAATAGAGTTTCTGTTTCAATGAATAATAAACACAGAACAGTGGATTCTTTTAGAAAGTACCTACTTTCTAAATTTTCAACTACAGTTCCAGGGTCAATTGCCTTTTCAAATATCTGCAGGAGAAAATAAATTTTCAGTGTTATTAATATACAGAAAGTAAGTATAGATTATGCTCTTCTGAATATTTAACATGTAAAATCCAGTCACATAATACCTCAGGACAGAATAAGAGTAAATGTAACAAGTATAGAGTTAAAAGTTCAACATATGACAATATTATACTTTTTTATATTGACATCTTATGACTATATATGTTATATGATGAAAATTAACACAATTCCAAGAACAAGAAAAATCTGAGTTAATGGAATATACCCACTTACACAAAATATCATCAACTTTACCTAGTCTTAGAACCTCTTGTTAAAAGGTTTGCTGGCATCAATCTCAGAGTCTTACTTGAGTACCTAAAAAAATACCTTGTATACTATAGTCATATTAAAAGTTGTTAACGGAATGAAGCTTATTGGATTTCTAAAGGAATATAAATAAATATTTTATGTATAATACAAAAGAAACACTACACATTAGTGCAGATATCCCTCACTATTTGAAAATTAAAATGCTCTGAAATCCTCTACAAGTTGAAGTGACATAAAACAAAGAAGCAATTACCCTTAATTTATGTGGAATAATTTTTGAGCATTGCTAGAAATCCCCTCCAAAAAAATTACAAAATCGTGGCAAATAACACATAAAACTTAACATAATACCAACATTTACACAGTAAATGCAGAAACAGTATAATAAACACACAGCCTGTATAAAACACTATACAGAAAGGAGTCTAATGGTTCCACTTTCACAGCTTGTGATACTGGCTGACTCTAGAGCTACTTTTTTTTGTCATAAAAGAAAAATTTTCTTCCAGCCTTAGTGTTTGCAAAAATATATACTATATAGGTCCTTCACGAAAATGAATCGGCATAACTGAAACTTTCCAAGAGCAAAGGGACACCTGGAACTTCACTCCCACAGAATCTAAAATACATCTAAAAGATAATCTCTTAAATTGAAAGTGCATCATGAAGTACAAGGAAAACAATGTGATACCTGTCTAGCTCGATTTCTTGCCAAATATGCATATTTTGTCCTAGAGATAAAAGAGCCTGGGATAAGACCAAAATTAAATGCATATGATGCCCTTCTCTCTGAACTTTAGAACTAAGAAACATAAGTTTTCAGTGGAGTTTGACATCTAGCATTAAAGGTCTGATTTAAACAGTTTTTCATCATAAGCATGGTTAAAATATACCTTTGCTCCAAAGCCAGATCTTTTTTGATTACAAAAATAAATATTGTCTCCTATTATCAATTTATTCCTTAACAACTTACCTTATTTGCCAAATGTGGGCAAGGTTAGTTTTCTTTTATTTTATTGCAGTAATTTCATCCCCTCATGTGTAAAGACTTTCTCAAATGTGATCAACATGAACTGTTCAAACACAAAGACTCATACATTTTTAAAAATTTATTATTTATCTAATTGTCTTAGAACATTCAATTCTGAATTACAAAGAAGGTCTAGGGAGGAGAAAATAGTCTCATTACATGCTACAACTATTTGCAACTAAAGAACAGAACAAAAGAAGGCTAGAGTTAACTGAAAGGAAGCTAACAACCCAAATAACTTACACAAGAGGGCAATTTTTCTAATTTTAAAATTATTGACTTAGTTGAATTTTGCATAACCCAAAATTGGTCCATCACTGCAAAGGCATAGATTTGAAAGAGGCAGGGAGTAGAGTCTACAGTGATTTAGGGTCTCACTCTTCCTCCTTACAAATAAAAGAGAGTGAACTATATGATCTACGAGGTCATCAACATGCTGTGATTCTACGATTCATTAATTGGGCATCTTATAAAAAGATGTTTTAAAGTCTTCTCCAGAAATAAAATGGTAATAAATCCAATTAGAAAATCAGGAGGTGGGGTGAAATTTTCACCATCTACTTTTTTATCTCCACCAACATCCAAATGGTAGCAGCATATGCTTTTGACTGAATATTTCAAGGAACGATATCCATTTATTTCTCTTATCACTCCATTTGGTAGACTCTTCTAAGTTCTTAAACCATAATTTATTGAAATATTCTATATAGTCCAAGCCCTTTGGAAAACTAATCCCCATCTCGTCTCACAATCTCCAATTAAAAAGACGGACTGGGGACAAAGAATTAGCTTTGCATGCAGGAGGAGGCCCAAGTTCAATCCTGACACCACATGGTCTTCACTGAGCAACCCCCAAACACCAAGCAGAGAGTAATCCCTGAACACCACCAGGTGTTACCCACAAATAGAAATAAAAATAGATTGGACATTTGCTGGGTATTGCCACAGGGCCTTAAAAGCCTCTCCCTGGAACATTACCAGTCATTCCCTTCCCAAAAAGACTACCTCAATGATAGTTTGGGATAAAATCATTAAACTTAAGGCTAACAAAATTCCAATTCCAAATTCCAAAATAAAAATCTCAAAGAATTATCAGCAATTGCATAGGAGGGAAATTACCACTCTAACGTAAGAAGGTTGTTAACACTTTAACTTTCTTAATCATGACCATATTGACTAGGAGAGAATCTATGGATCAAAGATATAGTAGAGGGATTAAGACACTTGCCTTGTATCCTTACTATTCCCTGGTTCAACCTCTCGAAGGAGCACAGACCCAGGAGTAAGTCCTGAACAACACTGGGTGTGGCCCAAACTCCCCCCTCACTTTTTAAAAATAAAAAATGAAATATAGCATATTGCTAAACCTAAATAAGCAGGTATGACCTAAGGAGAGTCAGTAATCTGAAGGGCTTTCTTGTTTTGCCACACAATTTCAGATAAAGAACTGAACTAAATTGAATCATTATTTTTCTAAAAGTGAATGTAAGAATATTTGTTTCTAAAGTCTGCTATTTTACTAATAATCCCTGTCATAAATGTGATGCAACTGCTTCTAACACTTCCAAAAACATTCAGAAAATGCTTTCTGCTCCAGTTAAAAAAATACCAAGGGAATTCCAAGAATAGAAAATCATCCACCAGGGTATTTAGTACTAGATTGACAGAAACTGGCTCAGACCTAGGTTGAAAGACAAATTCTCCAGCAGCAGTTTTGGACTTTGCTGAGGTGCCTGCAAGTAAGTTTTTAAAACAAAATTTACTAAACAGCTCTGTTAAGAACTGTTTTCGTGGCAGAACCATAAAATGATCTTCAGACAGCAAAATCATAATGTCTCTATTTAGGAAAGAGGAAAAAAAAAATCAAAATCACCTTTTCAAATCTCATGCACTGATGAATCGGAATAGGAAAGACGGGAGAAAAGTAGTCTGTCTCCAGGTATTGATTCAGGATGTAGACCCCGAGGTACACATACTGCTTGCTAGGAAGGAAAACTCCTGGGCAAGAAATCTTGAAAGGAAAAGGGGAGGAGGGGATTATAACAAAACAGGGTTTGTTTGTGTTCTATTCTTTTTTCTCTTCATCACTCACCTCCAAGGTCAAACACACAAACACACACACACACACACACACACACACACACACACATACACACTTCTTCATCACTCACCTCCAAGGTCAAATGTACACAGATACACAGACACACAGACACACAAACACACACACACACACACACACACACACTCACACACTTCTTCACCTATACTTCCCAAGCTAATTACCACCCCACTTCCAGCCCCATTCCGCAAATGGAAAATTGCAGCCTCCTTCCACACATCCGCCAGGTGTCAGGATCGTCCCCGCCAGCCTCTTCTCCCCGCCCCTTCGCGATGGGCGTGCGGAAGCGGAAGCAGCCCGACGGCCGGGAAGCCTCTCTCCAGGCCGCGGGGTCCAGCGGCTGGGGCCGGCCGCCGCGATGCCGAGTCCCCGGAGGAACGTCGAGGGCCGGCCGCAGGGCGCCGCGGTCGCGAGCAGCGGCGGCCCCGGCAGCCCGGCCCACGGCGGCGGCGGCGGCCCCCGGTTCGAGTTCCAGTCCTTGCTCAGCAGCCGCGGCCCCGGAGGAGACCCCACCTGCGCCCGGCTCCGCGCGTCCGAGAGCCCCGTGCACCGCCGCGGCTCCTTCCCGTTGGTAGGGGCCGGTCCCCAGCCGGCGCCTTCGGCCTCGCTGCCCGAGGAGGACCGCATGGACCTGAACCCATCTTTCCTGGACATTGCCCTGCGCTCTCTGCTGGCCATCGACCTGTGGCTCTCCAAGAAGCTGGGCGTGTGCGCCGGGGAGAGCTCGTCCTGGGGCAACATGAGACCCCTGATGAAGCTGCTGGAAATCTCGGGACATGGCATCCCCTGGCTACTGGGCACTGTCTACTGCCTGTCCAGGAGCGACAGTTGGGCCGGGCGCGAGGTACTGATGAACCTGCTCTTCGCCTTGCTGTTGGACCTGCTGCTGGTGAGCCTGATCAAGGGGCTGGTCCGCAGGCGCCGGCCCGCCCACAACCAAATGGACATGTTTTTCACTGTCTCCGTGGACAAGTACTCCTTCCCCTCGGGCCATGCCACCAGGGCCGCCCTGGTGTCACGGTTCATCCTGAACCACCTGGTGCTGGCGATTCCATTGAGGGTGCTGGTGGTACTGTGGGCTTTCATCCTGGGCCTCTCCAGGGTCATGCTGGGACGGCACAACGTCAGTGACGTGGCTTTTGGCTTTTTTCTGGGCTACATGACTTACAGCATTGTGGACTATTGCTGGCTCTCACCACATAATGCTGCGGTCCTCTTTGGATTTTGGAACCAATAATGACCCAACTTTTTCATGATGGCACCAGGAGATCTGAAGGCTTCCATATAAGATGATGCTGACATAAATCCGCATCCTTCTAGCTTGCCTCTCTTAAGACATTTCAGTCCCCATTTGGATTGGGATTTGGGGTGTCATACCTCCTTGAAAAAAAACCCTCTATTATATACCATTAATATTCATTGAGTATATATCTCCATGATACTGTAAAGAAGTCAAGCTGGGGTGATTACAACCTTGATGATTTTTAATAGTTGACATCAGTAAAATTTGTGTTGTGGTAACCCCATCAACATATCACTTGCAATTTAAACTTTGAAAAAATATTAAGTATACATGCAGATGAACCACTTATTAATCCTAGTCTTTTTCCTGAAGTATATTTAAACTATACTTTAAGCGGCTAAGACAAATATTTCTGTAGTTTATTCCCTGAAGATTTGTTGCTACGTTTGGGGAGATTTCTTCTTAACCCTGATTTTCTTGGTAAGCTTGTGCACTTTATTGTCTTTCCCATCTTTGCAGATTGGGTAGTAAGAACAGAGATTATAGTATATGCCTTTCTTTCCTTTACCTCTTCAAAATAAGTATTTAAAATATCCTTTTTCTTTCTATTAAATACTTTCAGAATTCTGAAACCCAACTTAAAGCAGCACTTAAAAACTGGGCTTATCTATAGAGGAAAGGATGGGACTATGGCCTCATGTCTAATTTTGTTAGCTAATAGTTGGCTTGACATGACAGAAAAGCCAAGTCACTAGGAAAGTGAGAGGAATGGAAAGCTTGTGAGTTATAAAACTGATCCCTTATATCAATGGACCAACAAAGGAGAAGGGGGTCCCTATTGTCTGTCAAATATCTGCTGAATCTCTGCTGAATAAAGAGTGCTTTCTCTTTAATATGAAAAAATACCCTAAATCTTTGCAATGTCAGCTTTCTTATACATTCCAAGAGGATGCCCCTATATTTTAATGGCTTCTCATAGAATTCCATTCCCTATATAGAGCAAATTTATGGTAACAGTATTTACAGTGTGCCTGCTGACACACCTAGGTACAAAATGTAACTAAGTCATAAACTTTTATTTAACGTCCCTTTACATTTAAATCAGCTAATGGACCCTCTCCAAATCACAAGACTAAATATTACAAATGCAGAGTAGAGGGACATTATTCTTTGAGCCAACGCATTGTTCTGCTCATAGTTCTTTGATGAGGGAACAATGAAAAGGGCATAGGATTTAAATGCTGCTCTACCTGAAAATAAGAACCTTTAAGTTACCTTTAGAACTGGTGTCTTCAGCTATGTTAATGAGCAGTGATTTTTGTTTCTAAATGTAGGGTTATGATGGAGAATGCCTTATCATAAGAGGGTTCTTAATGGGTGGGTGCATAATTTTCTGTGGATGAGAGGCACCTGGAAAGAGTAATAGCTGCTCTACAAAATAAAATTATTAAAATGAAATAAAATGAGATTCTTTACATCTCCTCAACATCCTGAACACAGACTACCTCTTCACTTACTGATTACGCCAAACTGTGACACCTATTCAGTTTAACCTTAGAGACATCCTTTATTTTAATTAGAAGAAATTCAATCCAGATATTTGGAAGCAGTGACATTGCCTCATACAGGGTTGAAAAGTCTGAATATTGGGGGTTCTTAGTAATAGTGCTGGAATTTCCTGTTTTATCTGCTGCAGTCTGAGCTTCTTGACTCTTAATATCTTAAAGCACTGATCAATTTACCTGATGTTTGGGGGACATTTTAAGAACCATAGAGTAGAAAATTTATTTTGCTGTAAATTTAATTGTGCACTAAGGAATGCCTTTAATAAATCCAAATAAAACTACCAGTGCTGTTGAATAAAGTGAGTTGATCATTTCTGCCTTCATGAAGAGAATGATTTATTACTCGGGATGAAACTGCGTCGTTCTGATACAGCACAACTAATCGAGTCTGGCTCTTTGTTGGCAGCTAAGCGGGGGGCGATCCAAGAAACATTGATTATCTTTGTTTCTAAGCTACATATACGATTGAAGCCACAGCATTCATTACATGTACTGAAGTTAACCAGATTTTCTTTGGCCAATACCTGTTGGCAGTACACATTTCACCAAGTCCAGTAGGGAACCCCCTATAGTTCGAAGACAAGTCTGCCTAACAGGCTATCAGTAACTACAGTTGGAAGAGTTGGAGAAATGCAAGTTGAATAAGAGAAAACACTGCAATTAGAACAATGTGTTACTCTGCCTCAGCACCTCATTTAAGCAGGACTTGGCGGGTAATTGTTGATTAGATTAGTTGATTTCCCTTTTGGAGTTAGCAAGGCAGAGCCATTGCTAGTGGGGAAATAGCTTAGCAAATAATTTGTTCACAGGGTGGCAAATAATCAAGAACGGACAGGGCCTTTTTGAAATTAAGTTCACCCCTAATTATCTAAAGGAGAGGTTATTAAATTCACAAATCTTAATATTAGGAAAGAAAATTCTTATTAGACTTAACGTGGGGTTATTTTTAGAGAAGTAAACGCTAAGAAGCATTCACTTTTAGAGGTGAAAGGTGGAAGGGCTTGAATTGACTTAAATCAGGAAAGACCACGGTAGTGAATCTCAGGGATAAAGGTAGGATTTGTCCTAAGAGATGAAGACCGCAGGGCCTTGGGAGGGGCCTAAGAGAATACAGTGGGTAAGGCCCTATCTTTGCACGCGTCCAACCGGGGTTCCAGACCCGATATCCCTCAGAGTTCCCCAGGTCCGCCAGGAGTGATTCCTGAGCAACGCCGGGTGTGGCCCAAAAACAAACAAACAAAACCTTGGGAAAGTCTGATTTGGAGGAGAGGACTGTTGATCTCTTACCGCCCGGATCTGCAGCTCCACCACCACCTCCAGAGGCATCGTTCCCTGCGTGGGCAAAAGTACTGAAATGAAATGATCCTCTAGTCCAGCGCCTTGCTTCAATTTCAGTCCCTGGAGCAAGTATTCCCAGCGGCTTCCCCTGGCCCCTCGGGCCTCCAGGTCCCCATCCGTCCCACCCCCACCCCAGCCAGGTCCCTCCCACCCAGAAGGCCCCCACACTAACGCGAGCCTGAGTCCAAGCTTCCAGAAGTCGGAAGCGTCGCGTTGCCCTGGACACTCCAATGCGCCACCTTCCATGCGGAACTCCGGGCGGCGGCGAGCGTGTGCCAGCCCCTCCGCGCTGCGGCCTCGCGCCGCGCATCAGGCGGTGCCGGGGCTGGGCGCCCCGGGGACCTGGCCACACCCCGCGCGGTGGCTGGTCCAGGCGCTGCAGAAGAGTCTTGGTTTCCTCTTCCCCTTGCTTTTCCTTCTACTCTCTTAAAGGTCCTCTAGTCTGTAAATTGTTTCACAGGGCCCGTTCCAAAAGTAGAATGCGCATAGGTGTTCTAATTAAAACACCACCGACATTTCAAAGCTCATCAACCCCAAACCCAGGAATTTTGGTAATGATACTAATGAAAATAGTGTGTGTCGGGGGAGGAGGGGGGAAGGAGTAGCACAGGGGTCTACACACTTGCTTTACCAGGGCAGCTCGGTGCAGAGGGTTCCCCAGCAGAGAGGCCAGTGTGAGGGTAAGAGGGAGGGAGGGGGATGGGGAGAGAGAAAGGCAGGCTCAAACTTTAGTATCCTGAATTATTTAGTAGTGATCCCTGAGCACAGAGACATGAGTAAGCCCTGAGCAATGCAGAGAGGGTGACAAAAACAATAAATAGTAATAGTAGTATAATAATGTATCTTGCCCCTAAAAATACTCTTGCTTATGAAATGTAATGTCCTCATGCTTAGTTGGAAAACATGGCTCTATAAAAAAAATGAGAAATAAAACATACACTCATTAGAAATACAGATTAGTGGCTGGAGCAATAGTACAGCCATGGAAGGGAGGGATGGAGGGAGGGAGAAAGGAAGGAAGGAAGGAAGGAAGGAAGGAAGGAAGGAAGGAAGGAAGGAAGGAAGGAAGGAAGGAAGGAAGGAAGGGAGGGAGGGAGGGAGGGAGGGAGGGAGGGAGGAAGGAAGGAAGGAAGGAAGGAAGGAAGGAAGGAAGGAAGGAAGGAAGGAAGGAAGGAGGGAGGGAAGCAAGGAAGGTAGGTTGGCTTAAAAGTTTAGTATCCTGTATTAAGCAGCACAACATAAATAATTGTCAGTCTCTTATTTTCTGGGTTTAGTTTAACCTAAGGCGTGCTTGAATAACGTGATCTCTCTATAGATGGCTAATATATTTGCTAAAACCAGATTTACACTAAAAATAGAGATGGCAAGCAATTTCTTCTGGCTATGGAAAATTGCTTTTTTTTTTTCTTTCCTTATTTCCTGTTTTTGATACCTACTATGATGGAAGGGAAGGAATGGCTACTTCCAGCTAGTATGAAAAATCTGGTGAGGTTTGGGTGGGGGTGGGGGGGTGCCTGCTGCCTCCCTAGGGAAAAACATCTTAAATTGTGGTGAGTCACTTATGTCTGCTAATATTTTGCATTGGGGGTTTATGCAATTGCAGAAATGCAAATGGAGAAGGTTGTACTGTACAGAGATAAGAACTAGGTGTTCCCTTAGGTCATTGGAGTTTCTCTCCCTGGAAGGGGAAAAATAACTCAATATAGTAAAGGAGGGTACATTGTGTGCTCACCAATCTCTGGTTTTCTTTTTTTCTGAATACCAGGAGGCACACAGGAACTGGGCTCCCAACAGTATCCAGAACACTCCTTTGTGAGCTCACAACAGATATTGACATCCAGGATAATAAAGGGATATAAAGGGACGGGCCCTGTACTGACCCTTGCAGCTAAATCAGCAACACCAATGCTAAGACATCAAAGACAGTGACAACCAAAAATGGATAAGCGAACTGGGGTATAATGAAAGGAATCAGTCTTTACTGATGGGCTAGACACCATGGGCTGGACACATAGCATATGCTAACTCATTTCATCGTATCACTCTTTGTGGTTGTGTTACTGCCATCCCTATTTTTAAATGCAGGTTCTGAGAGCAGGCAGCCTTTTGCTTAAGGCCACAGAGCTAAAGGGGAGCAGCCAAATTTGAATCCAGGTGTGCTCTAGTACATCATGCCCCCTGCAACATAGTGGGGAACCCTGGCATCCTGTTTTTCCCTAGAGGCACTCTGCCCCAGCTTATGTTCTTCCTAGTCTTACTGGACTCTCTTCATTCAACTGAACCTCTAGTGATAAAAACTATTCTACTTGCTCAGCTCCTAGCCTTCTTCTGGGTCCCTCAAATTTACTGACACATTATCTGTCTGCTTCTGTTTAACTTCTACCTGACTAGGCAGTTTCCTTGTCTATCCTTCTCTATTCTACTCTTTGTCCAGGGTGTCATCCAGTGTAAATAGGGATTAACACATGTACACAGATTAACTTCTCCCTTCTGCTTGTTCTAACCAGGTAGGATTTCACCATTATAGATATATGTATCTCCTCTTCAAGTAACTGTTGCAAGGACAATTTTACATTAATTTCTATGATTGTTGATTACTATTAGTCTCCACAAACTGTAAGTTCTGCATGACTAAGCACATTTTAAATACCTACTAGCAATGCTCAATAAATACCTTCAAATAGATGTTCAATACAGATATGACCAAATGAGAATATGCAGTTGAATGTACTACAGGTAAAGAGAGGTCATCATCTGAGGATAGACTGTGTGCAGAATGAGAAAGGATCAGGTGCAGCTTCTCTGTTCATCTGCAATGAGGGTATTAAATAAATTGATAGTAAATATTTCCACTCTTAACTCCCCACACAGAATCACCTGAGGCTTTTTTCTGGTGGAGATGTGAAAGTTACCTCTGGCCCATCTTGCAAAGTGGTTAATCATTACCTCACTCCTGAACAAACCCATTCAAGAACTGGATACCACCTCCAGAAACTGGTTTTCTTACCTGTGTAGGTAATACTTGGTGACAGTAAACAAATACCATTGAACAACTTTTATCCTCAAAGTGTTTCTACTGAACAGCCTGGTCAGCAGTGACATCAGCATTGCAGAAATGACACAGCGGCATATCCTGACCTACTCATATCCATGCCTCAAATGGAAATTTCCCCAAAAGTTAACACAAAAGCATTGCAGTCAGATTACTGTGGCTGAGACTTCCCTTTCAACAACAAAAAATATATAATGCATGAAATTGTATACTTATCAAATAATGTAAGAAGAATTCATATATGGGAAGGAAACTTTTTAAGTTTTCTTTTGTTTTGGAGCCACACTAGCAGTAAGCTAGTGTGAGTGTGAGTATGAGTGTGAGTAAGCTGGGGACTTACTCCTGGCTCTGCATTCAGGGATCACTTCATCAGGCTCAGGGCACCATACAGGGTGCCAGGGATTGAATCCAGGTCAGCCATGTGTAAGGAAAGCACCCTACCCACTATAATATTGCTCCAGCTCCATGGGAAAGAAACTATTTTTTTAGAATTTAGTCGGGATGGTGGGAAAACACATCCTCAGTGGGACTATAAATAGACATAATTTTCTATACTGCTGTAACAAATTACCACAAACTTAGTGATTCAAAACTAGACACATTTATTATTTTACGGTTTTTTGGAATCCAACACACCTCTGAGCTAAAAGCAAGATGTCAACAAGGCTGCCTGTCTTACCTTTGCTTTCTAGCTTCTGTGAGATAACCATTCCTGTACCTTCCAAGCCATTCATATTGTGGCACAGATTTTTTTAGTGCTGCCATTTCTCTGGTTCTTTGGAGGTGTGGGTTCAGGGAATGCAGGAACCATTCCCAGTGATACTAGTCTAACCAGGCTGATGGTTCTGTGCTAGGACTGAAGGATGTAGTAGTGCTGTTGATAATTCCAGTGCCTGAGATCACCATGGCCATGCTGTAGTGCTCAGGGGTCTTCCCTAAGTATATACAGGAACCTCCCTGGTTTCTATATACACTTTAAGTACATAAAAATATATGCTACAGGGAGCAATATTTCAGTGGGTAGGGTGTTTGCCTTGCACGTGGCCTACCCAGTGGCCCTCTGAGCCCACCAGGAGTGATTCCTGAGCACAGAGTGAGGAACAAACCCTGAGCACCGCTGGGTGTGGTCCTCCCCAAAAACCAACACAGCATTATACTTGAACTAAAAAACACTTGAAACAGGTGGGAACGATAGTACAGGTGGCAAGACACTTATCTCGTATGCTGCCAACCCCGGTTGCACATACAGTCCCCCAGAACTGCCGGGGTAATTACTGAGAACAGAGGTAGCAATATCCCCTGAACATAGCAAGATCTGTCCCCCAAATCTAAATTCCACCCCCCCCAAAGTGAAAACCATAACAACCTTCACACACTTTTATCTAAGAAAGCTTTTTTGGATCATTTTCAGCAGTTTATTTATAGTAAATAATACAAAATAAATTATTTTGGTTCTGCCTTGGGGCAGGGATTTGGGTTTGGGATAGAAATACCCGAAATATGATGGTGGGAAGGTGTAATGGTGGTGGGATTGGTGTTGAATATTAAATGTACTCAAATATTGTGAACTTCTTTAAAAAATGAAATAATTAAAAAAACTGAAAACCATCTAAATGTTCATTAAGTAGGGTCAGTTTAAATCAAATATAGTTAAGCCTCAAGATAGAATACTATTCAGGATGGAAAAAGAATAAATCAGTTTTAAATCCCATCAGTAAATGGTGAATCTTTAAATGGATTAAAGAAGAAAAGAGCATAAAATGAATGTGAAGTATGCTGCTGCCATTTAGAAGGGATGATGACTATAATAACTGCATATATATATTTAGAATATGCCCAAAAGGAGTCATTATGAACTGAGTAAGTGGTTCATGGGGAAGAAAACCTGAAATAGAAATGTCAAAAAATTCTTTCTTTCCATTTAGTACTCTCGTGTATGTAAAACCCCTATCGGAGAGCCTGACAAGCTACCGAGAGTATTGCGCCCGCACGGCAGAGCCTGGCAAGCTACCTGTGGTGTATTGGATATGCCAAAAACAGTAACAATAAGTCTCACAATGAGAGACGTTACTGGTGCCCGCTCAAACAAATCGATTAGCAACGGGATGACAGTGACAGTGTATGTAAAAAATATTTTTGCCAAATATTTGCGTGATTTAATCAAAAAGAGAAACAAATTAAGGTAAGTAGAAAACATGAAACAGTCAAAAGGATAAATCTGGGGAGATAGGAAGGATCAGAATCTTAGGGGGCTGCATCCTATGTGCCACAGGCCATGAAAACATCCATGCAAGGATGGCAGCCTCTTCTGCCTCCGGTGCAGGGTTTCTTTTCCTGTGATTCTTGGTTTTCTCAGGACTTCTGAAGTCATTGAAATTTCAAACCTCTTTCCAACAAATGCCCATCATTTTCACCAGAAGCATATCGTTTTCATCAGAGTCTAGAAGCAGTAGCATTAGAACATACCTGCCCTCTGTCCTGCATCATACAGCCATGCAAGGGTCTATCTTCTTCCTGTCACATTCATGCTTATTTTATAGAGTCAGTTATCTTTCCTAGGGCAACTTTATTCAATAATGAGTAGAGGGAAAAGCCCTTTAAAGTCTTTATCAAGTCCATTAGTTTGTATCAGTAGACACATTTGTTAGGCCCTACATTCTGTTAAGCTGGTGAATTATTCATTAGTAATGTGAATAATGCCAGAAGATTGAGTTTCCAAAGTGAGTTCTTCATTAGCATCTTTTGAGAAAAGCCTGAATAGGAGAAGAAGAAAAAATCAAAGACATGAAACATGTTGAATTATTCAGCCATACTGAGTTTCTAGTTTTCTTTTCCTTAAAAAAAATAACTCCCATGGTAAGAAATAAGACTCAGTTATAAAACCCATGATATAATTGTGTTTTATATTTGGTTTTTCCAAAGTCTTATATGAAATGTTCTTCAAAGTTTCATTTACTCACAGTCTGATATGTAGAGAAACAAGTTTACCTTTCTGAGTTTTACTGTGAATATATGTAAGTTCTCAATGATAGGCAGTTCTTTCCTTAGTTCTCATAAATTTCATAAGGATGAAGTTTATCTTTTTTTAAAGTTCATATGGGAGCTGGGAAGATAACTTAAAGGGCTGCAGTGCATGCTGTGCATGCAAGAGCCCTAGCATCTATCCCCAGTGCTAAATGATTCTGCAAGCACCAAGCTGGGAGTATGCCTTAAGTAGCACCACGTGTGGCCCCCCCCCTTAACCCCCCAAAAATCAGGCTGCTAGATGAATCCCCTGATAGATTTTATCATTACAAAAAGTTCTGATATGGAAAGTATCTTTGGAGCACTTTTACTGTAATGTTGATTTTGAATCTAATAAGGCCACTAGAGCTGCATTGTCTATATAAACATATATGAGTGTTTAAATTTAAATGAACTAAAGTAAATAAAATTAGAATTTTCTTCCTCACACACTCACTCATACTAGTCACATTTCAAATGCTCAAACCACAAGCGGTAAGTCACTACCACCACAATGGATAGCGCAAGTAGACTAAGTCAATCTAACTTCTTTCAAGGAAATATGACGGCCTAGAAAATAATGTTGATGGTGCCACAAGAAAACAAACAGGCATGTCAATATTATGAAAAAACTGGGAAAATAGGACAAATGACCTCATTTGTTTAAAACAAATCAATGATATATTTTTAAGAGGAAAATGGAAATGCTCTTATTTGAAATATACTTAAGAGAACTGACAACGAAATACTATCTGTGGATTTTTGGGGGACCCTGGTTCAAACAAACTTAAGGACAATACTTGAATAATATTTTGGTTTCCTCAAATTTCTAAACTAGGAGAAATTTTACTATGCATTAAGACAACAGATTAAGACATAACTAGGCAAATGGGTAGGGTCTAAGAGATAGCACAGCCGGTAAGGTACTTGCCTTGCATATGCCTTACCCAGCATCAATCCCCAGTAACACCATATGTTCCCCAAACCCACCAAAAGTGATTCCTGAGTGAAGAGCCCTGAGTAAACACTGAGCACAGCAGATGGGATCCAAAACCAAAACAAAACAAAACTTAAATGTGTACAGGGAGACACCACTAATGGCAGGGTAACAAATGCTAGAATCCCATCACTGCATGGTACCAAGCACTGCCCAGGGAACCCCAAGTGGCCCTGCTCATTACCTACAGTCACACCCACCACACCAAGCCAAGCATCTATGAAATTGGCTCTGGGTCTCTGAGCACTGCTGGTTGTGGCTCCCAGAAAAACAAGAAGAAATTAATTTTGCTAGGTCTAGATATAGTCTTGTGTTTAAGTAAAGCAAATAAAAACATTGTTGGGGAGCCCGGTGGACACTTGCCTTACATAAGACCAGCCCAGGTTCAATCTTCAGCACCCCATGTGAGCAACAAAGTCCCTCCAGGAGCAATCCCTGCTAACAGAATCAGGAGTTAGTACTGGGCACTGCCAGTGTAGCACACACACACACGCACAAATACCCAAAACATTGTTGATAGATGCATATTAAAGTGTGTAGTAGTAAAATGTCTAATAGTTAAGGTTTTTCCTTTCAAATACACTAGCAAATGAATAGGATAGACAGATAAAGCAAATAGAACAAAACTTTGATAATTGTTGATCTGACTGATAGACATATGGGTTTAATATAATTATATACTTTCATGTATTTAAAACTTCATGGTAACAATGTTTAATCCTGAACATATAATTAAATGAGAAAAACTATATTCTTATGTGTGCCTTCTTCTGATACAAAATAGCCTATAGGAAGATTCTTAGTGGCATCAGTGTAAAAGTATCAATACAAGTCTTCCATACTGTTAAAAAGAAAACACGTGTTCCAGAGAGATCATGTGGCTGCATTGCAGCAGGCTCAGTTCTACATGATCCCCAGATCATCACTAGATGTAGCCCCAGAGACCTGCGGAGGTGGTTTTGATAATCCCCAGCACTGCAGCGACCCAGCAGCACCACATTTGGGTCCTGACCCATTTGCTGAGAATCACAAGAGAGTGGCCACAGGGCCTCCTGAGCACCACTTGGCTGGCCCCAGAAGTTAAAAAGGGAGAAATGATGGCAGTTTTATTCACCTCAAATGCATATTACTTTGGTAAACCATAGTTCATAAGTAATTCAGAGAGAAACCCACGCAAGGGAGAAAAAATCACTGACTTTAAAATAGTCATCTGTGAGAATATAAAAACCAAAACGGGGAATTTGAGTATTTCTTCTGTAAGTAAAAATACTTTTTGAGAATTTCCCCTAAGGATAAGTAATACTTCCAAGGAAGGAATCAAATTGCAATTGAACAGCTTTCAACAATCTTGAAGTCATTTAGGATCTGGAACCACACACGGGATCTATTTCACAAACTTTATTAGAGTTCATGAGTCAGACTTATGTATTACTCTCTGGCTTCTGCTTTGATTCACTGGCATTTGTAGGCTAAACACTTAAAAGTACCACATAAACCTTTCCACAGAGACTGCCATTGGCCATCCTGGACTACATCATTAATATCTTTTCATTACAAAAGAATTTTTATTCAGGAAAAACTAATTTGTCCCTTTGAGATTAGGTTTGCTAATTCTATTTCCTTGGGAGTAGTTAAGCTAATTAAGACCAAAGAAAGTTCCAATAAATTAAATTATTATATATAGAGGACTGGAGTGATAGTGCAGCGGGTAGGGTGTTTAATATATGATTTAATTTTAAAACTTGTATAAGCATTCACTGACTATAAACCATAGGATTTAGGTCCTAAAGTCATCAGTGAATAAGATGTTATTTTTCATGTCATTATAGTTTATTTACTTCTTCTCACCTATGAAACACCTTGTTACATCTCCTTTTCATCCTTTCTGCTCCATGCTTAATCCCACACTTTCCCTTTAATCTTGTTTTATTAATAGACTGAATATTGAATAACCTTCTATGTGTTATTCAGGCAATGGTACAGGGTGAACAAGAAATAATATATGTGCTACATGAAGCTTACATTCTAGTAGATGAAGAAACAGAATAAATGGACAAGAGTAAGATAATGGTTTGATAAATACTGGGAAGAAAGTACCTGAGGACTGGAGTGAGAATAGATTTATAGTTAGAGGTTTAGAACCTAAATTATGTAAATCCAGTGGACAGGTAAGTTTCCCAAAGTCCTAAGGTTTAGAAAGGAAATATATGACCATTAGCAAGACTCTTAAAACTGAGGGAAAATATATGCCAAAATCAACAAATATGATGCTATAAAGAATCAAAAAAGAAGATCATAAATCTGAGAAATAAAAAGGTCAATGAGCACACTAAGAAAGATTTGGGCAGAGGATAGAGGAGGCTAAAAATAATTAACTTAAGAGTTAGTCTAGCACTAGATAGCACAAGAACTAAAACAATTACGGTGGATAATTTAATTGTGTGCTTAATAGCCATAAGTTCTACATCCTTGTTAATAGAACCCCAGTTTTGTTGGATGACAAAGCAAATAACTCCAGAGAATTAATCATAATTAACTCAAGCCATTTGTGGCCAATGATATATAAGAAAAAGTCACTGGAAACTTTTAAGAAACATTAATTTTTTGTCATTGTTGATTTTTGCAATACCATAGAGAAAAATTTGAGGCAATTGTTCTGCCACTGAGCCACATCCTCAGCCCTTTCTTTGACTTTGTTGTGATGTCCAGAGCTATGTGACCATCCTGTACCCATGAAAAGTCTGAAGATCAAAATCAGCAGTCTTAGTGTTGTGGAAAGGACTAAAGGATGTAAATGTCATCCTTGATGACATTTCCAAAGTGTTACAGCAAATCTGGGAACACCTATCTTCTTACTTTTTGTTAAAAAGAAAATAAATAAGTAAATTTTTTGTAAACTGGGGTTTGAATTATTTATTGAAAGCATATATGTGTGCAGAAATAAACCTTAATTTAATTTTTCTTCTTTTTATTTATTTGAGGGGGTGGGCAAACCAAGGCTTACTCTTAGCTCTGTGCTCAGAGATCACTCGTAGGGTTGCTCGAGCAACTGTATGTGGGGCCAAAGACAGAACCCATATCAGTCACGTGAAGGAAATTGCCCAATTCACTGTACTATTTCTTTAGCAATGTGTTTGAGACTCTGAAGAATAAAAACTGAATAAAAACTTGAAATACTGCAGTGGTTCCGCAAAGGATCATTTTGTCCTGGGCTAGAAAAGAAACAAGGCTGAAGAGAAAAAAAAAATTAAGGTTTATTTGCAAGTAGGATAACGAAACTTGTAATTAGTTCAGATATAGGAGGTTAAGGAGAAGGGTGAATTAAGGTTGATCTATTTTGGACATGAAGGGAGAGCGTTTATTGATTTGAAAAGAAAAGTTTGGGGAAAGGGTAAAATCAAGAGTTCTCTCTTGGATGTTTGGTGGCAATGATCACTCTGGGCAAAAACGGAGAACTGAGAAAAGGTAAAGTGATATGTATGATACCCCCTTCAGTTATAGTACTGCAAACCACAGTGCCTAAAGGAAAAACAAGAGAAAGAGAAGAAAAATATCTGCCATAGAGGCAGACTATGGGGGCAGAGTAGAGCTGGGTGTGTGGGAGGAAAACTGGGGATATTGGTGACTGAAAATGTGTACCAGTGAAGGGATAGGTGTTGGAACATTGTATGACTGCAACTCAATCATGAACAACTTTATAACTATATCTCGCCATGATCCAATTAGAAAAATAACAAAGAGGTCTCTGTTGGGATATATTAAACATATGATAAGCATGAGTCAAAGAGAGATGTCAACTTATCAGATAGACATGTGAGTCAGGGATTTGGTCAGGGATTGGCTTTCATTTTGGGAATTATAAGTATACAGATACTCTTAAAGCCACAGAAACACATAAGGAACTTCCCACTGTACCAAATTTGTGGAATTCTAAAATTTGAGGTAAGATAAAAGTGGCAACTGCTAAAGAGACCAAGGAGATGTAGTCATAGAGGTAAGAAAAAATAAAATAAAAACAATGTTTACATTTATGTAGAGCTTGCTTTGCTGGCATAGGGGACTTTAGAGCTTACCTTATGCTGTGCTTTCATGGGAACAAAATGTTTTTTTTTTCTTCTTGGGTCACACCCAGCGATGCACAGGGGTTACTCCTGGCTCTGCTCAGGAATTATTCCTGGTGGTGCTCGGGGGGACCATATGGGATGCTGGGAATCGAACCCGGATTGGCCGCGTGCAAGATAACCGCCTTACCCGCTGTACTATCGCTCCAGCCCCTATTCTGTGACTTTAATTTCTAAACTCAGGTTTTTTTTAACAGTGTTTCATTTGTTTTATTTATATTTTTGAATAATCACTGTCACTGTCAGTGTCAACTGTCATCCCATTGCTCATCGATTTGCTCAAGCGGGCACCAGTAACGACTCCATTGTGAGACTTGTTGTTACTGTTTTTGGCATACTGAATACACCCTGGGTAGCTTGCCAGGCTCTGCCATGCGGTGGGGGGGGGATACTCTCGGTAGCTTGCCAGGCTGCTCGAGAGGGGTGGAGGAATCGAACCCGGGTGAGCTTCGTGCAAGGTGAATGCCCTACCAGCTGCACTAGATAATATCCCATTACGTTTAAAGTTTTTATATTAATGAGTGATTAAATTGCTTCTTTTATCTCACTTAAAAATGTTGCAATAGGTATCCAAATGTTGCAAAGGAGCCTCCAGCAGATAGGGCATTTGCCTTGCATATGGATGACCTGGGTTTGACTCCTGACAACAGGTAGGGCTTCCTAGGCCCAGTCAGAGTGATTCCTGAGCACAGAGGTAGGAATATTCCCTGAGGTGTGTTTGAGAACCACCAGGTCCCCCCAAACAAAGCAAACCCCAAAAAGTTGCCACAGGAACCAGAGATAATACAGTGGGTAAGGCATTTGCCTTATATACCCCCAATTTGGACTCAGTCCCCTGCACCAGGTATGTCCCCTCAGCTCTACCAAGAATGATCCCTGAGTGCAGTCAGGAGTAGGCCCTGGGCACTGCAAGGTATACCCCCACACTAAAACAAAAATATGCAACAAACATCTTTGTAGACAAATCATTGGTTATTGGTCTAAGTATAAATTTAATAGACAACTTTCTGGTAGGGAAACTGCTGAATCAAAGCACTTAAACCTTTGATATTGACAAATTGTCCCCTACCTCACAAAGGTTACTTACATACGCTATATTCTCTAGCAATTTTTGAGGCGGGGATGGGAGACTTTTTCAAGCAGTGCTCAGGAAGCCCCAGGGCCTCCCCTCCCAGGTTGGACCTAGTTCAGTGCAAGAATTTGTAGATGCATGCAAGACCAACCGCCTTAACCACTATTCTAGTTTCTTCTATCTCGCACTAACTTCTTTTCTACATTTTGCCCACACATGGTATTGATAAACTTCAGACGTCTGTCTCCCTAATTTTAATTAGCAAGACCTCATTGTTAGTGCACATTTTGAAGTCAAGTTTCCAAGAGTGATGGTTGTTTATCCCCTTAAGATCTGATCTTAGACTAACGTGTCTGTTTTTTTCTTCTTTAAAAAAAAAGTACTAAGAGCACAAATAATCAAGATCAAATGAGATATACCAGAGTAAATGTTCTCATTTCCTTTTTTGTTGGGGGAGGGCGGCCTGGAGTGTCAAGGATCAATCCAGGACGTCATCCATGCGAGGCATGTGCTGCACCACTGAGCCATAACCCGCGCCTCGTGTTACCATTTTTAAGCTCTGCTCTCTACAGTGCTTCATTACAGCATCTCTCTGCTCAGCCTTCTTCTGCAGAACTCTTATTGCTTGTACATCGAAATGAGCAGAAAACTGGGTTTGCCCCCATTCTCTAGACCCTCTTCTTCCTGCCCTCCACCCCGCTTGAGAACACCTATATTTATAAATAGGAAGGAGTTGCAGTTCTTATTATCATTTGCGCTGCAGTTTTTAAACAACACGCAGAGCGGACGATTTCCCGGTGTTTCGTGTACAGAAGACGAGCACCGAGTAGGACTACACAACCTGCTACACGAAGACAGCGCTGGAAAGAGCCGGGCAAGGGGAGTTTTAAACCAGGAGTTCAGTCCCCCTCCCTACGCATGCCCCGGACGCGCCTCCCACGGTCCCTCCCTCCCATCGGAAGTGACGTGTGCCGAGCCCGTCTCCCTCCGCCGTGTGTGGTGGTGCGGCCGCGGCGGGCGTGAGCCCGCGTCCCGGCCGGCTGAGGGATTGTGGGTAACGGAACCCACTGGCTGGGGCGGCTGGCTCCGCGCAGCAGGTTCCACTCACGTCTAGTCGGTTGGCAGTGGCGGTTGTAGTGCGAAGAGCAGCCGGATGGAGCAGCCGTGGCCGCCGCCGGGACCCTGGAGCCTTCCTCGGGCTGAGCGTGAGGCTGAGGAAGAGAGTGACTTGGACGTGTCCCCGGGTTCTCCCCGCTGCCCGCAGCTGCCGGGCGGCGGCGCCCAGGTGAGAGGGGGCCGGCGTTCTGCTGGGGTTATAGGGAGGTGCCTTGGAGGGCCCCCGCAGCCCCCCTGTCTGGGCGACCCGCTCCTGGGCATTGCTCCAGGCCCCCTCTTAACTCCCGGGAGCCGGCTGCCCGCTGCCACCCCGTGGCTATTGTAGCATCTTCTGAGGGCGTTGAAGAGGGGTTGGCCAAATAGTCCCAGCCTCCTGCTCCACGCACCCCTCGTTCACCTTGCCCAATTCCTCCTCCCCGCCCCCCTTTGCGGGACGGGCTCCCCTCTGCCCCCTGACAGCACCCAGACCTGGGGCTTCTCGCGTTCTGGCACTCACCCTTTGTCTGCTGTGCATGCTTTTAGCGGAGCCCTTGATGCCGTCGCAGGCTCTGAACACTTGGGTACAGTTGCTCGGAGGAGCCGGCGGTAGTATTTCAACAATTCACCAAGCTCCTTACCAGTTTACAAAGATGTGCTCTCCAGTGCCACTGACTTTGGACGTCTTAGCAGTTCTGGGAACCCTCTCCCCTTGGATGCCGGTCGCTTTGGAGAGGGGCATAAATCTCTTCCATTCATGGGACCATTTTTCCACCCAAGGTGTCCCTTTTCGGTCTTGCTTCTCTCGCTGGCCAGTCCAGGCAGAGAGGCGCGCCTTTCCCGCAGACTTCCCCCAGATTTCTGATGTGCCCGGTGCTTTCCACACTAACCTTTTTCACCCCAAACTTACCGAGATGTGCCAGACTCCTTAGGATCCCGGGTACTTACCTTCGGGAGTGCTTACCTGCTCCTATCACCCTGTCCTTGTTTTTCTCCTAACTTGAGTGTCTTTGGGGAGTATATTTCAGGATCAGAGACTAAACATTAATATGTTGAATGAAGTGGATTAAAGGCGTGTCTGCTCTCTGGCTAAACCTTTTTGGAAAAACGAATTTCCCTGAGAGTGAAACTGAAGAATAGTTTTTCATTCAGTTCACCTATTAGCTGGTAGTGAAGATAAGTGATTTAAATCTTGCAGGAGTAAGTGGAGCGTCATAGATACTATGTCCAGCTCACTGGGTTTAGTTGATTTCACACACGAGGAAAATGCTGTTTCATAACCACAGACTGTACTTCGGCCAGCCAGTCCTTGGGAAAGTACAAGGCGTTTTCAGGACAGAATGAGAATTGATAGGTTAGTCGTCACCCACTAATTATGAATCACTAGTGTCATCTTTGTATACAAAAATAATGTTAATAGTAAGTGACAGGGGAATAGGGGCAGGGTGAAAAAAGAAGCTGCCATCATGGGTTTTGAAGGCATAAGGAGAGAACAGAAAGGTTCCAAGAATTTCAGTGCATTGTGATTCAATCATAAAAGAAACAAGTAACTCAATTTTTTAAGTATTATGTGAACTTTCTACTTGTGGACTGGAGAATTACAAACTTATTTGGCAGAATGGGAATATAAAAGTGAAGTTTTTTATTATTATTTAAAAAAGCAACCACTTTATTACAAAAGTGAGACTAGCTAATTAGTTGCAGGATTAAAGCTGGAACCCACTTGCTAGTACAGTGGTCATGCTGTGACATAAAACTATTTGAAACTATCTTTAGTGTTAAAATTTGCAGAGTGGTTACAAATCTTAAATTAGTGTTCTTACACTGTCAAAAGTTATATTAAATAAAAGTACCTCTCAGTGGCAGGCAGGCAGAGAGAGGGAAAGGGGAGGAGTGGTGCATTGGTACAAGGAAGTGGACACTGGAAGCATAGTATTCCTGAAACCCAGGCATGAACAATTTTGTAATTCACAGTGAATTTAAAAAAATGTTTTAATAAATCACACCCCCTCCCAAAACTAGTGTCTTTGTAATAAAAATGTTTGTCTTGGATTGGAATATTTAGAATAAAATGTTCAATTTTTAAATATTTGTAATCCCTTTTCAAAATGACACTTAACTAATCATACCAAATAGGCGTATCTAGACTTCTTAATGTCATAATGCAATATGTGATACATAGTTGTGAGATCTACCTAAAGTAAAGACAGTTTGGAATTTTAGAATACCTGTTTTGAGAATATTCTTTTCTGTAAAGTTTTATTATCTTATTGTTTACAGTTTTGTTTCAGTTTATTTTCATTTAACATTTAAGACGTGGGTATTATATTTGATGATCACAAAAAAATTAGACATTTTTCTTGATAAGGGCCCACTGGTACTGCTGTATGAATCTTACCTGCATGGCAGAGCCTGACAAGCTACCCGTGGCGTATTAGATACACCAAAACCAGTAACAAGTCTCACAATGGAGATGTTACTGGTGCCCGCTCGAGCAAATCAATGAACAACATTTTATTGCCGACAGTGCAGTGCAGTGCTAAGGGCCCATGGTACCTGGGCTTCAATGCTGCTTAATGAGTAGGTAAGATATCTTAATAGCAACCTTGTTGACATTTTCCTCAATAATAATCTGTCTAAAAACTCAGCTAGAAAGTAGGAACCTTGCATACTACTTGCATTCCAATTCTTTGCCACAGTTAGTGTTCCAAGAAGTGAAAGTTAGTTCTTCATCTAAGATTTGTTAAATTCTGTCTCCTTCCAGAGGCTAATAGTTGAGAAAACAAATACGCAGAGTATTGTGCAAACATACTACTATAGAAGTTTGCATAATTTGGATGAGAAAGGAAGGAATATAAATCTTAAAGAAGTGATGTCAGAATCTCATAGGGAAGGGACAGGTCACCACATTGGGGTGAGGGATAGGAAAAATAAGCCAAATCGAAGAGTAAGTTATGGGAGATGATTGGAAATGAAATTATGAAGAACTTTGTCATGCCACACCATAGTTATATTTTATCCCAAGATTCTGAGGATCAGTAAAATGACCATACTTTTTTTTTTCCCCCTTTGTACAGTGGTTTGAGATGAGAAAGACTATATATTATTAAAGTGTGAAACAGAGCTTAAATAATGATGCAGATAAGAGGACAAATAGTAATGAAGTTATTCTGGATAGTTTGAATAGGGTTTTATTGTGTAAAAGAAAAAGAATGTGGGCTGGGGAAATTAAAACGAAAAGGGCTAGAGCATATGCTTTGCTTGTGGAGAAGCTCTGGGTTTGATCCCTAGCACCGCATAGTTTCCTAAGCTCTGCCAGGTGTTGGCCCCTAGTCATTCCCCTGTCTCTACCCCTTACACCTCCCCCCAACAAATCAAGGTACACACATGTCTGTGTTTTACAGAAGTTGATAGATTTGAGAAATACAAGTGATCAACCCCACAACAGTGCCTTATTAGTAATGGTTCAGTAAATATTAAAGCAAATCACTATCACTTGTGAGTAGACCAGTCACCAGTTAACTTTTAAAAAAAGTCACTTTGCCTATTTTAATTAGCAATGAGTTACAAGTTTTCTGATATAGTTAATTATAACTAAAAGTTTCCAAGAAAATCCAGATCACCAAGGACTGGAAATATACAAAAGAAACCAGAAAACAAGAAATTATTTGTTCTAACAAAAGGTTCTTTCCATTGTAGAACTTGCACAGCAAAATACTTAATGGTTTGATTTTCAAAGCATGTTGAGTCCTAAGGTAATGAACTGAATTTAAGCTTTGTTCTCATTCTGTTAATTTGAGGATTATGAAGACTATAAATTAAATGTGTAGCAATAACCAGATCCAGGACACTCTTCTAGTTGCCAGGCTTTTTTGTTGCTGTTAGTTGTCAGGGGAGGGACACAGATTAACAAAGAAATTTAGAATAGAGTTGATAAAGCCAGACTTTTAATATTTGTAACAGAACTTCTTAACTAAAAGAGAAACTATGTTATGCAAACATAATAGTTACCTTTTTCATTTCTTATAAATACTGTTTTTCATCTAGATGTACAGTGATGGAATTGAACTGGCTTGCCAAAAACAAAAAGAGTTTGTGAAGAGCTCTGTAGCGTGCAAATGGAATCTCGCTGAAGCTCAACAGAAACTTGGTAGCTTAGCACTGCATAACTCTGAGTCCTTGGATCAGGAACATGCCAAAGCACAAATAGCAATATCAGAACTGAGGCAACGGGAAGAAGAATGGCGACAGAAAGAAGAAGCTCTAGTACAAAGAGAGAGAATGTGTCTGTGGAACATGGATGCCATTAGCAAGGATGTTTTTAATAAGGTACAACCTTTTATTGAACCATAGTGAAGAAAAAAGTGTTTGTACTGATCAGATGTGCATATTTGGTAGCCAAATAACAGTCCTATAAAATTGTTTAGTATTGGCAGTTTATGAAAAGAACTTGTTATAGAGACCTGTATCCCCAAGAGTGTCTGATGTAATTAACTTTAGTACAAATATATGGCAACAGTATAGAACACAGGATAGAAATGTGAACTTTGGAGTCAGACTGCCTCAAACCTCAGCTTTATCCCATGTTGACTGAATTTCCTTGGGCAAGTCATCTAAGCTCTTGCAATGACTGTCCCAAAATCTGGAGTGGTTCTGAAGGCAAAGCAAATACCATAGGGCCTTGTGTGTGGTAAAGCTCAAGATGTTAAGAATAATTTCTTATGTTTTTGTGTCATCAGTTTTTTAACACTAATATGTAGTCACTCAGTTTATTAAAACAAAGTCTTGTTATTTGCTAGTGTGTATTTACTAAACTTCAGATAGTAATCTGGATTTAGTGTCACAAGCATTATTGCTGAAAGGATTAGTAAAGTATTTATGCTGAGATTACTGAGAGCAGTGTTCTATTTCTCACTGGACTGTATTACATTTATCATTTGACTTTTGTGTCTGAAGAAAAAATGGACAATGAAATTCAATCATTTGCTTTAAATGTGTCAAGTACTTATTTCTGTTCACACGCACTTTAACTCTCAAGCTTCAAGGATAGACTCTTCATTCACATCTAAGTCCACATTCACTCTTTAGAAATATTGTTGTTTTCTAGACATCAATCTATTAACACTGCTGGTCTCTATCCTGATATCCATTCTGAGCCCACCCACCTCCCCTGGGCCAGTTGTATCTCTGTTATAGCAATAAATAATACACATAGATAAATGTCAATATTGCTAGCTTTGCCCCATACTTAATCTCTAATTGCCCAAAGTGATAAGAATGCATCTTACTATGAAAATTATACATAAAATATAATTAAAGGACTTCTTTCATTCTCAGTTCTGTTTCCCAAGATAGCCACTGTTAATATTTTTAAGTCATACCAGTTTATACAATTTTTCACCCCTTCAGTATTGTCATTTAATAATTTCCTCTTTCAGCACATATTCTGAAGGATGTGTCTTTGTAAGAGTTATTTCTGGTTTTGTTTTATGCCCAAAGTTAAACTATTTTTCTTTTTCAAAAGGAAATGATCAAAGCAATGTTTGTTTCAAAAATTTAATGTCTCTTAATGCAGTAGTCACAAAAGAAATATTTTTATTTGTTTCTGCTTTTGTTTTTTTAAACTTAGGTTCTAACATAGCCTACATTTATACCACAAATTAATTAGGACTATCTTTATGTTCCAGTCATTTGCTCAAAATCGTACATTGATTTTGTCTGGGAGCTTGAGACTTGAGAGGACTGGTCTAGATCTGCGCTGTCCAACTCGATAGCCACTAGCCAAATGTGTTTTTGAACGCTTGAAATATGGCTAGTCCGAATTGAGATGTGCTGTAAGTGTAAAATACACACCAGATTCCAATGACTTAGTACCCCCCCAAAAGTAAATTACTTTATTAATAACTTTTTATGTTGCTTACATGTTTAAATGATAAAATGTTGGATATGTGGGTTAAATAAATATTGTACTTAATTTTATTTCTTTTTACCTCTTAATGTGGCTAAACAGAAAACTTTAAATTACAACTGTGACTGATTATATTTCTATTGGACAGTGCTGGTCTAGATAACAGGATACAAGAAAATAATGCTTTTATTATGAAATTTATAAACTTTCATGTACTTCCTGGTTGTAAACTGGCATAGAGCTAGTTTGCTATTTTCATTTTTGGCAATGATGATCTCAGGATTTAAATGTGATCACAGAATGTTCTGAGAAACTGTTCTGCCAGTTTTTCTAGCTAGATAGAAACTTCATCTTTGTCTGTTTTATAACTTATTCAACTGAAAATAAGCACTTCCTTAATAGAAATTTGTATGATTTCAGAATCAAAGTTTTTAGCCTCTCATAAGAAAAGTTTACAGTGTGGGTCTATTTTACATTTATGTCTTAAAGAACTTATAGTAAATATATATATTTTTCAATTATTTGAATTTGTATTTATAGCTAAAACTGGGGAAAACTAGGTTATTGTTACAAATATTTAATGGAAATGAATACTGCAAAATGTAAATTATGCATGTAAAGGATCATTCTGTATGGAAATTAAGTTTAACCAAAAGGCTAATTCATTTTTCTGTATTTTCTGAAATCTGTAATTTTCCATATATAATTTTAAAGGATTGCTAGGCATTCAGTACTGATAAAAAAATTTAATTTGAATATGAAATCTGATTTTAGTTTTAAATTTTTTTCTTAGAGTTTTATTAATCAAGATAAAAGAAATGAGACAGAAGATGAAGATAAATCAAAATCATTTATGCAGAAATATGAACAAAAAATTAGACATTTTGGTAAGTTAATTGCTTAAGTTTTCTTTTGTAATGCTCTTGTTATCATGTAAATGTGTACAGAAAGTGGAGTTAGAAAATGGACACAGAAAGAAGATAAGCAAAGTGACAACTCCAGTTGTATAGCTATTTCTGGTACTGTTATGTAGTTCTTGTTTTTTGTACTTCAGTTATAAAAAAATAGATTGACAAGAGTAAACCAAATTCTGAAGAGATGAATCTATTGTATAATACGACCTTTAAAACACAATTTAAAACTCATTTTTTATTTAATAACCTCTTTTGATTTCCCAACTAATTTTTGCTTTTGTCTTATTTTCTTTTTGCTTTTTTAGATTTTTATTATCTTGGGTAATAAAATCAGTGTCTTTTTTTTCAGTTTAATCATTTATTGCAGATCTTGATTCATCATTCTTATATATTGATAGATCTATACATACCTATAGCTATCTATAAGTATCTGTGTAGGTATATATGCACACATAGCAATAGAAATATTTATACAGGTGTACAAAGAACTGAAATACAGTTTTCTCTATTGGGGAAAAATGGTTTCCCCAATAGAGAAAGGGCACCCCAAAGGAAATAGTATCTGGGCTAGATTGTGAGAAACAGGAATTTTTTTATTTCAATAAAGATAGGTTAGGCAACAGCACCTGAGAAGGCAGAATTTAGCAGCAGCATTCTGTTCTGAATATAGGAAACAATATGTTATTCTGAAATGAAAATGCTGGTAGGAAGTGTTAAGATTTAGGGCATTTTGGGGCCAGAGAGATGATACAGTGGGTAGGGTACTTAGCCTTACACGCAGCTAACCCGGGTTCAATCCCAGGGCTCCATACGGTCCATCAAGCCCACCAGGAGCGATTCCTGAGGCAGAGCCAGGAGTAAGTCCTGAGTACTGCCAGGTGTGGCCCAAAAACAAAAGATTAAGGGCTTTTTTTTTTTTTTCATTCCACGTATTATTTCAGTAAACATAGTTTTATTTGTAGTATTAGCTTTTTGAGTGGCTTTATGAAATTTATTTTGCTACTGGTATTTTTCCCCAAAAGCATTTTATATATTTATTATTAGATGCTGCTTTATTCATATTATTATTCATAAAAATTGTTATTTTTCATGCTTTTTATTTTAAAACAAGAAAATAGACTATATTCTATTAAATTCAAGAGTAAATTCAACTTGGGCCAGAGAGATAATATATCAGGTAGGGTGCTTGCCTTGCACACACCCAACCCAAGTTCAGTCCCCAGCATCACATAAGGTCCCCTGAGCAAAACTCAGGGATGGTTCCTGAGCACCACAGGATGTGGTTCAAAAAACTGAAACCAAAAAAAAAAAAATGACTTATTAATGTATCAAGCTTATTATAGTTATTCACTGCATCACTGTCATCCTGTTGTTCGTTAATTTACTTGGGCAGGCACCAGTAACGTCTCTATTACACTCAGCCCCGAGATTTTAGCAGCCTCTCTTTACTCATCTTTCCCAACGATTAAAAGCTCTTACAGGGTCAGGGGAATGAGACCTATTGTTACTGTTTTTACTATAATTAATATTATGCATTATTTATAATATACAAAAAAGTCAACAAGATCCTGAGTAAGAGGGCTAAAAAATTTTTATAAGTGATTCTTTGATGTGATAAGATAAGTTGCCAATTCCACCCAGTCATCAATTCCTAGTCTTGAGTTCAGCTGTAGGAAAGAGTAACTTACATAGGTTTTATGACTGGAGCATGACTGCATTGGTAACAAAGTACTCAAGGTGATATTACCCACTGTCAATGGAAAACTTCCTGGGTGTAAAATATGCAATCACTTTTACTATAAACTCAGTGTCTTGGTCAAATGCAAATTTGTGAGGAAAATTATCACAGCCGCCTAAGATGTATAGCTCACAAGCACTGTTAAACACTATGAAACAAAGCATTGCATGGGAATATAGATTAGTGTAATTGTTTTGGAAACTGCTCTGGGGTTGCTTCAGGAAACTAAAGATAGGGGTCAGGAGGGATAGCACAGTTCAGAGTGCCTGTCTTGCAGGCAAATCCCTATTATCACCATGCTCACCAGCAGGATCCTGGCAGCTGTATTGTTGAATATCCCTTTAGCCAAACGTGATTTCTTGCCACACTAAAACCAGGTGTGTGCAAGTATCTCAACTAAGTATGTACGTACCATATCAGGTGTGTGTGCTACTTGCATCACCACAGCAGCAACATATGAAGGAAAAGAAAAGGCAGAAAATATGAAAAATTAAGCAATAATAGCTAAAGATAGAGCTGCCATATCATCCTCCATCTCCACTTGCATATCAGTCGAAGAATACAAAAAATTAATACAAAAAGTTATATATACCACAATATTTATTGTAGCATTATTCCAATAGTTAAAATATAGAAGCAGCTGTTACTATATAAAGAAATGTTCATCGATAGAGAATTGGGTAAGGAAGATGTAGTTTATTTATATGGTATAATACTATTCAGTTACAAGAACAAATGAACATTCAAAACAAAATGAAAGGAGCTTATGGGCATTGTTTGAAGCCAAATAAGTCAGAAAGAAAAGTCAAGTACTGTTTAATTTCACCTATGGTGCAGCATGGACTAGAGCGATAGCACAGAAGGTAGGGCATTTGCCCTGTATGTGGCCCACCCGGGTTTGATTCCTCCGTCCCTCTCAGAGAACCTGGCGGGCTACCGAGAGTATCCCACCCACAAGGCAGAGCCTGGAAAGCTACCCGTGGTGTATTTGATATGCCAAAAACAGTAACAAGTCTCACAATGGAGACGCTACTGGTGCCCGCTCAAGCAAATCGATGAACAATGGGACTATAGTGCTGTGGTGCAGCACAAGGATATAAAGATAATAGATAGGCAAAGCAAAATAGAAGTAAGTGGACATTGATAATAAACTACAATTATCCAAGGAAAAAGTGGTAGGGTGTGTGAGAGAGGCTGTGGAGTGTAAAAAAGAAAATTTCAGAAAGGGAACAAATGTCTTACCATTCCGTAAAAGTCTGTGCTTCTGGCTAGTGATGTCAAAACACCAGCGAATTTCATGAGCTCATTGTTCTCATTTCTTTTTCTGTAAAATAAGTTTCTGGGTCAGAAGTAATGTGTAGGGAGATCTTACTCGGAGAAACACAGAAAGGAAGGGAGAGTGTGAAAGAGAAGAATCACTGATCCTTCCAAAATAAAATGTGACTAGGGCTAGAGTGATAGTACAGCAGGTAGAGTGCTTGCCTTGCATGCAGGTGCCTGGGTTCGATTCCCAGCATCCCACTTGGTTCACTGAGCACCATCAGGAGTAATATATGAGTGCAGAGCCAGGAATAACCCCCGAGTATTGTCAGTGTGACCCAAAAACAAAAAGCCCAAAATGAAAAGGGACAAGAATAATCATCCTTTTAGCTGGTCTCTCCAACATAAGGTACAGATTCATTATTTAGTTTTTAACACTAGTTTCTGCTACTGACAAATTAGGTTTTCAGTTGTGGCCTCTGCTATAGCCTAAGGTGCCGGTGCATATTGGGGTTTCAACGGTTGTTTGTACTACTAGTTATTTCAGCTCTACTGGCATATCCTTGATAAGGAGATCCCCTGCTTAGGAATTTGCATAGTCTTAAATTTAACACCTTGATCCCTTTGTTTACATATTGTATAAGCCAAAGGATAGCCACAGAAAAGCTGACTTGACATCCAGAAGTGATAATAGGCAATTGATTTGTCATGCATGTTGTGGGCTTTTAGTGTCTCATCCTGTAATACTAACCAGAGCCTTACTGTCTTCAAAGCCAACCAGACCTGATAGCCACTCCCAGACTCACATTGTGCCTGTTTCTTAGTGGAAGTGCCCATTGCCTTTTCATTTTGGAGGAGATATCCTACTTGCTGCAGCTTATTGGATCCCCAGAAATGTTTCTAAGGTAGTAGGCTACCAGATTTTTCATGTGTTTTATATCCCACTCTGGTGTGCATGTATCTTACCAAGACATCTGAGGTAATTGCTGCTTCCTCCTCACTGTGTTCCGTCAGTGTGAAATGGACCAGCGTAGATTTATGTGGGATGATGAGGAAAAGTCCCTGGGGACTGTATGGCATAGACTTGATATGGAGATGGTAGGCAAGATAGTGAAAGTTTCATTCTGTACTTGCTAAATGGAAACAAACATTTCTGTTTGTGGTAAAGGGGGAAAAAACACCAGAGTAATAACTACAATGATGCAGTCTTTTGAAGTAACATCTGGACTAGAAATTGTAATTAAAGGTCCTAGCTAGGGGCCTTCTAAGTCTGAACTGAATTTCAGACTCTTGGAAGAGATGGGCTATGCTCTCTCCAAGATACTGGATGGGACATGACCATTATTCTGTGATCTCAGGTAATTAATATTCTGCAGAATTATAACTTTCCCTTGACTATTTTATGTTGCTTTTACCCTTATGATTAGCTAGGTCTTGCCTAAAAATAAATAGTTTAATCACATCATACAGCATTGTAAAGTGTTAGATTCTAAAGTCTTCCTTTTCTCCCTGACTTGTACATAATTTACTAATTATGATTTATAATTATATAACATCAAATAATTGATGTTTTATAAATATAAAATTAATTTAGAACCAAAGTTTGTTCTCTGTCTTAGGTTTCACAAAAGTTGTATTTAGAGTCATATTTAGGTGGAGTGGGGCCATCTACGTTAGGGCCACATCTGGAGGTACTCAGACTATTTCTGGTGCTTTTTTTTCCCCCCCCTTGCTTTTTGGGTCATACCCAGCAATGCTCAGGGGTTACTCTTGACTCTAAGCTCACAAATTACTCCTGGCAGTGCTTGGGGGACTATATGGGATGCAGGCCAAATGCCCTCCCCACTGGACTATCACTTTGGCCTCCTTCCTGGTGCTTTTTCAAGGGTCTCTCCCTGTACTGCCCTCGTAGCACAATGATAGTACTTCTGATTCCACTTCTGGCACTGCTCAGGGGTCGTGGTGCCAGGGATTGAACTGGGGTAAGCTGCTTGCAAGGCAAGTACCTTAACCCCTATATTATTCCTCTGACCCCTTATTTTGTTTTGGGACCACAGTCCCCCCAAGCAGTGCTCCGAGTCTTCTGGCTGTATGCTTAGGGCTCACTTTCAGAAGTGCTTGGGACATCATGCAGTGCTGGGAATTGAACTTGGCCTCCTGCCTGCAAAGCATTTACTTAGCCCATTGAACTCTCTCTCCTGCCCTGGATTTGGTTATAAATAAGTTTCTGTGCATAGTGAGTTGAAATAGTTTTCTGGTAGTAGCTGATTGGGAGTGCAGGAGATAGGGGCCTCAGAAAATATAGAAAGATGTTTTACAACACCCAACAGGAGAGAGAAGAAAAGGGAATGCCCTGCTGCAAAGGCAGGTCGGGTGGTGGGGGTTGGGGTGGGGGTGGTGGGAGGGATACTCGAAACATTGGTGGGGGGAGAATGGGCACTGGTGGAGGGAGGTAAACCAAATGCAAACGTGAAAGTTCATAAGTTTGTAACTGTACCCCATGGTGATTCATTAATAAAAAAAAAGAAAAAGAAAAAGAAAATATAGAAAGAGAGCTCATGTGTCTTTCATTCAAAAGTGTACAGCCTTGGGGGCTGGAGCGATAGCACAGCGGATAGGGCATTTGCCTTGCAAGCAGCCGACCTGGGTTCGATTCCCAGCATCCCATATGGTCCCCTGAGCACCGCCAGGAGTAATTCCTGAGTGCAGAGCCAGGAGTAACCCCAGTGCATTGCGGGTGTGACCCCCCCCCAAAAAAAAAGATATAGCCTTGTTGGGAAGTTTTTATTAGCACATTGAGAAATATAAATGATTAAAATGTAAAGGATTAAAATTGAAAGGGGAACCAATAAAAACTTGTATATATGGGAACCATTTTAGGAATCAGATGAAATATTGAAAGAGGATGGGTGCATTGGTAGATACTTAACCAGGAAAATGCATAGGTGAAAATACATTATTTTTTAAGATACCTTAGTTTGTAAAAGTAAGGCTTTCAAACATTGAGAGAAATTGATTAACTAATTTAAATGATTATTCTTCAACCTTTTCTCATCGTAGCCTGCTTCTGACGTTGTTTCCTTCCTATCCTTCCAGTTGGTCCCCTTGTCTTATGTTGTTCCCCATTTATATGATTTTTCACTTATGGCCTCTTGGAATATCTTGCGAGTTCACAGTGGGCCAACTGGCCTATAGTTGAGAAATGTTGCTTGAAAGGACTAGATCATCTTTAGAGGGTTATTTTAATAATAAGTTGAATATACCGATTGTTCACTTTTTTGTGAATAATGCCTAACATCAAGTGTTTATCATCTCAGGCACTATTCTGCTTCATTTATATGTTTTAGCTCATTTACCTAGGTGTTAATTGTGTTACTATTTTTAGCCCCATTTTATTTATTTATATATATATTTTAACTTTTTAATTGAATCATTGTAAGATTGACCCTTACAAAGCTGTTCATTGATTAGATTTCATTCATGCAGTTTTCCAACACCCATCCTTCCACCAGTGTACATTTCCCAGCACCAGTATCCCCGAGGTTCCCTCCTGTCACGCCCTAAACCCTGCCTGCCTCTATAGCAGGCGCTCTTCCTCCTCCTCCTCCTCCTCCTCCTCCTCCTCCTCCTCCTCCTCTTTGTCCTCCTCCTCCTTGTCCCCTCCTCCACTTCCTCTTCTTTGTCCTCTTCCTCTTCTTCCTCCTTTTCCTCTTCCTCCTCCTCCCTCCTCCTCTTCTTCCTTCTTCCTCCTTCCTCCCTCCCCTCCCCCCTCTCTTTTTGTTTAGCCCTATTTTATGTTAAGGAATGGAGGCATAAAGGTAGGGTAAGGAATTTTGGCATGGTGTAAGGCCAGTGCATGAACACAGAGTTTATTTCTGGAATTTGTTTCCTTAGCCATCATGGTACTCTCCATTTTTATATAAGTCTGTTTACAAGATTCAGAATAACTTTAGTAATTTAAGTTTTTTTTTAAACTAAGCCATTGATCTCATTTTTTAAAACAAAATTATAGCCCCTAGAAATGTCTGTAAGCATCTTCTCAATGTAATAATAATTTGGTATGTAATTTTATTTTGGTGGGTTTTTTTTTGGGGGGGTGGGGGGATTGGAGGGCAGTCGTTGGTTTGGGCCATACCAGCAGTGTTCAGGGCTTACTCCTGATTTTGCTCAGAGGACACTCCTGGCAGTGTTTGAGGGACCATATGCAGTGCCGGGGATTGAACTGATGTATGCAAGGCAAGTACCTTACCTCTTGTGCTATAATAGATCTCTGATTTCTGGTATGCATTTTTATGTGTTGGTTTGAGGCCACACCTGGCAGACCTGGTATGTATTTGTTTGTTTGTTTGTTTGGGGGCCACACTCAGCAGTGCCTAGGGATTATTCCTGGCTCTGCAGTCAAGGATCACTCCTGATGGAGAGCTCCGGGGACCATGTGAAATATGGGGGATTGAATGAATTGTATGCAGGGTGGGCTGCATACAAGGAAAGTGCCCTACCTGCTGTACTATATCTCCTCCCTCATATTCATTTTTAGAATCAAATGATAGTTCTCAGATCAGGAAGAACTGATCAACCTCCTATTAGTCTTGTTTCCAGTGTTAAGTTTTAAAACTATAACATTTAATCATACTTGTTTCATGGCACCGACAAGTATCACCTGCTCTTTCATAATATCTTTGTTGCAAAAATAACCAAAAATGGATAGGATTTTAATGCTTTGGTGTCTTGATGCTGCCATGGAGAAATAAGCATTAGTAGTATTCCCTGGGCATGTTTGAAAGCATGTCTACTTCTGAAATATGACAAAGCTAAGGCAAAAGTGCTTCATAGGATTTAGGTTTTGACTTTGGGCAAAATAAATTAAAATTATGTTTTCTTTAGATTTTTTTCCTCAGAACTTTGTTAACTCTTTAATTTGAGTAGTTTTAAGTAATCACACTTAGTTTCTCATAGTTTAATCAACTACTCAGTCACTACATCAAGAATGTTGCAAAATAACTATCAAAACTTACAATTCTTTGGGAAAATGGTTAAAATGCTCATTTTTAACATGGGGAAAAATTATTTTAAGTAGATTCCTATGTATTGCTAAATGCATTTTCTTGGTAATACATTTTTTTCTCAGTTTTCTTTGTGTTTTCATATGAAACTTTAAAGTTTATTTTGTATCTAGAGGGAAGATGTCCTGCCAACTATTGAGACTTGTAAGATTCCCATGATGGTTCAAAATGTCCAGACTTCTTGGATGAGTCTAAAATGTCTACAGCTAATATTGTTATATTCAGATGGGAAACTGACTGGCTGATATTTTTTTTCTGGTAGATTTTTTTGTAAAATACTTAACTGATTTCATTATTTCTCAGTTGATACAGACTGTCTGTTCACAATTTTTATCAATTGGAATAAAGATGAAAGCCCATAATCAGTACTCTGCATTAGTTTGATCTTTTGAAACAAAACGGCTGCCATTTGTTTTCTGTGCATATAAACATGAGTAAAAGGTTAACTTGACTGATATATTTAAAGTATATTACTATTAAAATATATTACACTATTGGATTGGTTTCCTTTACTGACAAAAGTTTACCATTTTCTCTTAGACTTCCTCCCATGTTCATTTGTTCTGTATTATTTTGTTAGAATTTAAGTTAACATGGTTTAATATTACTGTTTATGGTTTTGTCACTACACCTCACCAAGGCCAAATTGCCCAAGAATCTCCACCACTACCTTAGACAATAATTTACAGATAATGTTATTTTTCCTGAATCTTCTCTTGCTAGCTTAGTGTCATTTCTTGAGGTTTCAATTTCTTAGTCTTTGTAAATACTGCATTGACAAAGATTAAGAAATACTGTATTCTGTGAATAATTTCTTTTGGAAGTAATCTATTGTCACTCTACCTCAGGAAGACCAGCACTCTTAGTTTGCCCCAAACTTTGGTCACTCCCAGATCAAGTCAAATTTTGAGGTTTTTTTGTTTGTTTATTTGTATGTTTGTCTGTATCTGGTGGGGCTCCATCTTACTTCTGGCTTTCCCCTCAGGGATCACTCCAGGCAGGCTTTAGGGGACAATAAGGGGTGCGGAGGATTGAGGATTGAACCCAGGTTTGCTGCATGCAAAGCAAGTTCCCTACCCTCTGTGCTCCAGCCCCTAAAATAATTTTTTGTAGTAGTGGCCACATGCAGTGATTCTGAGAAGCCCACAGCCACTCCCACTGATGTTCAGCCCTGCTGTGCAGGGTTGTTAGTTTGGTGTTGGGACCTTGGGGTACACTGGTGCAATACCCAGTGGTGGTGCTCTAAGCTTGAGCTGTCTCCTTGTCACTTGAGTGAATAATTTAGCAGCGAGGGTAAGGGATCTGGCTCAGTGAACCTCCCAAACAGTGCTGAGGCTCTGGAGCCTTTCCCAGCAATACTTGGTTTAGTGCTTGACCCGGCAGTGTGGCAATGGCTTGGCTTAAGAGGTGCTAGGCCAGCATGATCACATCTGGCAGTATTTAGGCATCCAGGGCTATACCTGGAGATACTTGTGCTGAGGATGCGAAAGACGTATACCCTTGGCACAAAGCTATCTTTTCAGCCCCAAAGGAACTTGGGTGTGGAGTAGGGGTACGGTGGGGGAGGGGTGTTGCAGAGGAGTGCAGGATTTCAAACCCAAATCCAGGGCCTCACATGTGCAAGACAAGTGTTCAACCACTGAGCTGCATCCCCAGCCAAGATTTGTTTAAATCTTTAAGCAAATCACTTTGCTTTAACCTTACCTGTTATTAAAAATAAGACATTCAGTGATTTATGGAAGCTATTTGTTGTATAATGGATATTGCTTTTAAAAAAGAAACCTTTTTGTTTACTTTCTACTTGAACACATTATTGTGCTAAAAACTATCTTTAAAGAGAATCATTTAAAATTCAATTTTTCACTTACAAAAGGAAAGCCTTTGACATTCATGGTTTCTTTTTTACAGGTATGTTGAGTCGATGGGATGATAGTCAAAGATTTTTATCTGACCATCCTTATCTTGTATGTGAAGAAACTGCTAAATATCTTATTTTATGGTGTTTTCATCTAGAAGCTGAACAGGTATTGTGTGAACCTAGATAAATTAAAGCAAGAAGCATTAGATGAAATTATCATTTGTTGTTTTTCATCATACCTACTTAAGTTTACTGTGGGAATTACTTTTAACTTATTTCAGTGAGTTATGAAAACATTTTCTTAATCTGCCTTACCTGCTCCCATTTCCTTACCCCATATATTGCAACCTTTTATTCTTTTTGCCTATTAGATTAAAACCCAAATAGTAATCACAGTATTAATTATATAAGTCATTGGTAGAGCATATGCATTGCATATCTGAGACCCTGGATTCAATTCGCATAGCATGCATGCGCACGCGTGCACACACACACACCACACACCACACATACACACTTGAGACAGTCACAAAGAGATTGCAGAGGTATTTCTTACAATTTTTATCTATTTTCAGAAAGGAGCTCTGATGGAACAAATAGCACATCAAGCTGTTGTAATGCAGTTTATTATGGAAATGGCCAAAAACTGTAATGTGGATCCAAGAGGGTGTTTTCGTTTATTTTTCCAGAAAGCCAAAGTAAGTAATTGGTATCATTTAATGGGAAAATTAGACCTCAGCAAAGACCTCTTTAGTTGATGCATAAAAGCAAACCCTTCAACCAGGATAACACGGGTTAAATTCTTTGTAGATTTTATAGTGTGAAGTTTTTACTTCTGGTTTCGTGCTAATTTAAACTTAACAGATCTATTATATTACACCGTACTAAAGAATGTATGTAAAATTAAGACCCATTTAGAAGAAATGTGTATATTCACTGTTCTGTTCCATCAATAAATAGACATTGGGTACCAGTGCAAAGGACAACTATGTAAGATGCTAAGGAGACAGTGTTGAAATGATTACATACTATCCTCATATGCTCAGTATAGTGAGAAATCAAATTTTTGTAATAACAAAATAGGAGACAACATAATATTCTACAGAGGACAAATTAAAAAAAAAACTTGTGACACATGTAGACGTGTAGCAATTAAAAGACATTTATTTAATTGTTAATCTGACAAAGTGCTATAATGTGAAAAAAGTAATAGGTATTCAAATGTGTAGAATCATGTGATGTGCTAGGTGTTTTTTGGACTGGGAAGGTAGCTTAAAATGTGGGAACCATATGCCTGGCGCGCGCTAGTCCCTGAATTTGATTCCTGACACTACCTATCCCCTCATCCCTGCTCTAGTACTATCTCGCACTACCAGGGACACACTAGTGATGCCTAGCACCTCGGGGCTGAGCAGCACCATATCAATGTATTGAACCATTAGGCCTGCACTGCTATCCCGAGTATCACTGGGAATAACCCAACCGCTAGCCCCTTATGACTGCTTGGGAGGCCCTTACTACTTCCCTCTGCCCCTCCCAAATTTGTAATTTCAAGGTGTTGTTGAAGAAGTGAAAAATCCACATCAATACAGTGTGGGAGTATTGATGGATTACTGTGGAAAATTTCCTAGTAAAGTTGAACAAATATTCATTCCCAGAAATTCTCCTAGGTATGTACCCTAGAGAGTAAATTTCTCAGCATAAAGTTCAGGGCACTGGAGAATCATGCACAGACCCTTTCAGGAATTCTGAGTAGAAATTATTTTCATAATTACTATGATATTATGTGCTATTTTCACTGTCATTTTCTTGAGAATATAACAAAGACCAGTTAGGTAAAAGCTGATGTGTAAATCCACCTTATCTTCTAGTAAGCCAGGCATCTCAATAAAATTTTTGTTTAAAAAGATTTTTTTTAATGTCATAAGCATCACCCATGTCATGGGTTTATTATTCTTATATTTTAGTTTAAACTTTTTTTATTGAATCACCGTGAATTACATTATTAAAAAGTTATTCATGATTAACTTTTTATGTTTATGTATGATGTATCTGTCAGTACTTGCTGTTAGAAATGAAAACAGGAATTTTAAAAACCACTAATTTAAAAAACATTTTAAATATTGAATAAAATAAAAATTGAATAAAATAAAAAATTTAAATACACTGTACACAAATAGTGATTTTGTTTTTAGGTTCCTCAATAATTTTCAGGTGTGTGAAGGAGTATTATGTACTAGATACCATATTGCTCACACTAGCGTTGTTCATAGTTTCAAAAAAAATAGGAACAACCCAAATACCTATTAACAAAATGAATTTTTATATATACATTTGGTAAAATAGTGTTATTATGGATAAGGGAAAAAAGAAGTCACAGAATAAAATATCCAGTATTAGTTAAAATATATGTCATTAGAGTTTTTTTTGTTTTGTCATGTTTTTTTGTTTGTTTGTTTTTTGTGGCCACACCCAGCTGTGCTCAGGACTTAACTCCTGATGATGCTCAGGGGACCATTATAGAAGGCACATGCTCCTCACCTGCTCTCTATACTATCTCTGCTGCCCCTCCCCAGCTCTCTCTACTATCTCTCAGCTGCGCCTCATCTGCCCTCTCTACTATCTCTCTGGCCCAGTCATAAAGTGCTTTATAAATTTCAAACACAAGAACTAAGCAATATAAATAATTCCTATATTTATAAAAAGAAAAATTAGTATTATAATAAATTACATTATATTTGTGGATGTTAAAGACAATAACTAATCCATAGATTTTTATCTGGCTCTTCAATTTAAAACTAAACTTAAGAAAAAGAACATGGTAGTTAAGTGGACCTATAAGAGTAAAGAAAAGGGAAGAAGGGAGGGAGGGAGGGAGCAGAGAGGGAGTGCAGGGGGACTGTTCTGTTAGTGTTGCATGATGTGCCCTGTGCCATTCTTTTTGTTTTGGGTCCACACCCATCTTCTGGCTCTGCACTCAGAGATCACTCCTGGTGGGGCTCGGAGGATCATATGGGGTGCAAGAGATTGAACCCTGGTCAGATGCATGCAAGGCAAGCATCCAACCCACTGCTCTATCTCTTTGGCCTCTGATTGTGCCATTCTTAAACATTAATAATGGAGGCTAATCCCAATAGATCTTATCAAGAATTTTGCCTATATTTTACATCATTGGAAGGAGCTCCCCTTACATAACTTTTTTGTTTACATTAAATATAAAGACGATACTATACTTAACTAAGATTCTTAATGGTTTTCTATTATGATGGTCATCACTTTGACAGTGGTACTATGATTTGTGTTAATCAAACCACATTCAGTCAGGTATGAACCACTGATTGACGGTGTCAACATGTTTATGTTGTTTTATTTGATTTTCATGACTTTTACAAGGGACTATATGGTTGGAAAATAACTTAAAGTAGGTACTAGTACTACCTTATTAACCGAGGAGATTTAAAAAATATTTATATATATATTTTATTTTCATAAAATAGTTCACAATAGTTCATTACAGATAATATTCAAACACCAGTCCCCAGTGAGCATCTTCCCACCACAATAGAAGGAAAGTGTGTGAAGGTTGTTGTATTTCATTCTGGAGCCATTTAAGCCCATAGATAAGAGAATACAAGCAAGTATGTTAAAACCAAACAAATACATGCTGCTTTTGATAAGTGAGATAGAGTGTAAGATGTTGTGCAGCCTCAAGTGTGGCCTCACACTGCAGGAAATTCTGCATTGTTCTCTTCCGGGAACTTTAGTTTATAGTCCCTGGGTCTTGGCCATTGGTGAGATTACATGGCGCCGGGGGGCAGTTTGTGGGTGTGACTGCCAAGCTACTGGAAAACTGGGGAACTGGGGGAAGGAGGCCCAGTCCTGATCCAAGTGAGCTTGGAGATCTCAGTCTTGGATTCCCGCATACTGGGTTTTTCTGCTGGTCCACTCTTAGGTGAGGTTCATCCCCTCTTGGGTGAGGTTCATCCCTTCTTGGATGAGGCTCATCCGAGCATGTGGAAGTAGCCTTGGAATGGCAGTGGTTGGGTTCTGTAGGTTTTCGGCTGCTAGGGTTCTGCTTGGGTTGGGGAGGAAAACTCAACCTGCCATGCTCCAAGGTGCCCCAGTGAAGACAGCCTGGTACGGGGTGAGGACATTCTGCAGCTGAGATTTGAAAGGTTTTAGGAGTATTTCTTGGTAGAAGTTTGACGGCAGAATGAATTAGTGGTTAAATGATGGCTATTTTGCATCATGCTAGAAATCCAGGGAATACTTTCTTTTTTATATGTGTGTTATCTGTGTGTGTGTGCATGTGTGTGTGTAAAAAAGAGTTTTCTCAGTTTTGTTTTTACTTTGATTAAGCAGAGGGAAAAAGAGCAAGAAAATCTGAGAAGGAACTAGTGAGATTTGCATTTCAACTTTTTGCCTTGCTATATATGCTTGCTAGAATTTACTGTGTGGTATGGAATTCTTGGAAAATATGTCTTTATTTTTTGTTTTTAGGCAGAGGAAGAAGGTTATTTCGAAGCATTCAAAAATGAACTTGAAGCCTTCAAGTCAAGAGTCAGACTCTACTCTCAATCACCAAATTTTCAACCTATGATAGTTCAAAATCATGTTCCCCATTCTGGTGTTGGATCTATAGGTTTATTAGAATCTTTACCACAGGTAAGTTCTAAAAGTAAATATTTCATTAACATAGTAGTATTTTTTTATTCTTTTGTCTATTATATGTAATATATGTGTGGCTGTTTTAAACATTCTTGCCTCACAAGGAAACTTTGAGTTTCATTTTGTACCATGTTTTGGCACTGATTCTCTTTCATCTTTTAGGTATTTAAAGAGACATCCAATTCCACTTTCTTAAATACAGAAGAGATGATTTGTACCTTAGCATCCTGAAGGATAGTGTTATCTGCTGATCACTAGTTACTATGTCTCAGGATGGCATATGAGTTAGACTACGTTTTGAGTAGAACTATATTGTTAGGGACTTATTAAGATCAACAAGTCTCAAAGCATGAATACAGTAGCAACCAGTCTGATCTATTGGATGATTTAATATTGTTAAATGTTACTGTTGTACACCGGGTACATTTTTATTACACATTAGTTCATGCTAAGCTGTTTTCTGGTAAATAGAAAAACATGTCACTAGCATGAAATTATCTTGTTATCTTTAGTAAATCATTACCCATTTCAGATTTTAGAAGTATTTTAGTAGATTCTACTCATTTCTCATTTCCTGACCCCACAATTTTCAGACCTGCTTTAATGGCCATTTAAAATGTTTTCTACACATCACCTTTAGGAAAGGGGAATCCTGTTTAGAAAAGAATGTGAAGAAAACACTTTTTTTTTTTAACCTCATAAAGGATAGGAACTGAGCTTTTCAGTATCCTGATTTTATGTCTCTATAATTTCACTGTTCTGGTTGCATGTATTGTGGACAAAAGGGAAGATTTACAGTCCAAGATATAGCACAGTGGACCAAGTACTGCTTTGCATACTGAAGGTCCTAGTACCCAAGCACTGCTGGCTGACCCTTGAGTACAGAGTATAGAGCACAGAGCTCAGAGCAGTAGTCCTTGAGCCCCAGAAGTGTGTTTCTTAAACAAAAGAGGGAGATGAAATACAATTTAAGGGAAACAGTTTGTCATATTCTCCTCAGCCACAAATACTCTCAAGGATCAAAAGTCTAAGATTTTTTAAATAATAATAATGCTGTTCATTAGACATGAATGCAGTATTTCTCTTGTTTGTCCTTTAGATGGTCTCATGTTGTTTAAATTCGGTTATAATCTTCGATTTTTTTAGAACTAATCCACAGTTGTTTTGTGTGTGTGTGGGGGGGGGTTTAGAGGTTGGGGTCAAGGCAAGGAGGGGTCTGGAGTTGTAGTTCAGAAGTAGAGCCCTGGATTTGATTCCTAGGACTGTCGTTGTCCCCCCGCCATAAAAAGTATTTTATAAAATTTGTTATTATGGGGGCAACAATCAGCCAAAGATGGTGATGCTTAGGCTTGTTTATACTGGAGATTGAATGCAGACCTCACACAGGCAAGGTTCTGCCACTTGAGCCACAACATCCCTACCCCACCACAGTAAAGAATTCTGTCCAAGGGAATTGAGGGACTAAGTCCTGTCAGGTACAACCTGTAAATATCCTAAAACAAATAATGTTACATAATGAATGCAATGAATAAAAGGGATTTTTGAATGCTATTGATTCTAAACATGAGGGGAAAGATCACTGTATCACTGTCATCCCGTTGCTCATTGATTTGCTTGTGTGGGCACCAGTAATGTCTCCATTGTGAGACTTGTTGTTACTGTTTTTGGCATATCGAATACACCATGGGTAGCTTGCCAGGCTCTGCTGTATGGGGGAGATACTCTCGGTAGCTTGCTGGGTTCTCCAAGAGGGTGGAGGAATCGAACCCAGGTCAGTCGCGTGCAAGGCAAATGCCCTACCTGCTGTGCCCAAGGGAAAAGATACATATTAAAATATCATTATGGGAGCCAGAAAGATTGTTCAGATTGTTCAGCAGGTAGTACATTTGCATTGTATATGGCTGACCTAATTTTTTTTCCTTCAATCTTTATTTATTTATTTATTTTTATTTTTTATTTTTTTTTAATTCTTTTATTAATTCACCATGTGGAAAGTTACAAAGCATTCAGGTTAAAGTCTCAGTTATACAATGCTCAAACACCCATCCCTTCACCAGTGCACATATTCCACCACCAAGAATGATGATATACCTCCCCCCTTCCCCCCAACTCCCTCCCCAGCCCCCCACCCCTCATGTATAACTGGTAAATTTCACTTTACTTTCACTTTACTTTGATTACATTCAATACTTCAACAAAAAAAATTCACTATTATTGATTTGGAGTTTCTCCCCCCTAAAGTCGATCTGCTGAAAAGAAAGCATTTGGTAATTTGTTTTCCATTGCTGAGAATGAAGAGATATGAAGTCAGGAGGCCGCACTAGCAGCAGCGTAGTTTTGGATTTCTGTATTTTAGTATCTAGTAATTAAGTCCAGAGAAATGTCTGCCAGGAATCGCAACATTGTAAGCTTGTACCTCTCAGCTACTTTATATTCCACATATGAGTGCAATCTTTCTATATCTGTCTCTTTCTTTCTGACTCATTTCACTCAGCATGATACTTTCCATGTTGATCCACTTATATGCAAATTTCATGACTTTATGTTTTCTGACAGCTACGTAGTATTCCATTGTGTAAATATACCAGAGTTTCTTTAGCCAATCATCTGTTTCCGGGCACTCTGGTTTTTTCCATATTGTGGCTGTTGTAGACAGAGCGGCAATGAACATGGAAATGCAGATGTCATCTCTACTATACCTTTTTGCCTCTCCGGGATATATTCCCAGGAGTGGTATTGCTGGGTCAAATGGGAGCTCAATTTCTAACTTTTTGAGAATCGTCCATATAGTTTTCCAAAAGGGCTGAACCAGTCGGCATTCCCACCAGTAGTGAAGGAGAGTCCCTTTCTCCCCACATCCACGCCAACACCTGTTGCTTTTGTTTTTTGGGATGTGGGCCAGTCTCTGTGGTGTGAGATGATATCTCATTGTTGTTTTGATCTGCATCTCCCTGATAATTAGTGATGTTGAACATTTTCTCATGTGCCTCTCAGCCATTCGGATTTCTTCTTTGGAAAAGTTTCTGTTCATTTCATCATCCCATTTTTTGATTGGGTTGGCAGTTTTCTTCTTGTGGAGTGCAACCAGTGCATTGTATACCCTTGTTATCAACCCTTTATCGGATGGGTACTGCATAAATATCCTTTCCCATTCTGTAGATTGTCTTTGTATTTTGGTCACTGTTTCTTTTGAGTTGCAGAAGCTTCTTAGTTTGAGATAGTCCCATTTATTTATCTTTGTTTTCACTTGCTTGGCCAGTGGCGTGTCAGCTTTGAAGATACCTTTGGCTTCAATGTCGTGGAGGGTTTTGCCGACCTTATCTTCAGTGTACCTTAGGGATTCTGGGGCTGACCTAATTTTGATACCCAGCACCCCAAATGGTCCCCAGAGTCTCTAGGAGTGATCCCTGAGCATAGCTGGTTATGGCCCCAAAACAAATTAAAAACTCTGTGTGTGTGTGTGTGTGTGTGTGTGTGTGTGTGTGTGTGTGTGTATGTATTACTGAAAACCTGTTTTCAGGAAGTTCTTATCACTGTATCACTGTTGTCCTGTTGCTCATCAATTTGCTTGAGCGGGAGCCAGTAACATCTCATTCATCCCTGTGTCGTTCAGGGTCAGGGAAATGAGGCCCATCATTGTTACTGTTTTTGACATCTCGAATACACCACGGGTAGCTTGCAAGGCTCTGTTGTACGAGATTCTGCATTGCTCTCTTGTGGGAGCTTTGTTTTTATAGTCTCTGGATGTTAGCTGTTGATGACATTACTTGGCACCAGAGGCGGTTTGTGGGTGTGACTGCCAAGCTACTGGAAAACGGGGGATCTGGGTGGAGGAGGCCCAGTTCCTATCCGAGCAGGCTTGGAGATCTCAGCCACGGATCCTGCATACCTGGGTTCCTCTGTCGGTTCCTTTATGATTGAGGCTTGTCCGAGCATGTGGAGAGTAGCCTTGAGCATAGCTGTGGCTGGGTTCTGGAGGTTTTTGGCTGCCGGCAATCTGCTTGGGTGGGGAGGGAAACTCAACCTACCCCACTCTGAGGGGCCCGGGTGAAAACAGCCTGGCTCAGGGGTAGGAGGTTCTGCGTTACTCTCTTCCAGGATCTTTGTTTTATAGTCTCTGGATCTTTGCCATTGATGAGATTACATGGTGCCAGGGGCAGTTTGTGGGTGTGACTGCCAAGCTACTGGAAAACAGGGGATCTGGGTAGAGGAGGCCCAGTCCCAATCCAAGCTGGCTTGGAGATCTCAGCCACGGGTCCCACATACCTGGGTTCCTCTGTCAGTTCCTTCATGAGTGAGGCTTATCCGAGCATGTGGAGAGTAGCCTTGAACATGGCTGTGGCTGGGTTCTGGAGGTTTTTGGAAGTTCTTATGCATAACAAAAACTAAGGTTGTCCCTGTACATCCCAGTCACTGTCGCTGTCATCCTGTTGTTTGTCGATTTACTCGAGCGGGCACCAGTAATGTCTCTATTCCTCCCAGCCCTGAGATTTTAGCAGCCTCTCCTTCCTCGTCTTTCCCAATGATTGGAGACTCTTTCAGGGTCAGGGGAATGAGACTTATCATTACTATTTCTGGCCTATTGAATTCACACCATGGGTAGCTTGCCAGGCTCTGCCCATGCGGTCGGGATACTCTCGGTAGCTTGCCAGGTTCTCTGAGAGGTATGTGTGTGTGTGTGTGTGTGTGTGTGTGTGTATACATAAAATATATGTGTGTATATATATGTGTGTGTATATGTATTATTCTATGATTTGTTGCCTACTGTCTGAACTCAATCAAATATGGTGTGGTAATTATGGAAAATGGTTAGGAAGTATCTTATAATCCGCATTATCTGGGTTCTGTGGGACTTCATTCATGTGTGAGGCTCGGCCGGAGCATCTGGAAAGCAGCCTGGAGTGTGGCGCCGGTTGGGTAGTGGAGGTCAGCTGCCAGGGCTGGATCCCTTGGGGCAGGGAGGGTTCTCACCCGCCCCCCTCTGGGGTGCTACAAGTGAAAACAGCCTGGCGTTGTATCCAGTGGCATAGCAATGGAGGCCTCATTTTATACATCCGAGTCATGGTGTTTTAATAATATTTTTATCAATATTATTCTTTAAAATATAAAAAGTGAATTTTTTTGTTCTTTTTTTTTTTTTTTTTTTTGCTTTTTGAGTCACACCCAGCAATGTACAGGGATTACTCCTGGCTGGGCACTCAGGAACCACCCCTGGCGGTGCTTAGGTCACTGTATGGGATGTTGGGATTCGAACCCGGGTCGGCCACGTGCAAGGCAAACACCCTACCCACTGTGCTATCACTCCAGCCCCTGTTGTAAATTTTTCAAATGGATTAAAAGAGTGCCTAGTTCTTTCCCCCACACACTTTTTTTCTTGGTAATTTGGGTTTTTTTGCAGTCAAAAAATTGTTTTTAATGGGGCTGGAACAGTAGTACAGAAGGTAGATGTTTGCTTTGCATGTAGCTGACCCAGTTTCAATCCCTGGCATCCCAAACAGTCTCCCACGAGTAATTTTTTGAGAGCAGATCTAAGAGAAAGCCCTGAGCGTTGCCGGGTGTGACCCCAAAACAAAACAACCAAATTTTTTTTTAATTTTTAAAAAAACTTTATTTAAACACTGTGGTTTACAGAGTTGTTCGTAATACATTTAAGGTCTTCAGAGTTCAAATTCCAATCCCACTACCAGAGTGACATTCCCTTCCCTCCATTTTGTTCCCATTTTTCCACACTCCCCTCCATGTCTCCTCCCTTAGCAGGCACTAATTTATTTATTTTATATTGCTTGTTACAACTAAATGGCTAATGGAATTATTATAAACTAGTTCATTAAAAGAAAGCTTGTGAAAATTGTTATCTCTCACCATGAAATCATCAAGTCCTTGTCTGGGGGTTTACTAGGCTGTTGTTAGTTGAGCCTCTGTGTTACTGTTTCTGTTTATTGAGCTTAATTGGCTGCTATGTTACTTTTACTTCTAATTTGGTGTGCCAGTGTTGTGAAATTTGCAGGTGTCAGTGCTCCTGGAGTTACAGGATCTGTAGAACCGGGCTGATGTGCTTAAGTGAGGGTGGGTGTGGGATGTGGCAGGGCTTCAGAAAGTTCTGGGGTGGGAGGAGGTTGCCCACCCCCACTCCAAGAAGACCAGAATTCTCTGTCTGGTCATTCTACTGTTGAGGGCGCCCACTGAGTTTTTAATTTCATCTACTGAATCCTTTATTAGTGACACTTCTATTTGTAGCTTATTTCTGCTCTCACTTCTTCCTGTATTTTATTGGATGTCTGTTCCACTGTTTCTTTCATGTCCTCCTCTAATTTACTGGATGCCTGTTCCACCGTTTCTTTGAATTCGTTAAGCATCCTCAACATTTCAGCTCATTTTGTTTCATTTTATCTAAAGAATTCATCTTGAATTCTTTATCGGAGAGATTGTATTTGTCAGTGTTCCCTACTGAGAATTCTGGACTCTTCTTCATCCACTCCTTGTGGTGGTGATTTATGCTGTTTCTTCATCTTGCTGTGGTAATATAGAAGTGGGACCCACTCGCTCACTACCAGTGTCCCCCTCTTGCTCTGAGAAAGGATTCTGTTGAGCTCGGTTGATAGTGTAGTGATCACCTTTTTACCCTTCTAGAATATTAACTTCCTCTTTTGTGCTCCTCTGTGACTTATGTGAGCCCTCTAGTGCAGCTCCAGAAGAGGTGTTCTTTTTTTTTTTTTTTTTCTTTTTGGGTCACACCCAGCAATGCACAGGGGTTACTCCTGGCTCTGCACTCAGAATTACTCCTGGAGGTGCACAAGGGACCATATGGGATGCTGGGATTCGAACCCAGGTTGGCCGCATGCAAGGCAAACGTCCTACCTGCTGTGCTATTGCGCCAGCCCCAAGATGTGGTCTTTTATATTAGATTTGTTCGGGTTCTTGTGTTCACATTTATTTTGGTGAGCTTGGAATAGGGTACTGAACTATTAGCGTAATGTGTTTGTGACAGTCAGACTGTCCTCCTCTGAATTAGGTAAAGGAGATTGAGATATGAGACCAAAGTGTTGGGAAAGGGGAAAATAACTGCGGGTGCCCCTGAGGCCACACCTTCTGCCGAGCTGTACCTGTTAGGGAGTTGGCCGAGTTGGTGCCTGAGCTGGATTAAAGTCCCACTTCTGATGCAGTCCTAAAACTTGCCGGGGATCCACTCTGGCCTGGGTGCTTGCAGGGGGCACCTTGGCCAAGGAGGTGTGGGGGGGTCTTGCAGTTCCTTCGGTTGATTTTCTGGGCATGCCGCCCTGGAGGCCACACCCCTGAAAACTGGTGTACCTGGAATTTTCATGGGTTTGGTGTCTCTGCAGAGATTAGTTGAGAAGAGTCAAGTTGGGCCAGTGGCAATGGTTGGGTGGGGACTTGGCCCACTTTGCTCCAGAGGGCACCCCAAAGTTTTTAGCCAGAGACTGGTGTTTGGAAATTTGGATTTTAAGAACCTTTCAAATAATTAACATATTCCTTCTCCTTGTTAGTTTGTTTTTAACCTTTGTGAAAGCAAAGTTAAGCTTAAAAATAGCAATGACTTTCATTTAGTAAATGGAATTTTTTCCTTATCAAGTATTTTGTGTTTTTAGTATTTACTGTTGTATTAAATGGAAATCTTGAAAATATATTGTTGACATAAGGCCTTTTTTGTTTGTTTGGGGGCCACACCCAGAGGTGCCCAGGATTTACTCCCTGCTCTGTGCTCAGGAATCACTCCTGGTGGGACTCAGGGGACCGGGGATTGAACCCCAGTTGGCCATGAACAAGGCAAGCACCCTACCCCTGTACTCTCTGGCCTTTAAAGCCATATTTTAAGTAATTGCTGTGTACATAATCACATGGAAGATGTCATTTTGTATAATGATTAAGTGAACAGTTTTGTTTAATGAAACCGTAATGGCTTTCTGGTATTTTTTACGTATCATTGTCTTTAAGATGTCTCTCTGAATTGGGTGCTTATAAGTCTTTTTTTCCCCTTTACCTAGCTAAACTGCAGAGAAACAGTGAATGTGAAATTAAATATGTATTTGTACTTACTGGCATAAAATTAATTCTACATTTTTTTTCCCCTGTCCTTTACACCCCCAGAATTCAGATTATCTTCAGTATTCTATCAACTGCAGTTTAAATTCAGTGGTACATAAAGAAGATGATGAACCTAAAATGATGGACACTGTATAAATTGGTTAAGACTGCTGAGGCCAAGTGCTATTTTGTTACAAGAAAGGAAGAACTTGGCTATTTTCTTGACACTTTTATGGGTGCTGCACTTTATTTTTGTTTGGTTTTTGATGAGAGGGGAAAAAGAGTACTGAAAACATTTTGTAAATTTTTTTTATGTGCTGCTAGGTTTTTTTTTTTTTCCCTGAAGAAAGGAGTGGTACCATATGTTGTGGGACATGAAACTGGACTTTTTATTTTGGCTACTAAATTTGCCTTTAATCTTACTGTTCTCAATTTTGGAATCAAAGTATGAAAATCTGCACAAATGTGATTGTTTACAAGAACTGGTTGATTCTAGGAGGCATCTGCTACAGTCTCTTTTTACATGGATGTGTACATGTCCTACTCTGCAAAAATGATTAAAGAGAAAAATGTACTTGTATCCTATTGCTAATTTAGCTGTCAAATCTGGTATTTCATCCTATTAAAAGCAATAAATCAATAGTTGATTATCTACTTACTAAATTAAGGTGGATAAACAAATTAAAAGTACCCTGAAAATAATTTGTATTTTTCGACACCATCAGTTAACTTCATGACTATATCAAATTATGTAGACACTAATTTACCTTCTCAGTATCCTCAAAACTGGATCTGGACCATTGTTCAGTGGGTAAGGTGCTTGCCATTCACATGGCCAACCTGGGTTCAGACTCTAGCACCCCACATGGGTCTCCTGAGTATCGCCAGGAGTGATCTCTGAGCACAGAGCCAGGAGTAAGCCCTGAGCATAGTTGGGTATGGCCCAAAAACCAGGGTGTAAAAAACCAAACTTCCTAAAACAGTATTCCTTAGTAGTTGATTTTATTCTGTTGATCTTTTAATATTGAGGATTAGTGGTGACTTAAAAGTGATACTTTTTTTTTCTTAACAATCCCAACCAACTTCAAGCATGCTGTTTCTTTGCAAAATGTAGTCTGGGAATCTCTCAGGGAAAAAGTTTAAAAGAATATTAATGGCTTATTAGATCAAACATGAGGAATCTGATTTTCAGTCGTTTCATTCTGATGTACCCAAGGACTTTTTAAAAAAGAGATGTCTTGTTTGAGCTCAGTGTACCAAGCTACTGGCTTGTTTCAAGAGTTTGAGCACCCTTATTGGTAATGATGCCTTTTACTATTTTTTTCATTTTTAACTGTTAACGCAAAATGTTTCTAAACATTACTCCTATATAAACCACTTCAAATGTGTTGAGGTATTTGGTGAATCATTTTTATTTGAAATAAGATGAAAGTACTTATGTTGTCATTATTTGAGGATTAATATGATTTACAGGATCATGGACTTTGATTTGTATTGGGTAAAGTCTGGTTCAGTCCCATTAAGATGTGTAGAACATTTAGAAAACTTGTTTCAACTTGAGAAACCAAATAATGCTAAGGCATCAACCCATATGGTGATCAGGCCTCTGACCTTGGCCTCATTTGCACTTTTTTTTAAACAGAAAATGAGACACTTAGTACCCATAAAAAATGGACTGGAATTACTGAACAATATCTCTGTAACATCACTATCTTCCTGATTTTCAGAATAAAACTTTCTGTGCTTTTGATATAAATATATACTCTAATAAAAGTGTTATACTAATTTATATAGTAGTATTCATCAGCCTCTACTTTTTTTTTTTTTAAATATCAATGATCAAATAATAGAAGTGTTTTCTCTCTTACTGTTCTGGAAAAAGCTCTTGTTTGCCCCTTTCTATGAAATAAAAAATGAACACAGTAAAATCCCCGTAGTCACAAAAATCTGACTTCACTTTTTCACAGGATCTGAGTGTTAGTACCCAAGGTACTTTAAATTTCATTTGCTTTCTTAAAAGAATTAATAGCTAAAGAGTAGGAGAGAAATATTGTCAACAAACTGAGTACACTATTCCTGAAAGGTTTTTGGTCCTATTTTCTTAAAAGGAATTATTGAATAACTGTTCAAAATTTGGCTATTTACTTTCAAATTAACTTTTGAATATGAAAGTTTTACTAGTTATTTTAGGGTCCATTGATATAATTTGTAATTAAATCTGTTTTTACATGCTTAGCAAAATTTCAGCAGTCTGAGCAGTAAATTACCATCCTTTTTATTTTGCTTTTATTTTGTAATTAGAATTGTAAGAGAAATATTCTCTTTTCTGTTTCCTAAGCAGTATTTTAAAGGAATTATTCAGATTCAACAATTTTTCCTAAATTTTTGTAAAGATAGAAAGTCCTTCTAATCTTCCTCCACCTAATTCATGCTTACTAGTGCCAACTTATCAATGATAGTGGCGGCCATACTGATTTGAAATTATTTTCCAGGAGATATAAATGGACTATATTCTCATCAAAATATACAATGGCTGGAGCAATAGCACAGCGGGTAGGGCTTGCACGTGGCTGACCCAGGTTTGATTCCTCGGTAACTCTCGGGAAGCACGGCAAGCTACCAAGAGTATTCTGCCTGCACGGTAGAGCCTGGCAAGCTACCCGTGGCGTACTTGATATGCCAAAAACAGTAACAAGTCTCACAATGGAGACGTTACTGGTACCCACTTGAGCAAATCGATGAGCAACGGATGACAGTGCGGCAGTGCTACAAATATACAATTAATGGATTCTGAAAATATCCCTAATCCTCAGAATCTGAAACTTGTTAGAAAAACTGAGTCTCCTTTCACACTAGCAGGATGAACTAACATGCTGCCTGCCCATAGAACATGCTGCTAAATTTCTTACAGGAGGGAAAAAATGTTGATTTTTAAGCACCCTGATCTTTAAGTGATATATTGGGGCATTTTCAGGGAAAAAATTAAAAATGTTTATTTTCTGTTCTTAAAAGTCAGCCAGTTTCAGTTTTTAAATTGATGAAAGGGAAATTTGAGTTGAGGTCAGGCTTTTTCGTTCCAATTTTGCGATTATCTTCCAATAAGATCCTTAAATCCTGTGTGCCTCTTTCCCATCTATACTGGACATCGATATACTGGTTCACAGTTTTTTTGAGAACCTAATTCATTTAATAAGTATTTACTTAACTGTGTAAGCTGATGGGAGGGGCCAGGAGTACATACAAAGATGAATAAAAGTTGAATCATCTGATAATGAAGAACCATTTTCAGCAGCTTGAAGAATTAGACTTGAAGTCTGGTACTTTCTAATATTGTCTTAATAATAAAAATGATTTAAAAAAAAGTCTGTATGCTTCACTTTATTTCTTTAACACTTTGACGCCAATACTGCAGTTTGTGTGTTGATAAAACCACATTCAAGTGTGAGTCACTGGTGGTGCATGATGGCATTAACATCTTTCAAACAACTTGATTCCTTAGTTTAGAATCCTCTGATGAAGTATGACAGACACATCACCAGAATAAGTAGAACTTTGGTAAAATCCTTCCAAAATGCAACGGTTTGGCATAACAGTTTCCTGACTGATAATGTACACACACACACACACACACACACACACACACACACACACACACACACACACACATTCTTAAAAGTGGGTAAAGTGGGATACGGATTCCACAAAGCATATTGGCTTTTAGTGGCAACAACAAAGGAGGAGAAGGTGGGATAAACATACATATTTAAAACTTACTTTTTTTTGGGGGGGGGTCACACCTGGCGATGCACAGGGGTTACTCCTGGCTCTGCACTCAGGAACCACCTCTGGCGGTGCTCAGGGGACCATATGGGATGCTGGGAATGAACCCGGGTCAGCCCCGTGCAAGGCAAACGCCCTACCCGCTGTGCTATCACTCCAGCCCCACATATTTAAATTTTAACTTCAAAGTTGAAGTCAAATTATAAAGACAAAGGAAAGCCACTTCCATTTCATTGGCTTTTAGTGTCTAGGATATTTTTGTTGTTGTTGATGAAAAAACACAACATATTTTAATATACAAATTCATTTAGTTGCAACTTAATAGAATTTGAACTCTGTAATTACCATGATTTTCTTGTTAACAAGTTCTATTACAAACTGTGTCCACAGTATTTTGTTGTTTGCTAGAATGTCACTGTAAGTTAGCTGGGGGAAAAGTAGCTATGAACTGGGGTTTAGGAGTTTGATCCAATATTTAACCTATTTCAAATAGAATTGAAGAATACAGTAGAATTCTAACAGCACTTACTGCATATTTGCGCTTTCCACAGCACACTCTATTTATGAACGGTGTACCAAAATAACTGATACTTCCGAAAATAGGGTAATGGGTGGAGGCGCTGTTCTCATTAGCTTTATGGCATTGGAGCTTCTGACCAAGGGCACTCAGTTTCAAAAGTATTTCTGTGTAGCAAACAGATTATTGTTTTTTTTCATAGGCTGCACGCCTCAGATACAGTACTTAGACTGCTCTAGGACATCAGCTCATTCTGCCTAAGTTCCCTGCTTAAAAAAAGGTAGGAAGCTAGCTCAGAAGGGTGACTGCTCCTTCACCCAGGCAGAGTGTAGATGTAGACCTGATGGCCACTGTTTCTTTTGAAGTGCAGAAGCTTCTTAGTTTGATGTAGTCCCATTTGTTTATGTTTGCTTATACACAAAGAGCCCACAGAATGGGAAAGAATATTTACCCAACACCCATCTGATAAAGGATTAATATCCAGGATATACAAGACACTTGTAGAATCGTATAAGAAAAAAACCTCCAACCCCATCAAAAAATGGGAAGAAGAAATAAACAGAAGTTTCCTCAAAAAAGAAATACAAATGGCCAAGAGGCACATGAAAAAATGCTCCACATCGCTAGTCATCAGGGAGATGCAAATCAAAACAACAAATGAGATATCACCTCACACCAGAGACTGGCACACATTCTAAAGAACAAAAGCAGAACCAGTGCTGGCGTAGATGTAGGGAAAAAGGGACGCTCTTTCACTGTTGGTGGGAATGCCAACTGGTCCAGCCTTTCTTTTTTTTTTTTTTTTTTTTTTTGCTTTTTGGGTCACACCCGGCGATGCACAGGGGTCACTCCTGGCTCATGCACTCAGGAATCACCCCTGGCGGTGCTCAGGGGACCATATGGGATGCTGGGATTCGAACCCGGGTCGGCCGCGTGCAAGGCAAACGCCCTACCCGCTGTGCTATCACTCCAGCCCCTGGTCCAGCCTTTCTGGAAAACAATATGGACAGTCCTTCAAAAACTAGAAATTGAGCTTCCATATGACTCCGAAATACCACTTCTGGGAATATATCCCGAGGATGCAAAAGAGCACAGTAGAAATGACATCTGTACCTATATATTCATTGCAGCACTGTTCAAAATAGCCAAAATATGGAAACAACCCGAGTGCCCTAAAACAGATGACTGGTTAAAGAAACTTTGATACATCTACACAATGGAATACTATGCAGCTGTTAGGAGAGATGAAGTCATGAAATTTGCTTATAAATGGATAAACATGGAGAGTATCATGCTAAGTGAAAAGAGTCAGAAAGAGAGGGACAGACATAGAGGGACTGCAGTCATTTGTGGAGTATAAAATGTCACATGAGGCTGACACCCAAGGACAGTAGATACAAGGGCCAGGGGGATTGCCCCATAGCTGGAAGCCTGCTTCAGAAGCAGAGGGGAGAAGGCAGATGGAATAGAGAAGGGATCACTAAGAAAATGATGGCTGGAGGAACCAATTGGGATGGGAGATGCATGCTGAAAGTAGATAATGGACCAAACATGATGACCTCTCAGTGTCTGTGTTGCAAGCTATAATGCCCCAAAGTAGAGAGTATGGGGAATATTGTCGCCATAGAGGTAGGGGGAGGGTGGGAAAGAGGGAGTATAGTGGGGATATTGGTGGTGGGGAATGTGCACTGGTGGAGGGATGGGTGTTTGATCTTTGTGAGATTGTAACCCAAACATGAAAGCTTGTAACTATCTCACGGTGATTCAATAAAATTTTTTTTTAAAAAAGAACTGATGGCCCCAAGCACCACTGGGGAGGCTTCTGGATTTTAAAAATGTGATTGCTTCCAAAAAGAAATATGTGCAAAACTTTGGTTTAAATGTTTTAGTTGTAGAGCTGGAGTCACATTTATGAGAAAGAAAGTCATAATTTTCATAGCCGAGTACTACATTTTGCTTTTCAAATCCCCAAGTGCCAAGATGACCAGTATTGGTATAATTCTATAGCATGAGATAATAAAGTACAGTATGAAATGTATCCAAACTTTGTACTGTTTTTAATACAATGATTAGAAAATATGCACTAATATAGAAGCTAGTGAGATTCAGAACTGCAGAGCAAAAGGGTGGAGTGAGCCCTGTGAAGTGCCAAAAGATAAAGTCAGATCCACAGTTGTGAAATTTAATTTTATTTAATACATTAATAAAATAATAACCTAGTGATAATTCATACTGTTAGTTTTGAGGAACATTTGAAGGAAGCACACTATTAACATTCAAATAAGGCATTATAGAAAGTTTATAAAGAAAATATTTATTGTATTTGAAAGCCTTGGTCCATTTGGAAAGAACACTGAAGTTTTAAAAATCAGAAGATATGTAAGAAACACTTGCTGGCATTTATATTTTAAGTATCTGTAATAAAATGGGCCAGAATCCCAAAGGCAGTTGATATAGCATGTCCAAGGACTCATTTTCTCTGACTTAGCACCAAGTAGGAGTGACTATTCCATTGAAGACAACCTGGGATTTCTCTGGGCAGCAGGAGCACCCATGGCTGTGCCTCGCTTGTCCTTGCTGCCCCATCTTAGAAATCATTGATTCTTAAATGGCTGTTCAGATGTCAGTCTGCAGCAGAATTCTTTCCCTTGAAGACAGGATGGCAGTGAACGCTAACAAGTGTCACGTGTGATTAGGAACAAAAACTCCTTCAGCAAGTTCAGTTACTTTCCTAGTCCTATCTGTCTGTTATGAGGCCACACTGGCGATGCTCTGGGGTTACTCTTGACTCTGCACTCAGGAACCACTCCTGATAGTGCTCAGGGGACCATATTGGATGCCAAGGATCGAACCCGGGTATGTCACATGCAGGGCCAGCACCTCACCCGCTATACTATAGCTCCCAGCCCTTCCTGGTCCTTTTTGGACTGTCAAGTAATTCCTTTTCATCGATATACCTGTTAACTAAAATTGCTATTTCTGTGTCAGTGAACTTAAACTCAAGCATAGCTGATCTATTTCTAATGACAAAACATGCTTACTTTACGTAGTGCCATGGATTTCCTCTTAGTTTTTTTTTCTTCTTGTACTCTGTCACTCATCAAGGCAGATCACACATCTTAGGCAAAAAGAAAAACTGACAAGCAGAACCCAATGCACACATTTCTTAACATAAGTAACATAAGCTTATGAAACTTATGATTTCAAGTACATTTTCCAATGAAAATTCGTATTTGGTGTTCACACATGAAGTTATATTACCAATTTCTTATAAGTCATATGTACACATTAAATATAATACATCAGTACACAGGTATTTCCAAAAGTCGTGTGAAAGTAATGATTCCTATTATAACATATTTTATAGCAAACTGAAAATTCTAAGCTGAAGGTATGCATCATAACAAAACAGATAGAGCATATACTGTACGTTTCTTAGTGTAAAGGCAGCAGTGAGTTTGCATCCTGGAACTGATCTGGAAATACAGTTGCTTTTTCCTGGAATTTTATAGATATAAATCTCAAAAAAAATTGTACCACAGTGATAGAAATACCATTTTTGGCATACAACTACACAAGTCTTTAATGAGATACTTTCCCCAAATGACATAGAATTTTTTACCTTCCAAGAAAAACAATACTTGTCAATCACTTGCTAAGCAATAGTTGGAAAATCATCTGTTGGTCTTTTAATTATGCTCCACAAGACTTTTCAAAAGTTTAAACATCATTGATGTTCCTGAATTATACATCAACAGATGATAATTGTATAAAATACAGTTGTTGAGTAAAAAAGATTGCTCTGAGTATCTTGACTCATTTGGCACATCTTTTATTTCCAGAATAAATCATCAGAAATTAATTTAATTTTCTAAGAATTCATACTTGCCAGAATCTGAGGGCAAGAAATTTTTAAATAGAGAAGGAAAAGAAGCTTCTCATCTTACTAATTATCTGTGTATTTCCTCATGGATTAACTGACTCTTTGTGGTTTATTTGTGGAACTTTTGTTTGTAGGAAAGCATATACATAGGGCCAGATCTTGTTGGTTTCTGTTCCGGTGAATATTTCCAACACTCCTTTTTTCCTAAAGAGGACAAAACAAAACAAAACAAAATAATATATGCCTGGTTTCTAAGTTTATTCAAAGTGGTTCTTAGAGGATGGGAAGTATGAGGGCAGGGGATGTGATTCAAGGGGAGAGTGCATGCTCTGCATGATTGAGGCCCTGGGTTGGCTCCCGGCATAGCTGACACACATGGAAATAATTACCAAGGTCCACTGAGCACCACCAGGGGCAGCCCATGAGTGCTGCAATGTGGAACTCAAAAGCAAACACACACACACACACACACACACACACACACACACACACACACACACACACACACACACACACACACACACACACACACACACACACACACACACCTAGGACTGGAGGACAGAGCAGGAGTTAGAGTACAGGCCTTGCATGCATGGGGCCCTGGTTAGGTCACCAGCATTAGCCCCTTGCATCACTGACTATGTCTCTGGAGGCTCTCTCAGCCCCCAGCACAGATGGCCCTGGTGGTCCTCAAACTCTGCTGGGTGGTACTGGACATCTCCAGCACCACAGCTCCCAAGCAGCATCACATCCTCAGTCCCAGCATTGAACCTTTTAGCCCAGTGTTAGCCGCGTTCCCTACGCACTACTTGGGACAAAATACCTTCAGGCTTCCAGACACCCAAATACCCACTTGGTTTTCTCAGACTTCTCGACACTTTCTATATCTTTATTAGATATTATCTAATATCCTTATCCTTCCTTCTGTACTGTTAGATTTATTTTTTCCCCCTTTCTTCTATCCCTCTGAAAGTTAGGAGTAAAGAATGTTTTTATGGTGGTTCCTGTTGTTCCCAAGACAAAATCTGCCTGCACTTAATACCTCTACTGCAAACCATAACATCCAAAAGGAGAGAGAGAGAGCAAAAGGGAATGCCCTGCCACAGAGGCGGGGTGGGGTGGGGAGGAGGATGGAGTGGGGGTGGTGGGAGGGATTCTGGGACCACTGGTGGCAGAAAATGGGCACTGATGGGTACTCGATCTTTGTATGACTGAAACAAAAGCACAGAAGTTTGTAAGCCTGTAACGGTACCCCATGGTGATTCACTAATAAAAAAAGGACTTGAAAAACTTACTTTGATTAATAAAAATATTAATCAAATATGATTAATATTTGATTAATAAAAATATTTTATCATCTTAAAAAAAAAGACAATCTGCCTGACTTGTCAGTAAATCAATAGCCAAAGTATATTTGCTCCAATTTCTTGTAATATGGAAATTAAATATTAAATTTCTTTAAATAAGGAAAATTTAAAACAAACAAAAAAACCCGGGCTTGGATTTTCAAAACAAATTACCTCAAGACTCTGGCATTCCCCTTGCAGACCCTCCTTCTCCAACCCACTCACATACTCAAGCTGGCTTAAAGGCTGCACCTGAAGAACTCTATAATTTATTACCTTCTGAAAACAGGCCTAGTCTGTAACCCTCTTTACTTTTTCAGAGATTTCACTGAGAACAAAATTACTGCTTTCTTCATATCTCATAACATTTGCTACAGTTAAGACGAAAATAATTCCCAGTATTTTAAGAAACATCTGCTAAGCAGAGAGATTAAGTAAATACTGTATTCTTTGCATACAAAAAAGTCCTTCTGGATTCCCAAAGCTTTCATAAGAAGAAGCATTTTGGGCTACAAAGCATTTTGGGCTACTGCAGGTAGGGTGCTTGTTTTATGTGTGGTGGACTAGGGTTCTAACCTTGGCACCACAAGGGGTCCCTGAGCACCAGAGGGTGTGGCCCCATACCCCAAACAAAGCAAAAAGCAGCATCTGTACTACTATAAGCATGTTGAAGAGCCCTTTTAAAATGAAAATAAGGTCATAAGTAGATTAAGATCAAAGGCACAACTTTCAGGACCTGCAGTTTTAAAACTACCTTGGGTGAATATTTTGATCTTGATGTAATAAAACAGAACTAGCTTTGACTACCTGTCCTCTACACTTCTAAAACCTATCTTTTTATTTTTATTTATTTATTTATTCATTTGCATTTTGGGTCACATCCAGAGATGCTTAGGGGTTACTCCTGGCTTTGCACTCAGGAATTAGTCCTGGCAGTGCTTGGGGGACCACAGGGGATGCTGGGAATCGAACCCGGGTTGTCCGTGTGCAAGGCAAATGCCCTACCTGCTGTGCTATCGCTCCAGCCCCAAACTTATCTTTTTAATTTATGTGTCACAACCCCATGTGAGGTAGCTTAAGTTTTTTTAAATTTGTTTTAAGAGACTGGAAGGATAGTACAGTGAATAGAGCATGTGTACGTGACTGATCCATCAAATATGGTCCTGAAGAGAGCCCTGCATGTGACCAACCCATCATATATGGTCCTTGTGCATCACCAGACATGATCCCTGAGCACTGCTGGGTGTGGCCCCCCACCACAAATAAATGTGTTAAAATCAATCTCGTTATGATTTATTATCTAGTAAGCATTTTGTGTTCCTACTCAGTAGGCCTGTATGCTAGGTCATGTAAAAGTTTCTTTGGTGAAAAGAGGTCTCGGTGGAAAATATTTAAGAAACCCTGCTCTAAAGAGTGAGAACATAGTGTTTATAAATACCCCTAATCATTCTATCAATATCACTCGGCTGAAAGGAATTAATGGCCAATAATTTTAAATAATAATACTCTCACTAAGGTTGCTGCAAATATCACTTTTAATCTCTGGGGAAGTTCAGCCTTGTACTGTGTGCAGGAGCTTAGAAAAGGACAAATTGCAATTAATGGCAGAAAGATTAGGAAAAAGCCCATTAAGAAAGAACAGGGCTCCTCCTCAAAACGGGACCAGGCTGCACACTCTCTTTGCAGCCTTCCTGAACTTTTTACAGACCGAATCCCCAAATCTCTCTGGGAAAATAGTAGCTTCACAATCTCATTCTAAGACTCAGGAAGGACAGTCTCTTTCCCCATTTCACTGAGGGGCCTGGTGAAAGCTAACCAGTGCCAACTGTAGGACTCTAGGTTAACTCCAGTATTGCTGGCAGAACCCCCTCTTTCTACTAGGCTGACTGAACTTGAATGTTGACAAGACCGCACCAGGACAACTCACCTGAAGATTAGCCAACAGAGAAGAATGAAGCTGAGCAAGAACTGAGATCAGATGACACCATCTGAAAACCTGGACCCAACCTTTGGACTTTTTCATTACCTGACAAACTAATTTCCTTTTGTTTAAGCTAGGGTGGATTAGATTCCTGACTGCTATAAGCACACATCACATTGAAGAACAAATATTCCATACCCAGCTCTCTGCTTCACTCACATATAAACTGAGTTTTCTGGCGGCCTGGCAGGGTCTCATTATAATGATCTGTGAGGGTCTGGCACAGTGTCACCAACAGTAATAGCTAACACTGAGTGACTGAATGGCACCAGGGTTGTTTTAAGTCTTCACATGAATTCTCTCCTTTAACTCCCACAGCACTGCCTGGAAAGTAGGTATTATTTAATAATGCTCTGATTTGATAAATGGAGAATTTGTGGCACACGGTTAAATGCTTTTCCCAGGGCTACTCATCTGGTTCTCTGCAAAGTTGGGCTTATAAACAAATCAAAATTATAATAATAGCTACTACAGAAAGTGAGTTTCCTACTCCTTATATTCTGCCCCCCCAGAAATAATTATTAAAATAATTTGTAGATTGCTCATTCAGATTTCACTGCAAATTAACCCTATTATAGCAACAATAATAGTAAGAACTAATAATTATATTGTGCTTAATATGTGTCAGATGAGGGGGCTGGAGTGATAGCACAGCGGTAGGGCGTTTGCCTTGCACGAGACCGACCCGGGTTCAAATCGCAGCATCCCATATGGTCCCCTGAGCACCACCAGGGGTTATTCCTGAGTGCATGAGCCAGGAGTGACCCCTGTGCATTACTGGGTGTGACCCCAAAAAAGAAAAAAAAAATATGTGTCAGATGATATTATGCAGAATTACACATTCTATCTCATCTTTCAACCCTCTAGTCTCACTCCCATTTTACAAAGGAGGAAACAGATTAAGCAAGAACTTTAATGCCATGTAAACAAATGCTGAGCTGGGATTAGAAATTAGCCTCCCCAGTCTCTCCAATGTAGACAGTCAAGCTCCTGAGTCTATTTCTAAGCAAAGTACTGGACTGTCTTGACATTGCCTCCTTACTCAGTAAGCGAATGCATGAAAGGAAAGGGCATGAAAAGTAAACCTCTGCAGGAGAGGGAAATGGATTAAGGAAACTGGATTGTTTCTTTGTGGGGTGGTGCAGAGGATGCCATGGTGGTCCCTGGCAACTAGCTGCAACCATGCCCGAGGACAGACCCAACACACAGGGCTGGAGAGACAGCAATGGGCCCGAGCACACACTTTGCATTCTGGAGGCCCATGTTTAATCCCCAGCACTACATGGTCCCACCAAACATCACTGGGAGTGACCCAAAACAAAACAAAACAAAACAAGACAACAGACAGAGGAAATTATGCCTGAGAGAATGGCAAACAGCCATTTTTGAGCTCACTGTGGGCTGGCTGGGAAGCCCAAACTACCTTTTGAACTTCTCTGTCACAAAAATTGGTGTCTCACTGTTTAAATCAATTTCAACTGAATCTTCTCGTCTTTTAGCATCTTAACTGTAAAGCATAGATACACACAAAAATGGACCCAGCACTACCTCGTGTAAGAAAAGTTCTGAAAAATAATAAACTCACTGGTAGTATTGCAGGACTGGCTGTGTTTCAGCTTCATAGGTCTTCAGTCTCTTAATCACTGTTTCTGGCCGATCATCCTCCCGCTGGATGAGAGGTTCTCCAGTCACATCATCAATGCCCTAAAGAGAAGTTCAGGAGGCCAATATCAAATATATATAATTTCTGCGAGATATTTTCAGAAGCAGCTATGTATTATTTCATTTTGTTTTATTTTGGTTCTTGGGCCACACTCAGCAATGCTAGTGGCTTACTCTTGGCTCTGCATTCAGCAATCACTCCTGGTGGTGACCAGGGGACCGTATGGGATGCAGGAGGCCAAACCCTGGTTAACTAAGTGCAAGACAAACACCCTACCCACTGTACTATCTCTCCCACCCCAGTTATATATCTCTTAAATAGACTCCTCTATGCAAGAAGACACACCAATGTTTTGAAATAAACAGACTCAAATCCAGACCCATACTAGGAGACCCCAGGATCATTTCCAGAGTAAATCTCCGGTAAGTAGAAAGCTTTCAAAGCTGCTGCCAGGTAACTTTACACATTTTATAATACAATGGGAAAGGCAATTTGCACACAGCTTGCACAGCCAACCCGGGTTCAATCCCCAGCATCCCATATGGTCTTCTGAGCACCGTTAGGAGTGATTCCTGAGTGAAGAGCCAGGAGTAACCCCTGAACATTGCCAGGTGTGACCCAAAAAGCCAAGAAAGGAAAAAGAAAAAAAAAGAGAAGGGTTTCAGCTGTGGACGAGGAATCTCAGCAGCAAGCCCTGTATAGGCCCAAGTGCCAAGTGTCACCAATCTTGACTGCCCTAATTCCTAACACAATCTCTGGCACAATAAATGTTTTTGAAGAAATAAGAAACCCCTGAGCTCGCTCCTTCCTTTACCACCAAGCTGAGTGCACCAGAGACTCCGCCCTCAGGAGTTTAGATCAGGGTAGGCTTTCCAAGGTCAAAAATTAAAACCCTGCTGGTGGGTCACGAGGGGTCAGCTCTGCGGAGGGTCCTGTCAGCTCTTCTGCCACTACTCACCACAGTCTTGGGAGGGTTGAAATCCATGTTGTAGACTCTGCCACTCTTCGGATGAATCCAGCGAGCAGTGAGGCGCTGCTTAATTACTTCAAAGGGCACGTTCAGATTAATCACTGTGTCTATCTGGTAGGCTTTGTCCAGTGCTTCTGCCTGTGGAAGTGTCCTTGGAAAACCTGTACAGAAAGAAAGTGATTTAAAAAATAAATGAAGGAAAGGAGGAATGAAAGAAAGTAGAAGAAAGATAATGTAAAGCAATTTGAACAAAACTGGTGAACAGCAGGCTGGCAGGTCTCAGCCACAGTAACTGTGATAGTTGTACGTGTCCACCTGACTGGGCCATGTGGTGTCCAGAACTCTGGCCAATTATTACTTTGGGCGTGCCTGTGTGGTTTCAGATGAGATTAACATAAATCAGTAGATTGAATCAAACAGATTGTTCTCCCTGAAGTAGGAAAACAGGCTTGATCCAATCCACTGAAGGTCTGCACAGAATAAATGAGCCAACCCTCCCCGGATTAAGGTGACCTGGTGGCCCTAGAACTAGGACACTAACCCTTTCCAGCTTTCAAACTCAAACTCCAACACCAGCTCTTCCTAGTCAGGAGCCTACTGGCCTATAGACTTCATCTTGCTGAGTCCACACATCTTGGAATGTGTCAGTTTCCATAATCGCATAAAAACAAACAAACAAAAATCCAGAAAAATTCCTCACAATAAATACATATCCAGGGGCCAGAGACATAGCTCAATGGGTTGAGCATATGTTTTACATTTAGAAGGCCTGGATTCAACTCCTAATACCACATGGTCCCCTGAGGATGGCTGGGAGTGACTCCTGAGCACAGAGCCAGGAATAGCCCCTGAGAACTGCCAGCTGCAGCCCTCAAAACAAAACAAAAAGCAAATAAAGATATAATCTTCCAGCAACTCCCTCCCCACTTTATAAACGAAAAGTCACCTGTTGGTGCCCAACCAAATCATGATGATGAGTCCATAGATGCTGCCCTGCAAGCTGGAAGCAGAACCAGGACCCCACATTGCACTAAGTGGGCGAGCCTAAGCTCAAGAGTCTGATTGATATGGAAAAGGCAAAATTGACCCTCTGTGGCCAGCAAATTCCTAGAGCACAAAGCAGCAACTTCCCCTTCTCACATATCTCAGAGCTAGCTAAACTTCAGATGTAAACATTCTCTCCTATTTATCACAGACCCCAGGTGTGAGGAGGTCATGACCCATGTTTTGGTTTCTGTAACTATGTTTTCTAACTGACTATGTTAATTTACATATTCTTCCTACGCTGTTGAATTTCATTGGTGATTCTTCCTATGCTGTTGAATTTCACTGGACATGATTATAAGCCAGCAAATAAAAGGAGGCTGAACCGGTTTCTCTTCGTCACAAAGATCTGAGCAAGTCTTGTGATCCTCTGTGAACATTAATTTCTCTCACGTTCCTTGTCTCAGCGCCTCATACCGCCTAACCAAATGTTCGTGCAACAATCACCTTAACCTAAAGGATTCCACTATCCTTCTGGAGGCGAAAAGTAACTGCTGATGTAACTTAATCTCCTTTGGTGGAAACCTGCCATATCAAAGGAAGGGGAAAGTCTTTTGGGGGCTAAAGAGACAGTACAGCGGTGAGGTTGCTTGCCTTGCACATGGCCAACTTAGCTTTGATCTCCAGCAGCCAATACAGTTCCCCAAGACAAATGGGGGAGGGGCTGGGGAGATAGCACAGTGGGTAGGGTGTTTGCCTTGCACATGGCTGACCTGGGCTCTATTCCCAGCATCCCATAAGGTCCCCCGAGCACCATCAGGAGTAATTCCTGAGTGCATGAACCAGGAGTAACCCCTGTGCATTGCCAGGTGAGACCCAAAAAGAAATAATTAAAAAAAAAAGACAAATGGGGGGCTGGAGAGATAGCATAGTGGGTAGGGCATTTGCCTTGCATGTGGCCGACCCGGGTTCAATTCCCAGCATCCCATATGGTCCCGAGCACCACCAGGGGTAATTCCTGTGTGCAGGTCCAGGAGTGACCCCTGTGCATCACCAGGTGTGACCCAAAAAGCAAAAAAAAAGAAAAAAGACAAATGGGGGAGTAATTCCTGACTGCAAGTGAATGGGGTGTACAAATTACGAGACCAATTTCTCACCTTCCAATTCAATAAAGAAACTAGTCCAGAAAAGAAAACTGGCCTGAGCTTCAGGCTGATTGTCAGCAGAACTCAGGCTCCCTTTCCACCATTCTTCTGCCTGTCTGTGGCCCGTGAAATGCTCCTGCTCCCATTCTGTCATTTAGGGGAGCCGAGATACCTGAGACACCCACGTACCATCCAACAGCCAGTTACACTGGGTGAGATTTTTCAGCTCATGAAGTACCAGCCGGGTCATGACATCATCAGGGATGAGCTTGCCTTGATCAATGAAGGTATTGGCCAGCACGCCGATTTCTGCAACAGAGGGGCACGACACACCAGTCAGCAAGGGCACTGTTGTATCTCACTGCAGATACAACAGAATTGGCTGTCTGAAGAGACCCTCTGGGTAACACATTGTATCATCAACTTCTATGATAAAACAGATTTTAAAATAATCTATATCTCTTACAAACCCTCCACTGTGTGAAACACATATAAATGTACATGTATAGACAGCAAAAATGGTAAACTATAGACAAGCATATCAACAGCACTCATCTGTAGAATTATCATTTTTTAAACCAATATGCACATTTTTATCTAAATTTTCTCGGAGGAATTTTTCTACTAAAAAAAAAAAACTGGAGTTGGAGTTACAGTACAACAGGTAGGGCTCTTGCTTTGCCAACCCAGGTTCACTCTCCAGCATCCCATGAGTGATCCCTGAACACACGGCTAGGAGTAAGCCCTGAGTGCAGACCCAGGAGTAAACACTGAGCAGAGAGTCAAAAGTAAGTCCTGAGCACAGATGCATGTGGCTCCAAAATAAAATTCTTAATATGCATTCTTTTTATTTTTTCTGAATTATTTAGGGCTGAGTTCTGAGAGGGATAACTAAGATAACCTGTACACATACTATTAATGTATGGAACTCTGTTCTCCAACCTTGTGGCCTTTGCTTTGGAGAAATAGAAGCTCAACCTCATCAACAGTATATGGGGAAATAAATGAAAAAAATAATAATTCTCCAAAGCCAAGTCCCAAGACTGGTCCTGGTTTCTCCTCTCCCCTCTCTCTTTGGGTCACTAAGCCTCCCACTAAAACCAGAGAGAACAGAGAGTAATTTAAAGCATTTGCCTTGCATCCAGCTGATCCCAGTTTGATCTATGCATTGCATCATCCCCCGAACACCTCCAGGAGTAAGCACAGACCTGAGAGTAGCCCCTGAGTACCAACATTATGGTCCAAAGCATCTCCCCCCCCGCAGTTATATCAAATAAACCCTCAACTAATGGCAACAGGTGGACTGAGGTGTAGAATTAACAATCTGCTTGATTTCTTCTGTATCACAGCAGCCTTAAGAAATATCTGGCCCTCGGGGCTGGAGGGATAGCACAACGAGTAGGGTGTTTGCCTTGCACGTGGCCAACCCAGCGTCCTATAATTACCCCAGCACCACCAGAAGTAATTCCTGAGTGCATGAGCCAGGAGTAACCCCTGTGCATTGCTGGGTATGACCCCAATATATATATATATATATATATATATATATATATATATATATATATATATATATATATATATATATATATATATATATATATCCGATCCTGCCTTTCACACCAGGCGATTAATTCAGAATAAGAAAGAAAAGGCATTTGAGGGAATCCATTAATAAGAATTAATAAACGAATACAGCAAATTTTCAAGGTACAAGCTGAATATATGAGATGAGAGAGCTAATATGCAGGAGGCTAGGTCTGATTCCCGGGACTACGTGGTTCCCTTCAGCACTGAGGGGGCAAAGCTCGGACACCAAACCCAGAGAAGCCAGTGGCCTCCACTGAGTGTAGCCCTGCCAAGAGATGAGAATCTGAAAACTTAGCAATGAACATTCTGAAAACGAAATTAAGAAAATAATGTTATTCACATCTAAGACAGTAAGAAAAACATAGCAGTACTTTTTGTTTTGTTTTGGGGCCACACCCAGCTGTGCTTAGGGCCCACTTTTTGCTCTGCACTCAGGGATCACTCAGGGAACCAAACAGGGTGCAGAAGGATTGAACCCAGGTTGGCCAAGTGCAAAGCAAGAACGTACCTGCAATATTATCGTGTTGCACTCCAGCCCAGCAATATATTTATTTTGATTTTTAAAATTTTAACTTTTTTAATTAAAAATTTTAATTTAGTAGACGTGAAATTACAAAGTTATTCACAGTTGGATTTCAGGCATACAATGTTTGCCTACCAAACACCTACCAACACCTACCAATCTGTTTCTATAAGAGGTGCTTACTTTTGGCTGGTTTGTTTGGTTTTGGACCATACCCAGTGGTACTCAGAGGTAACTGCTGGCTCTGCACCCAGGAATTACTCCTGGAATTACTCAGGAGACCATATGGAATATTAAGGATTGAACCTGGGTTGTTGGCCTTGTGCTGGAGGCACTCACCTGCAGCCACAGAGTGGCTCTTCCCTGCACCTTGCCTTGGGATATACAAGCACCAGTCCTCGCCACGCCCGTCATATCCCTCACTTCCAAGTTGGTTCCACGACCTAAATTGACACCTGCAGACAGAATCACCAGTACGAGGGCCACCTGTCACCACCATTCGGGGGACAGAAAGCCATACCTCCTGCTCCTAGACTGCACCTCCTGCCCGCACCCTCTGAGAGACTGGGGCAGCGGAACCTACAGAGCTGGGCTGATCCCCAGTTGAGGGATAACTAATAGCCTAACGTGGTGGGAAGGCTCAATGAGTAGAACCGTCCCTGGATAGGAGGAGGTTGCAAATCTCACCCCCACCAACTTGGCTATTTAGAAAGCCCTTGGGAGACATGAAGCCTTGGTACCACCACCAGTAACCTCAGCTCTCAGCTGAGTGAGCACCCTCACCTGCGTGAGCACCTGCAGTCATGGATACAGCTGCCTGAGTGTCCTTGTGTAAAGCCAAGAAAGCACAGGATCTTCGGGAAATAGCCCCAGATTCTACTCTGCAGCCTCCAAGTCTGATAGACAGCCTACACAGCAGCCCAGGAGAAGCGAGCTGCTCCGCTCAGCACATGAGCTCACACATGACACTGACCAAACAGGAGCAAGCCGGGACTTTCTGCAGACAATGGAGCAAAGTGAAAACATGCAGGTAATTTCAGACTTAGCGGAACTCGGCAGGCTGCCTGAAGAGTTAGAAAACAAGAGTCGGGGCCAGAGCAATAGTATTGCGGGTAGGGTGTTTGCTTTGCACATAGCAGACCCGGGTTCAATCCCCAGCATCCCATATGGTCCTGGAGCACTGCCAGTAGTGATTCTTGAGTCAGAACCAGGAGTAACCCCTGAGCATTCCTGGCTATGCTCCAAAAAGCCAAAAACAACAACAACATGAGTTATAACAATGGTGAATGAAATCAAGAGGGGAAAGAATGGAAAAACAAGATGAGACTGATGACAAGGACAGAGACAGGACAGAGAAATGATGGTGCATGAGCAGCGCAGGATCCTCCAGCCCAGCCTGCTGGCAGTGGCTCCAGAACCACTGGGCATCACCGGGAGGACCAAGCCCTCCCTCTCCCCAAAGTCAGGCATAGAGCATAAGTCTATGTAGAGCATGTGCTAGAGGCTCTGGCTCTGCAAAAACAAATGAAACAGTAGCCAGGCTGCCACCCAGGGGTTTAACAGTAAACAATGAAAGAGTAAGCAAAAAGAGACATCTGAGATGAGAAGTCTGGCAGTGGAATACACATAAACAGACCTGCTAACAGAAAAAAAAGGAATTGTAAAATGTGAAAACCCGTACAGCCTTATGGAACTGTATCAAGAGGAACATTTTAGGGGTTCCCAGAAGGAAACAGAGAAAGGAGTGGAAATGTCATTTGAAGAAATAATAGCCAAAAAATGTTCCTAACTTCGGGAAAGAATAAACACCCAAATACAAGAGGGGCTGGAAGGATTGTATGGAGGTCAGGCACTTGCCTTGCACTCGGTGACCCAGGTTCAATCCCGGACATCCCACATGGTCTCCCAAGCACTTCCAGGAGTAATTTTTGGGTGCAGAGCCAGGAGTAACCCCTGAGGATCACAGGGTGTACCAAAAGCAAAATGAAACAAAACAAAAACAAAAGGGCTCAAAGAGTTCCAGACAAAATAAACCCAGGCACAACCCAAGACATATTAAAGTATTTAAAGCTAAAGCTAAGAACAGAATACTGGGCTGGAGTGATAGTACAGCAGGCAAGGTACTTGCCTTGCTTGCATTCAGCTGACCCAGGTTCAATCCAGCATCTCATATGGTCCCCTGAGAACTGCCAGGAGTGACTCCTGAATGTAGAGCCAGGAGGAACCCTCAATACATCAGGATCCTCCATTGTCAGGCATGGACCCAAAACCAAACAAAACCCAACCCCCCAAAAAAAATACTACAAGCATCAAGAGGAAAAACAAAGCCCATATATGGAAACTCCATAAAATTAACCATAGGCATTTCCACAGAAACCATCTAAGACACATTCATGAGATATTCGAAGTTGGGATAGAAAAATATTTTCAGCCAAGAATACTCTACCATGCCAGATTATAATTTAGGATAGAAGGACAATAAATAGTTTTTCCGACAAAAATCAAAGCAAAAAAAAAAAATAGAACAGGCAGAACACTAGACAAAGGACAACCATGCGAGCAAGCCGGGTTCTGAAAAGGATTCAGCAGGATCGACCATATCGACATGGTGACCAAGCTCATTGAAGTTTCGAGAGAGTTCAAGATGCACCTTTGTCTAACATTCATCGATTTAAAGAAGACTTTTGATTCTGTTGAGACTGAAGCAGTCATCGAAGCCCTAGCCAAACAGGGTATTCAAACTCAGTACATCAGGATCCTCCGTGAGCTGTATTACGGATTCACCACTAGGATCTCACCATTCTACAAGGAAATGATCATTGATGTAAAGAGAGGGGTTTGGCAGGGCAATACCATTTCACCAAAACTCTTCAGTGCCACCCTCGAGAACATCATGGGACAACTAGAATGGGAAGGAATGGGAGTGAAGACAGATGGTTGGCAACTAAACTACCTCCGCTTCGCTGATGACATTGTTCTCATAACACCAAACATTAGCCAAAGTGGCACAAATGCTAGCCAACTTTGACCACGAGTGTAGAAAGGTTGGACTACAGCTGAATCTCACCAAGACAGTGTTCATTAAAAATGAACTAGTCCCTGACATTCCATTTGCTCTCAAAGGAACGAACATCTCCGAATGCAGCAGCTATGTGTGCCTGGGTCGAGAACTCAACATGAGGAACGACTTGGCATCAGAACTGCGTAGGAGGAAGAGAGCAGTATGGAACGCCTTCAAGATCATCGAATAATCTGTTAAGAGGATGAAGAACCTCCAGCTCCGGACACATCTTTTCGACTCCACCATGCTTCCTACACTAACATATACCTCAGAGACCTGGGCCTTACGAAAACAGGACGAGAACGCTACTCGGGTCTCCCAAAGAAGAATCGAAAGAGCTATGCTTGGAATATCACATTTCACTCAAGTGACTTCTGACTTCTGTCAACGATCAAGAATCAGGGATACTGTCTTGTTTGCCAAGGTGTCAAAAATCAGATGGGGACCCTCTGCGCCTAAAGACTTTGATTCCAGAGATGTAACACATTCGGGCATCCAGCACAGCATCTAATAGCAATGCACAGGGACTGCGAACTGGGCTACAACTCTGTGCTGCCAGGGGGTGGATTTTTTCCTCCCCACCCTGTCTTCCTGCACGGAAAATGGCGGGTTGGCGGCACCCACGTGGCAGGCGCCATCTTCTAAGACTCCAAACCCAGAGGTATTCGGTTTTTACTCTTAGGGCTCCCAGGAACCCATGGGAAGGGGGCGTAACCGGCACGCCCTCGGCCCAGATAAATCCGGAGCCGCTGAGCGTGAAGCGGACCCTCTGCGCCTAAAGACTTTGATTCCAGAAACTTCTTACAGCAATGCACTGGGACTGTGAGCTGGGCTATGCAATTTCTGGCAGAATTTTCCCTGGACTTTATACAGAAATCCAAAACTGCACGGACGCTGCCGCGTCCACGTGACTTAACATTTATCATTGTCAACAATGTGAAACGGTTCCTTTTGAACAGGTCTGACTTGGGGGGGAAAACTCCAAATAATAACAGTAAGTTTTTGTTGAAATATTGAAGGTTATTAATGTAGCAGCCACCTCTCTGGACTGTGAACTAAGCAAAAGCCCCACGCTGGCCGACGTGGCGTGGCGTACACCATACTATGAGGCGCGAGAAGGGGGATGAGGGGGAAGAAAAAAAAAAAGGGAAAAGGAAAAAGGAAGAAAAAAAAAGAGAGTTATGTACTTGTAGCAGTGGGGCTACATATCTCTTCATTTCCAGCAATGGAAAACTAATTATCAAATGCTTCCTTGGTAGTAGGTCTGTCTCTCTTGGGTGGAAACTCCAACAACTATAGTGAGTTTTGTGTTGAATTATGGAATGTAATCAAGGTAAAGAGAAAATGAAGTGAAATTCATTAGTTATACAGTAGGGGTAGGGGTGGGGGCGGGGGTATACTGGGGTTTTTGGTGGTGGAATATGGACACTGGTGAAGGGATGGGTGTTTGAATATTGTATAACTGAGACATAAACTGAGAACTTTGTAACTTTCCACATGGTGATTTAATAAAAAGTTAAAAAAAAAAAAGAAAATCAGATGGGCTGGACATGTAATGCAATTTAGAGATAACCACTGGACTAGAGCTGTTACTGACTGCATTCCACGGGACGTCAAAAGACCACGTGGCCACCCACCAACAATATGGTCAGACTTCTTCGTCAAAACCCTGAATGAATGGTTTGAGGCTCTTCGTGTTCCTGGAGCAAGCAGATACCACTGGGCTACACTAGCATGCAACAGGGACGGATAGAGACGTTACTGGCGCCCGCTCGAGCAAATTGAAGATCAACCAGGATTACAAGTGATACAAGTGACACATATATGTATACATATGGGAGGGTCGGGGAGGAACACATCTATGGGAGGATCTGGGAGGAGAACATCTGGCACTGCTCAGGGGCTACTCCTGGCTCTGCTGGGGTAACAGGTAGCTTCTGTCAGTGCTTGAACTGTCAGGGATCAAACCTGGGCCTCCTGCAAACGAAATATGTGCTCTGCTCAGTTAGGCTCTCTCTCCAGCCCTACAACACAGGTTAAAGTGTCTCATATAAACGAAAATCAATCTTACCTAAAAACTACAATGCAGGAGTGAAACGAGATAAGTAAAATTGCTGTCCACTAAAATGAATGCAAGATCAACTTGCCTAGTAAGCCACACCTATAAATCTTTGCATAAAAATCTTGGGACTTGAGATAGAAAAAAAGAAATGTGTTGACCCAAGTTTGAGCCCCAACATTTTATACGGCCCTCCAGGAATACTTCCTGAGTGCAGAGCCTGGAATAACCCCTAAGCACCATTGGGGGTGGCCCTGAAACTAAAACAAATAAAGCAAACAATCCAAAAAACCATTAACTAATGTAAAATATATCTGCTATGTGGAAAAAAAGGAAAAATTGATTTTTAGAGCTTAAAGTTGGGGGCTGCATAAAGAAAGAAGCTGTGTTGCATTTGAATAGCTGCTTCCCCATTTCCCCAATTCAAACTTTGATGTATATACCACTATGATAGATTGTAGGATAACATTGGTTTGTCCTTTCCACCTTGCCACAGGGAGCTTAGGTTTATTGAGTTACTCCCATCACAATGCTCCCATTCCTCTGTTTATTTATAACCTCTTTCTTTGTGCTCTGTTAACTTGTAAATATTGCTTTTCTCCTCTCCTTAGTCCTTTGCATAGTTAATTCAGAGCAATGTCCTTTTTGTATGGACACAGGAAGACAGTAAATGCTATGCTTATGTAACTTGGGAGTTAACTGACTCTGAATGATATTCACCCTGGGGCATCTGTTCTCTAAATTTAAGCCTCAGTTGCCCTTACTTCCTAACACCCCAAAAGCAGGGTTCCGACAAGGTGCTGGAAGGACCCAAGGCAAGCTGTGAGCTACCCTGGCATCAAAATGGGCCTGGCCAAAGTGCCATAATGCTTAACTCTAAGTTAAGAGCATGGTCATGGACAAATTCTGTCATGATCCAAAAAGTAATAACTAGATTCAGACCCTGCTGGGGCTAGGAATGATTAATCCGGCCTGAGTACTGTAATCTGAGTCTGTAGCAAAATGTCTGCAGGAGAGCCACCCAACAAGCTCAATGTATTTCTTACTGTGTCCATACAAAAGAATTAATATTAAGAAGTAGAATTAAGATGTCAATTACGTTATTTGACTAACGAGAAGAGAAAAACAATATTTACAAGTTAACAGAGCACAAAGAAAGAGGTTACAAATAAACACAGAGGAATAGGAGCACTGTGATGGGAGTAACCCAATAAACCTAAGCTCCCTGTGGCAAGGCAGAAAGGACAAACCAATGTTATCCTACAACAGATAGCCTAATGTCAACAGAAGAAATTTTTATATTGAAGTAATGGTTAATAATAAAGCATTTGTCTTGAACAGGCATATAGCAATTCCTAACATCCTAGTTCATTAAAAACAGGTATTTGAGATCTTAAGTTGGAGGCAGGTAACTTGTAGGTGTTAGGAAATGCAAATTAAGGCATAGAAATCCATAATAAGGGGACCACAAGATATAGTTCAGTGGTAGAATACTCGCCAAGCATGTGCAAAGTCCTGAGTCAGATTCCTGGCACCACCAGGAATAGTCCGCAGGATCCCAAGCACCACTGGGTGTGGCCCCTATATTAAAAAGTTCTCTTGTCATAAGACAATTTCATTTAATGGACACTTGGTCTGTTTTATAGCTACTGCGGCCGGCCTGTCCCTACAAGTATGGAATGTACAGGGATGGGCCCTGAGCTTTCGCAGCCTGCAAGGGAAGGGCTCCAACAGCAGCATACAAGGAAGTTGATTCAAAATCCCTCTGCAAATTCAGCTTCCTGTACTCTCTTACTCCTGACAACCTTCAAACAAAATCTGTGGAAATCAAACACAGAAGAAACTCAAAGCAAACAAAAGGATGCATGTTAAAATGGAAGAGAAGAAAATAGACAACAACAAAGAATAACAAATCCAGAAAAAAAACCTAAGAATATGTTTTAGTAACTACCCTAAATGTTAACAGTATAAATCCATTAAAAGACACAAATTGACAGAATGGATCAAAAAGCAAACTCCCAGGGCCAAGAAGATAGCTCTTAAGTCAGGAGCGCATGCTTCCCCTTCAAGTGCAGGGGACAGTGTAGCACTGATGGGCCCCAAACTCCATCCAGTGAGGCTCTAATGTCCTAATGGCCCCAGAACCTCTGGACCTGAGTAACAATAATGTGGTAATATAGAAATAGTGAAAGATTTTAACTGCGTTTACAACTATGGATAGATCTACTAAATACAGAATAAAGAAATAACACTCTAAAATAATGAACAAGAATCAATGGGCTTAAAATAGATATGCAGAGAACACTTCACCTCCCCCCCAGAAAACCCGAATTTACTTTTTATTCTCAAGTGTATACAGAGTGGGTGACAATCCCCCCTAACAAAAACCCAACCCCAAGGTTGGGACAGTGTCCTGGGCAAAACAGTGTCAGTCTTAAAATTTAAATTGAGGGCAAAAAATGCATTCAGAATAGAATAGATTATGGGAGAAGCAAAAATGAGGACCGGAAAGAAAGGAATAAAAACAGTTTGGGGTCTTCTAAATGTAGAGAGAAACACTGGCAAAAATATAGAAAACTGTCATGATTTTATACTTTAAAGGTGCCTGTTGATAGGCTATGTGAAATATCCCAGTCTTTGCTCTTAATGTATCCATTGAATTTTGTTGTGCTTACTAACTGTTATCATGTCTGTTAACTTAAACAATAACACATGTAGGAAGCAGAATAGGGGGCTGATACTGTATTGAATAAACAGCCTATGCACCCACTGATGGCTACCCAGGCAACGCTAAAGCTCGGACAATTTGTGTGTGTTTGTCTGCTTATGTGTGTGTTGGTCTCATTCTCTTGCACCACCCCAGACTCCCTGTAGACAGAGTACCAATCTTATTGGCATTAGACACACAAAACTAAGCTGGAGAGATAGTACAGCGGATAGGGTGTCTGTCTTGCATGCAGCCAACAGGTGTTCAGTCCCTGGAATTCTATATAGTTCCCCAAGCACCGCCAGAAATAATTCCTGAGTGCAGAGACAGGAGTAACCCCTGAGCATTGCCAGGTATAACCCCCCAAAAAATCACAAAAAAACTAGACATATGGAACTTTTCGATAGACCATATGCTTAGACATGAAATAAGAAATCAATAACTTATGGGGATTGAGATAATATCCATTTATCCTTTTATTAAAAACCATAATGTTATAAAATTAAAGCCCAAATTCCAAAAGAAAATCAGGGGATGGGGATGTGGTTCAGTGGTAAAGTATATGCCTTGCATGCAAAAGACGTGTTTTCAATCTCCAGTGCCACACACAGAGAAAGTAATAATAATAATAATAATCAGAAACCCTCAAACATATGGAGATTAGATAATATGCTTCTTAGCAACCACTGGTCAATAAGGAAATTAAAGCAGAAATTTCAAAACATGGATATACATCAAGTGAAAATAGAAGTTATTAGAATCCATGGGATACAACAGATGTGGAATCAAAAAGAATGCTAATGGTGATAAGGGCTTTCAGAGAAAAACAAGAAAACTCACAAACATGTAAGGAATTACATAACCTTACAGCTAACAGAACTAGAAAAGCAAACATAACCAATATTAGAATTATGAGTTTTCAAAAAGATAAAATCAAAACATTTAGCTAAGTTTACAAAAAAGAGAGAAAATTCTAATAAACAGATTTATAAGTGGAAAAATTACAACAGATATGAAAATGCAAAAGATTATAAATTCTATTATGAACAGCTATACTCCAATAAATAACCTAGAAGAAATTAATAAATTTGGGAGCTGGAGCAATAGTTCAGTGGGCAGGGCATTTGCCTTGCATGCAGCTGACCCAGATTTGATCCCCAGCACCCCATATGGTCCACTGAGTAGGCCAAGAGTGATCCCTGAATGCACAGTTAGGAGTAATCCTTGAGTATCACTAAGTGTGACGCAAAGACTAAAACGAAAGAAATTCATAAATTTGGCAGCCAAAGGATAGTATAGCAGTAGGGCCCATCCCTAGGATGTGCTCACCTGGTTTGATTTCCAGCACCACATAATCCCCCACACACACATCGACACTGCTGGATATGCCCTGGAAGCCCCTAACACTGATTGGGTGGTAATAATAATAATAATAACAGTAACACTGTAGCACTGTCCTCTCCTTGTTCATCTATTTATTCGAGTGGACACTAGTAACATCTCCACTGTGAGACTTGTTGTTACTGTTTTGGGCATATCAAATATGCCACAGGTAGCTTGCCAGGCTTTGCCTCGCGGGCAGGATACTCTTGGTAGCTTGTCGGGCTCTCAGAGAGGGTCGGAGGAATCGAACCTCCGATTTTAAATTTAAATTTAAATTTAACTATATATAAAATTTAAATTTAACAATATATAAAATTTTAGGTAAATACGACTTACCAAAACTGAAACATGAGATGGAAATCAACCATCACAAGTATGGAGATTGAGTAATAATACAAACAACATCCGCCCACTCCTCCACTGCAAATGCTCTTACCAGTGAATTCTGCCAAACCTTTAGGGAAGAACTTAAACCTATTCTCCTCGGAGTTATATATTTTATGAAGTCAACATTATCCAGAAACTAAAACCAGACAAGGACATCATACCCAAAATAGAAAACTACAGATTAATATCCCTGAAGAACCTAGATAGAGCAACTGTTTAACAAAACACTGCATACTGAATTCAACAATCCATCAAAAGGTTCATACATCATTACCAAGTGTAGTTTATTTCAGGCATGCAAGGATGATTCAACATAGACCAATTAGACTCTATCAATAAAATAAATGACAAAAAATTCCTAAGGTAACATCAATAGATAAGTAAAAGAATATGACACAATTCATCAAAATCACTTTTCAAGATTAAAAACTCTCATAGGCCAGGGTTGTGGCTTAAATGACAGAACATATGCCTTGCGTGTGAGGCACTGGATTCTGTCCCTGGCATGTAATGGCCCTGTAGTCCTTGAGCACTGCCAGATGAGGCTTTAAACACACCTCCAACCCCAGAATACAGATGTGCCCCCCCAATGATAAAGATCACAACAAAAGGGCAGAGACAAAATGGGAATAGTAAGAATTTAGTGAAGCCAGAAGAGGTAGCTGGGCTTGCATTCTTAAGATCCCAAGTTTGAATTCTAACATCTCACACTGTAAAGTGTGGTTCTGGTAGTCCCCAGCACCACTGGGCCCACACATTGAACAGTCCCAGCCCGTACAGCCAGGGGGAGTATCACTGGGAGTGACCCCCAAGTCCCTTATGTACTGGGAAGGCCCCCTTAAAAAGAGAAACAGATTTCAATATAAATTATTGCATATATTAATATATACAATATATGAGAATATATTGTATAGAGCATAAGTTCATAAAGTACAAACTCACAACAAATATAAAACCCAACAGGAAGCTAAAGTTTTTTCTTAAATATCAGGAAGATATAAGGCCTGTCCATGATCATCACTTCTATTTGATTTTGTATTAGTGGTCTTAGTCAAAACAATTAGACAAGAAGAAATAAAAGAAATCCAGATTGGGTGTGAAGTGAAACTACCCTTATTTGCGAAAGATATGCTAAAATACAAATAGAAAGTGCCAAAGACCTCTCTGAAAAACTATTAGAAAAGATGAGCACACCAAAGAGATTGGTTACAAAATCAATATAAAAATTGATTTTTATTATAAAAAGTTATAATCAGTATAATTATATATATATAATCATTATATATATACTAATAATGAAGTGATCTCTGAGCCTAGAGCTGGGAGAAAGCCCTGAGCACCAAAAGGTATGGTCCAAAACACAAAACAAAAAAAAATAAAATTTAATAAATATAAGACATAAAATAAAATGTTGAGCAAGAGAAAGACATTTTGTGTTCCTAGATGAGGAGAAGTAATATGGTCAAAATGTACATTTTATCAAAAGCAATAAGCAGATTTAATGCAGTACAAATTAAAATTCCAATCATGTGTTTTAAGGAAACAGCACAAAAACTACTAAGGTATATATGGAATCATAAAGGACTTCAAGTAGCTATGGAAATCCTGAGAAAGAAAAAGAAAAAGAAAAATGAGGCGACATGTTATCTCACTCCAAACTATTAAGTTACCTGACTTGAAATTATATACAGAGCAACAAAATTCAAACTGTGCAATACTGAAATAAGAAGAGACACAGGGATCGGCGGAAACTGAAATCCCAGAAACAAACCTGCATACTTATCAGTGTTTATAATAATCTAAGGCCAGTCAATGGAGAAGTAAGTTTTTACAACTAAGTTTTACAACTAAGTTATAGGTATACCTGCACAAACACTGCAAAACGATAAAGCTGTATCTAATCCTGGATACAAAAGTAAACCCAAAATAAAGACCTCAATTATGATTTTTAACAAAAAGGTACACAGAAGACAGCATAGGTAAAATATTTCAAGAACTTAACATTAGAGATATTTGGGTGCAGCAAAAGAAATGAAAGATAAACACTTGGGACTTCGTTAAACTGAAAAGTTTTTGAACAGAAAAATAAGATATAAAGAGAATGCAAAGCCAGCTAATTGAATGGGGACAAGATACTTGCTTTGCATTCATCAGGTGACGGAAAAATTATCCAACAATAACAAATAACCCTATTTTAAAAATTTAAACAGACACTCATGAGGATACACAGAAAGCATAAGAAAAAAATACAACCACTGATCACCAAACAAAGCAAATTAACAATAAATGGAGGAAATAAAGAAAAAAGGGACTCTTCAACACTGTTGGTGGGAATATAAATCAATGCAACCTTTCTGAACCTCCATCAGGATGCGAAGGATAGGGGCTAGAGAGATGTTACAGAGCTTAAGGTGCTATGCATGAAGGCAGTCAACCCACGTTTGATCCTCAGCACCTGATACGTTCCCCCAGCACTGCCAGGAGTGATACCATATGAGCACAGGGCCATAATAAGCCGTGAGTACTGCTATGTATAATGCAAATACCACAAAAGAAAACAAGGATAAAGAAAAAGCTATGTATGTTCTAGCAACACCACTTTTGAATGAAAACTAAAAACCTCACATAAAACACAAAAAGCTATATTCATTTTAATATATTATTATTTACAATAGCCAAAATATGTCACCAACAAGTGCCCTTCAGTAGACAACTGGATAAAGAAAATGTGGTACATGTGCACAGTGGAAAATTATTCTGCTAAAAAAAAAAAGATGAAATTTTTATGTTCGCAATAAAATGCAAGTAGCACTGTAGCACTGCACTGTTGTCCCATTGTTCATCGATTTGCTCAAGCAGGCACCAATAAAGTCTCCATTGTGAGACTTGTTACTGTTTTTGGCATATAAAATACGCCACGGGTAGCTCGCCAGGCTCTGCTGTGAAAATGTAAGTAACTTGAGGAAATTATATGAAGCCAAAAACCAAAAGAAAAATGGTAAGTACTGGATAATTAATTATACATGCAGAATAATATTGATGAATATAAAATATCATATATAAAATTGATGGACAGAGAAAACAAAATACAGAAAACAGGGCTGCAGTACACTTGTATAGTACATGTCTCACATGTATGTGGTCCCTGGATTCAATCCTGGCACCAAGAAAGAACAAGAAAAGTAAAAGACAAACCTGTGGATACTGATAACAAAACTAAGGTTATCTGAGAAGGGACTAGAGTAAAGAAAATAAAGTATCGAGACATGAATATTGAAATGTATTTAGTTTGAAGTGATTGTGGGTAGAAAGGGGAGATAAAAGGGCCAAGTGAGAAAAAAAAGATGAAAATGCCAAGTACACAAACGAAAGTAAGGCCATTTACACATCACTATTCAGATCTCAGATAGTCATTGATTAAAATGGAATATAAGGATGGGAAATGGCTCAAAGAAGCAACGTGCATGTTTTGTATGTGGGAGGATTAAGCTTCATTCTCAGAACAGCATGGTCCCCTCACCCCCCACCCCAGGCACTCCTGGAAACCCACTCACCCAACCATGCACAGGGAATACCCCAAAACAAACAACAAAATCAAAAAATTTACATGGTAATATAAAAAGATAACAATGCATTGAATTTTGTGACCGAATAACAATGGATAAATTAACAATCTTTTCATTTAAAATAATTTTTCTATGGATATATAGTTACCCACAAACATGATTAAAATCTGATGTCTACAATGCTTCAATTGGTCTTATTTCTTCGATTCAACTTTTATATCAAAGTTTACACTGTTCATTTGCCACATTTCAAATTTTCACTCTCCCTCAGAATTACATGGAAAGACTCTTGCCAGTACATTCTTTGGACTCTTAATAAACTTTTATCCCATTGACTGCCTATAATTCAAGGCTGCATCTGAGTAGGCTCCTCAAAAAGATACCCTTTCCCTTTTGATTAAAAGATTAACCAATCTGGGTTAGAGATGCCATGGCTGAGTCATCCCAAGCATGCCTGGTCTCTGACTGAGATCTCTGGAGCCTTTTCAGGACAGGGGTGGGAAGACCCAACCCCACCCACACATGACTTCTCTGGCACACAAATGGCCCAGCTCCACAACTAATCTCAGAGATGCCAAACTGCCCAATCATCCCAGCTCCACAGCTCCTATGTATACAGACATGGATGTGACGTCTCCAAATTCCATAGTACTGACAGCCCAGTAGGAGCAAAGCAAATAAGATGATAAAGTTGCATTGAAGCCTAAAGCTCAAAGAGTGAAAATAGTAACACGGAAGGCTCAGCTCGCACCAAACATTTCTGTATATCCTCAAACAATGATCTTAGTAACACTATTTTGAGATATCTGTCATAACAAGCAATATGAAGTTAATTCAAGCCTGCCACAGGGGCAGGCTTGAGGAGGTTGGGTGGGAAACTGGAAATTTGGTGTTGGAATGCCAAATGCCTGAAACAAATGCATTATGAACAACTTTAAAAAATAAAGTTTCGGGACCCTCTGCACCTAAAGACTTTGATTCCTAAGACCTAACACATTTGGGCATCCAGCGCAGCTTCTTACAGCAATGCACTGGGACTGTGAACTAGGCTACAACTCTGTGCTGCCCGGGGTGGATCTTTCCTCCCCACCCTGTCTTCCTGCACGGAAAATGGCAGCGGCAGCAACATCCACATGGCCAGAGCCATCTTCTAAGACTCCTAACCCAGAGGTATACAATTTTCACACTTGGGGCTCCTAGGTAATCATGGGAAGTGGGTGTAACCGGCACGCCCTCGGCCCAGATAAATTCGGAGCTGCTGAGAGTGAAACGGACCCTCTGTGCCTAAAGACTTTGATTCCAGAGCCTTCTTACAGCAATGCACTAGGACTGTGAGCTGAGCTATGCAATTTCTGGCAGAATTTTCCCTGGACTTTATACAGAAATCCAAAACCGCACGGTAGCATCCGCTCGACTTAACATCTATAACTGTCAGTAATGTGAAACGGTTCCTTTTTAACAGGTCTGACTTGGGGGGGAAACTCCAAATAATAACAGTGAGTTTTTGTTGAAATATTGAAGGTTATTAAAGTAGCAGCCACTTCTCTGGACTGTGAACTAAGCAACAGCCCCACGCCGGCCGAGAAGAGGAAATATCCCTCTTTCCCGGTTGTTTCCCATTTTCAGGGAGAAACGCGGCGTGGCATCCACCATACTATGAGGCGTGAAAAGGGGGATGAGGGGGAAAAAAGGAAAAGGAAAAGTTAAAAAAAAAGAGTTATGTACTTGGAGCAGTGGGGCTACATATCTCTTCATTCTCAGCAATGGAAAACTAATTATCAAATGCTTCTTTGGTAGTAGGGCTGTCTTTCTTGGGGGGAAACTCCAACAATAGTGAGTTTTGTGTTGAAATATGGAACGTAATCAAGGTAAAGAGAAAATGAAATGAAATTCATCAGTTATACAGTTGGGGGGGGCGGGGACAGGGGTATACTGGGGGTTTTGGTGGTGGAATATGGGCACTGGTGAAGGGATGGGTGTTTGAATATTGTATAACTGAGACATAAACCTGAAAACTTTGTAACTTTCCACATAGTTCAATAAAATTTTTTTTAAAAAAATAAATAAATAATAATTTTGAAAAAGTTTCGAACATTAAAAAAATAATAACCAATTTGGGAATTTCACACCTACCACACCTATAAAACATAAAAAGCTAATTTAAAAATAAATTTTAAAAATAAAAATAAATAAATAAATTACTGGGACCAAGATATAATACTGGGGTTAAGGCGCTTGCCTTCATGCAGCCAAGCCCAGCTCGATCCACAGCAGCTTTGGCACCAATGGGACTGGCCCCGGAGCACAGAGCCAGGAGTACCCCCCAAGCACCACCAGATGTGACTCCCAAACCCTAAATCAATAATAAACTATAATTAAGAGCTTTCTGCAGTTACACACAAAAACAAAAAAGAAAATTTAAAGGGAAACAGGGAGGGTTAAAACCAGCTTTAACTTTATGGATAATAACCAGAATTCTAAAAGATGAAATACACTAACCTGAGCAATGAAGCTGTATTACAATAAAAAACCACTTATAATTCTAGTAAAATTATGCTGGGGTAGGGGGTGGGGGGTAATGTTTCCAAGCAATTCTCAGGGCATCCAGGTAGACTATTCTGTGCAAGTCTGACCATTCAATGTGTAGGCCTGATGGTGCAGTGCTACTCAGGTCCAGGGGTACTGAGGGTCACCCCTAGAGGTGCTTAGAGGGGAAGGAAAGGGAATGGGGGGCGGCATGTGGTACCAGAGATTGAACACAGGGCCTCAGCGCGCAAGGCATGCTCTCCAGGCCCCATTTCTATTTCCTTTAAAATCTCCTTGAAAAGCCTATTCATAACCCAAATCAGCCACACCTTCATTTTCAATGAGCTGGAAATTTGTTTAAGCAACTATAAAGTACAAAAGGTCTGAGCAGCCTGGAAATAAGAGTTTTCATACATATGCCAAGAGAAAGGGTTGTAGAGAATTAGCCAAGGGCCTGCCAAGATTGCTTTTAGCATTGTTATATAATAAAACTTTTCTTTAAAAAACTTTTGATCGAAAAATGAAACTAGGAAGATGACAAAAGAGTGATTACAGTGAGCAGGGATGATCTGTGGTTACTCAGGATTTATTACTGTTCACCTGCTGTATTTCCTTATGACATCAGATGATGGTTTTAAACCTTAGCTATTAAGTAATCATGGGTTATAAAACATAACAACCTCATGAAATGATAGCTGGAGAGTAAAATAATGTATTTTATTTATAGAAATTTCACACTACCCAATTTATTTGAAGGAAACACAGATGCTGTCAAATGTTCATATAAATGTATAATCCCAACAGTATTTATTACACTAAAGAATAATGAAGAATGTGGATGACCAAAAATAGAAAAGCTTTTAAACATTGTATAACCTAGATGGAATTAAGTATCAATTTAAGACTGTTTAACAATGTGTGAACATGCCCACAAAAGTGGGGAAAAGGTATACATCCAGTCATTTAGAATAGAACAATTCTGCAACTACATTTAAAAGCAACAGAGAAAAAGAGGAAGGAGGGGAAAAGCACATTAGGAAAAGCACCATGGCACAAGAGATAGTACAGTAGGAAGGGCCCTTGGCTTGCATGTGGTGGGTGTTCATTTGTTCCCAGGTCCCATATATGGTCCCCTGAGCACTGCCAGGAGTGATCCCTCAGCATAGAACACATAGCAGGGACTAAGCCCTGAGCACTGCTGGGTGTGTCTCCCTCAAAAAACAAAACAAAACAAAAATTCCTCAGCACAGTTCATGAACAAAATGCCCAGCTGTTTGAGACCCGCTGGGCCACAAAACCAACCAAGTGCATGACCCCTGAGTATCTCAGAAAGAACCTCAAAGGGTAGGGAGGAGGGAAAAATAAGTAAATATAATTTGGACTTAAGGTGCTTGCCTTGCATTTCTGTCACCACTTAGGTGCCCTGAGCACAGAGCCAGTTGTAAGCCCTGAGCAAAGCTGGGGGTGACCCCACAGGAAACAAAAACAGGATAAACAAAGAACTTTGTTTCTTACTTTTAAAGTTTCCTTAATTAGCTTTGTATTTTGGTCTTAATATGCTTTCACAAATTAATGTATCCTTAGCACTATGCTGAAGCTGTCTACTAAGCAAAAAAAAAAAACTTTCTATTTTTTTTTTTTAGATAAAACTCCCATAAAAATTCTTTACTCCATTCCATTTTGGAAAACCTTACCTCAACAGGACGCAGGACTACTGACTTTTTATTGTCACCTAACTATTTCAATATGTTGTGTCAAGAACAAAATAGTCAAGCCATTTAACTCTTTGGAAAACTTTGCCTTTAAAATATTTTTATGATTTTCTTAAAGATCAAATTTAGAAAGGAAAAATTAAAGGAGTAATTGCCAAGACTAAGTTTTGAATCAAACAACTCCAAGAGACAAAAACATTTAAGTGATTGGTTCTTCCTTTCACTTAAATGTTAACTGTAATGAATCAGTTACAACAAAAACCCACCTAGAAATAACCTCCCAGTCCAGCAGGGGCTGTAGCTTAGTGATATAGAGCACAGGCCTTGGATTTAACTTAACAACCCCTGTTAAAAAAAAACCCTCCATTTCCATCAATAGGGATTGCTTAAATAAATAAGAGTAGATTCAGCAAATAGATAATTATACAAATCTTAAGAGAATGAACTGAATTTCCATATTTTCATGTGACATAATATAATTATGTATATAAAAATGTGACATAAAATGAAATGCACTAGCACAAAAGACTGTCACTGTATCACTTGACAGTGCTCATCCCAATTTGCTCAAGCGAGCACCATTAACGTCTTCATTGTGAGACTTGTTACTGTTTTTGGCAGCACAAAAGACATAGTATGAAATTCCTTTATATAATATTAGGAATATGCAGACATATGTATATAACTACTCACTTCTAAAGGAAACAGAAGATACTGTGCAGAATGAGACTGAAGCAGAGAGATAGTGTTTGTCATTTTCTGTACTCTTGTCTTGCTTTCCATCTAATTTTTTACTCCAGTGCAAGCATTACTTTTATAATTTTCAAAAGAAGTTTCAAAATGGGTTCTGCTTTTAGAAACTAGAGGTGAACACTTTTGAGGTTAAATTTTTTTTTTTCTCCTGTTGACTTTCAAAAAAAAAAATCTTTCTTAACATATAATTTACTTAACACAAACTTCCCTCGCTAGAAAGTGAGGTTTGTTCACTAGCTTTTGTGCTGAGTTCGGAGAATTTTTTTTTAGGACTGAGAAACAAAACAATCTTTCAGATGACCATGCACAAGAATTGCTTTCATGTTTTAGGCAATCTCTAGGGGGGAGCAAAGATCTAAGCCAAAATTTTCTAGCTGCATATTCGGCTTTCAGAGTATGGGGGAAAGGTCAGAGCCAGAAAAATCACTGTATAAACAGCACCCCCCACCAAAAAAAAAAAAAAAAGATTGATAAAAGAAAGATCGAGCAAGCCTTAGCAGGTCAAATGTCAGCTTTCCACAGGGGAAAGGGCAAGCGGAGAAGCCGAAGCTTGATGGACCCTTTTGAAGACCTCCCAGAGGGCAGAACTTGCCCCCCGAAGCCGAGTTTTCTTCCGATCTCTGAACTTCGAACCTGTCCCCCTCTCCGACCTTTCCCCACGCCCTCGCCCGACGCCGCCCGCGGAGGCCGAAGGTTGTGGGGCGCAGCCTCTCGGGGTCCGGGCGGCGATTGGGGGATGCTGCGCCGCATCCCGAGCCCCGCACCCCTCCGACCGCATCCCGCACCGCGGGCGCCCGCGCCCGGCCATCCCGGGGCGGGGGAGGGGGTCCCTGGTTCCCACCTGTGCCCCGAAGCATGTTGTCCCGCAGCAGATCCCCGCTGGAGAGGTGCTTCAGCTCGAAGTGCTTGGTGATGCGCGAGGACACGGTGCCCTTCCCCGAGCCGGGGGCCCCCATGATCACGGCGCGCAGCAGCCGCGCCGACGCCCCCATGGCTGCAGGCACAGGCCGCGGCGGCGAGACCGGGGGCTCGGGCCTGGCGCACCCCGCGCTCGGCGGCCTCGCAGTGGCCCGGCGGGCAGCGCGACACACACACACTCGGCCGTCACCGCGCCCGGGCGCTCCCGGAAGTGAGCGACGGTCACCGCGGCCGCCCCGCCCGCGCCCGCCCGCCCGCCCGCGGCGCCGCCCCTCGGCGACCTGGGCCGCCGCCTCCCCCGCGCCGGGCCCGGCCCTCCCCGCGCCGCGCCGGGCCCGACCCATCCGCGTGCCCTCGGCGACACGGCGCCGGCCAACCTTCCCCGCTCGGCCGCCCCCCGCGTCCGCATCCCCGCGCCGAGGGACCCCCCCTGCTCTCCTCGGCGACCCCGCACGCCTCCACTCCCTTCGCTCTGCCCGCGCCCCGTCTCTGCCCCGTCCTGCCCCAGTAGGGTACACGGCGCCCGGCGCTCAGCACACTTGGCTAACCCTAGCGGCCCCACATCGCCCCTAGACCACCGGTGGACACTGTTTCCCACCCTGGAACTCCCGCTAGGCCTTGTCCAGTCCAGCCCAGAAGTAACCCCTTTCCGTGGCCCGCCCCAGGCCGATGAGCAATTCCTGCGACTCCTCCCGCACCAACCTGCACCACTCCCAGGAGCCTCCCCTGCTCGCACCTGTCTTACCTGGGTCCCCAAAGCTCCCCCACTTCCCCACGCTCCCGCCGGTTCTGTCCTCCCCTTCCTTTGCCTTCTCTCCTCCCTCTCGTCGTCGCAGTGGGAGACACCCCCCTCCTTCCTAATTTCCCTGAGATGCGTCTCACTGCGCCCCCCTCCCCGACCCCACCCTCTGCCACGTCCCATGAAGTTCTGCTTCAGAGTAGCTGTTGTGTCTCAAGAGTGTGAAAGTTCTGGCATCTCCTCAGGCTCCCTCATTTGCCTTCAGAAAGACCTTACTTCTATTAGAAACGGACTCAGCCTATTCTGTGCAAAAAACCTCATCTAAGGGGATTCCTGGAGAAACCATGGTGAATATATTTTTTAATTAGTGTAGATTATATGGTTACAATAGTGTTCATGATTTAAGTTTGACGTACATAGTAACTGCACTTTCACCACCACCAAATTGTCCACCGCTGTCCTATGTCAAGTCCAGTCATTTCCATTTCTTTCAATCTCTTCCCTCCACGGCTTGGTAATCTCAGTTTTGTAATCCAAGAAGACAAAATTTGTTCCTTGGACTTAAAGTCTAAGCGAGGAGTATAAAGTATTAACAAGAAAATTAATGAAAAAAATTGTTTGAGATAGTGCTATGAACAAAACTAAATAAACGCGTGAAGATACGGAGGGAGGCTGTTTCAGATAGAGGCATCGTTTACCATGAAATGGGATTTGCACTAAGAAAGTGAAGGGAGAATAGCCCAAGGTTTCTCCAGGAATCCACTTAGATGAGTTTTTTGCACAGAATAGGCTGAGTCTGATTCTAATAGAATTAAAGTCTTTCTGAAGGCAAATGAAGGAGCTTGAGAAGAGTGGCCTAAAATGGAGTGCTTGGCATGTTCATATTAGGACACCTGTTTTATCTGTAAAATGGTCTTGAAAGATAATATGAATATGTATAAAATACATGCCAATTACAGAGTATGTGTTCAATAAAGGCTATCATTTATTATCATTCTTTGTTCTAGAACACTAAACTACTGCAGAAAAAAGCTCTGTAAAAAGGAACACAATACTTGTCCTATTCCTCAGAGATTCCTAAGTGCTTCCAAATTATTTTGGATTTCAAAGACAGAAACTATTTCAGAGAGGGATGACGCAGGAAAACTTGTTCCCTGGTGAATCTGAGCTGGGTGAATGGGATAAAACAGCACAATACCTAGAAGTACACTTAATAGCTCATATATCCATGACTTAACTGAAAAAAAATTACACATTACAATTATGTAGTTAAAAAAAGGTCATTAAAAATAACTCAAAGAAAGCAAAAACGGGGTGGATAAAGAAAAAATCAAATGAAAGGATTTAAAAATCTAAGAAGCAAAAGTATCAAAAGAATGAAAAAGTCTGGACAAGTACGAGTTACGAAATACTAGAAAACCCGAAGGTGTGGAGAAAGTACTCCTAATCTCCAAAACTAGGACACTTGAGGTTTTGGCTACAGAACTGAAAGAAGACTTTATGAGAAATGTGGCTTTAAAAATATTGTTTAGATAAACAAGCAGCTGAGAAAGCAACCTGCTACTGGATAGAAAAAGTTGAGTGTTGTGATCACATCAATAAGGCCCACATTACAAAACAAAAAAATACCACCAACTGTAGCTTTGCTAACATTTGTTTATTACTAATGACTAAGGAACTGCCAAACTGGGAAATCTCCTGGCAACCAGATCTAACACAGTCATTTCACCATACACAGGAATTTGTATGGTTAGTTCTTTACTATTTAACTTGCTCCAGTGGTAAAGATTCTGAGTTTAGGGCTGGAGCAATAGAAACAACAGATGGGGTGCTTCTTGCTTTGCATGAAGCAGATCCGGGTCCTATCCCTGGCTCCCCATCTGATCTCTCAAACCCTGCCAGGAGTTATTCCTGACCACAGTGCCAGAAGTAAGCCCTGAGTACAGCTGATCGTGCCCCTTTCTCTCTCTCAAAAAAAAGTTAAATTTAATACATGGTCATGTGTAAACAAGATTTCATTTATATGTGACTAAAAGCAAAACAAAGCTCACAGGTAAAAGATGGCTGAGGGGAGTGGATTTGAGGTGAGCAAAATGGATGACTGCAATCAAGATGTGTTAATTTCCAATTGTAAAGTAAGTTATGGAGATACAGTGTACAACATGGGTTTACAGATAATGATAATGTTGAGAATTTCAAAAATTGCTAAGATTCAGTAGAAATAAACTTGCTGTGATAATTTCACATGTACAGATGTCAAACCATTAGACTATGCACCTGGGATTAATATATTGTCAATTATTCTTCAAGTTTAAAAACAGAGTGATGAGAGATTTAAGAAGTGTGTAAATCTCACCCTCAGGGAATCCTGAAGAAGTCAGAATGTGAAGAAGCCCTGAGTACCACTGGGTGTGACCCCAAAACAGGCAAACAAATCCAGAGGCAATACATAAACTTGGACTATATAAAACAACTGTGTGTGTGTGTGTGTAGTGTTGTGTGGTCCCTAGAATCAAACCTGTGTTCTCACACATGCATGGTATGTGTTCTATCTCTGACCTTATAACAAATTTTCTTTCTATTGTAGTGGGAGCCAGTGGTGCTTAGAGACTGGGGGTCATGAATGCTAGAAAGAAACTTGGGCTTCACATATTTAAGGCATGTGCTCTACCATTTTTGTGCCATTTCCTGTCCATTTGTAATATAATTTGGGGAGTCATTTCTGGCTCTGCACCCAGGAATCACTCCTGGTGGTGCTTTGGGGTACATATGGGATATCTTGGATCAGAGTAGGGTTGATCACATGCAAGGCAACAGCCTTTAATGCTGTGTTATCTCTCTGGGTCCTAAAATAAAATTTTTGCCTTAACAAACATGTCATAAGCAAAGACAAATTACAAGCCTGGAAAAATATTTCTAACCTACACTGCAGACAAAGGATCAGAGTGCATTCTTGCTGGGAGATGGAGAAGGAGCCTCATTCATAACATTCACCAGTTCCAATAGTGTAACTACTCACCCAATAGGAGATTTTAATATGTCAAGATGACATTAACTGTATTGATATGTTATCCACTGACTCACAAGAGTCCTGAAAAGTTAGTGATCAGTACTTGTAAGCTCCTAATAGTCTGTTCCAGCATATTACTGTAAGTATCTTTATAAAGGTTTAAAGAAAGAAAAGGAAAACCACACCATGGAAAATAGGCAAGGATGAAGACATAGTTTGCACCAAACAATTTAAAACAAAGGGCACTTAAATATATTAAAACATGTTCAATTACATTTATAATGAAGTATAAATTAGAACTGTAGATAGACACTCTTGTCTTTTGTTTTGTTTTTGTTTGGGGGCCACACTCATCACTTACTCCCAGCAAGGAGATCAGAATCCTCCCTGATGTGCCAGGGGGCATCACTTAGTGCCAGGTACTGAGTTCATGGCTCCCACATGCAAAACATTCTCCAGTCTTTTGAGTTATCTCCCAGATCCAAAATGCTGTTTCTTCATGATCACAATCATGATCACGAAATCCTATTGATTGTCGAGTGGCTCGAGCAGTCTCAGTAACCTCTACATTCGTCCTATCTGAAATTTTAGAAGCCTCTAAAGGCTTCAGGGTCAGGGGAATGAGATTCAGCTGGTTACTGGCTTTGGCATATAGATACACCATGGGAAGCTTGCAAGACTGTCCCATGTGGGCAGGAAGCTCTTAGTAGCTTGTGAGTTTCTCCCAGAGGGAAAAGTAGGTTATAAGATATCGCACAGCCACTTTGCTTCTGGGAGCTTGCTTTTAAGTCTCTGGATGTTGGCTGTTGATGGGATTACACACACCTGGGTTCCTCTGCCGGTACCTTCATGCATGAGGCCTGTCTGAACGTGTGGAGAAGGGCCTCGAGCATGGCTGTAGGTAGGTTCCGGTGGTCTTCGGCCGCTGGGAGCTCTGCTCGGGGTGGGGAGGGAAGCTGGAGCCTATCCCCTCCGAGGGGCCCTGGGGAAGACAGCCAGGCGTGCGGGCAAGAGACTCTCTGCATCGCTCTCTTCTGGGAACTTGCTTTTAAGTCTCTGGATATTGGCCGTTGATGGGATTACACACACCTGGGTTCCTCTGCCGTACTTTCATGCGTGAGACCTGTCCGAACATGTGGAGAGGGGCCTTGAGCATGGATGTGGCTAGGTTCCAGTGGTCTTCGGCCACCGGGAGCTCTGCTCAGGGCAGGGAAGGAAGCTGGAGCCCATCCCCTCCAAGGGGCCCCCCCGGGAAGACAGCCAGGCATGTGGGCAAGAGATTCTCTGCTATTTCTTAAACAATCAAATTAGCAACTTTCTCAAACTTTGACAATATAATGTATGGCGAGGTAGTAAGGATATTGGTACTTATTTTACTGGTGGGAATGCATAATGATACAATCCGTGGGAAGGGAAATCTTGACAGTATACAGCAAAATTTCAAGCACATTTACTTGTCAATGTACAAATCCTTTGTCTACATATCAAGTCTACATGGCAAAATATAAAATGCCATATACATAAGGTTATTCAATAAGCTATATTTGTAATTGTAAAACTGGGGGAGCCAACTTTAATGCTTATTCATTACAGAATGGTTGAATGAACGAGGATCCATTTACACATTGGGATATTACAGAGCTATTCAAACAAGCGTGAAATATCTTTATATACTGCTAAGACATGATTGTGTGGGAATGAAGCAAGATGGAAGTGACAGTGATCAAAAAGTGTTAATACCCTACCACTCACTAAGGGAGGTAAATATAAATACATAGCACTGTAGCACTGTGATCTCATTGTTCATTGATTTGCTCGAGTGGGCACCAGAACATCTCCATTGTGAGACTTGTTGTTACTGTTTTTGGCATATCAAATACATCACGGGTAGCTTGCCAGGCTCTGCCGTGTGAGCGCTATACTCTCTGTAGCTTGTGGGGCTCTCCGAGAGGGGTGGAAGAATCGAACCCGGGTCAGTTTTGTGCAAGGCAAATGCCCTACCCGCTATGCTATCGCTCCAGCCCTATATTTTTATTTACTTAAAAGGATAAAATAAAAACAAAGTTAAAAATTAGGCCTGAGAAATAAGACAACATAGCAGTAAAAATGTTTATCTTGCACGCGACCAGCCCAGGTTCTATGCACAGTATCTTGTATGATCCCTGAACCCCTCTACAAGTGGCTTCTGAGCAGAGTCAGGAGTAAGATCTGGCCACTGCCAGATGTGGCAATAGAAGCAAGCAAAAGCAAACTTAAAAAATGTTTTTTGTTTGTTTTATTAAAGATAATTAAAACAAAAAAGGCAATCTGTAGAAGGAGAAGGGGATAAGGCAGAAAGATGGATGTCAGAATTCTCTAATACTTTGGCTTTATTTGATAATGGAAAAAAATTTAATTTTTACTTCTTTATTTCTGTGGGTTTTTTGTTTATTTGTTTGTTTGTTTTTACCACACCCAGAGATGTTCAGGGACTACTCCTGGCTCTGTTTTCAGGGATCAATCCTGATGGGGCTGGAGAACCGTATGTGGTGACAGGGATTGAAACTTACTTGACCACGTGCAAGGCTGTACCTCAGTACTATTGCTCCAGTCCTGAGCAGGATTTAATTCTAAAAATTATTTTCAAAATCAAGTTAAGTCAAAGATAAAAGACAATAAATTATCTGACTCCTAGAACTGCTTGATTCTATTTTTAGAAACTACTAACTCTGGGTTATAGAAATCTGAGTAGCTTCCTTTGGTACTGAAAACCATGATCTCAAATTTTCCCTGGAGGATTTCCATAAGTCTTACTTATCTAACTTTAGCATTCCTGTCAGTTGACAAATACTGTCACCCAGGCCAGAGAACATGCTTCTTGTAGATTTGATCCTAGCCTGAGGCATCACTTGTCCTTTGAGTCAAGACTACTCCCATCTCATCCTCACTTCCCAAACACCAACTATACTAGTCGGCTAGCAGACCCCTTCAATTCGATTTTTCTTTATTTGTTTAGTTGGGAAGGTTTAGCAGGGAGCTCTTACTCCCTGCTCTGTGTTCAGAGATCACTGCTGGCCATGCTGAGGGGCCATATCTGGCCCTGGAAAGAAACATCTTGAATAGGTCACTGCTTCAAAATTGAAAGTGCTCTGTGGCTGGAAAGATAGTATGACAGGTAAGGTCCTTTCCTTGCATGTGGCAATCCCTGAGCACCACCAAGAGTGATCTCTGAGCACAGAGCCTGAAGTAAACCCTCAGCACTGCTGGGTATGGCACAAAAAAAACAAATGACATTTTTGTTCAAAGATTGGGAATAGAGTGATCATGTAATCATGAGAATAAGCTTCCAGTTTAAATTTCAAAAGTTGTCTGGGTCCCAGGTTTTCAGTTGCACAGTCTGATTGTCTAAGGGACTTTGGACAAAGTAATATCTCTTAACTTTATTTGCCTAATTTATAAAACAGGTGAATGGTAATCACCAGCTTTAGAGGTCATTGTTAGATTTAAATTAGATTATGTAAACTAATTGCCAGGAAAGGGGCTGGAAAGATAACAGGAGTATCACTGTCATCCCGTTGTTCAATTTATTTGAGCGGATGTCAGTAATGTCTCCATTCTTCCCAGCGCTGAGATTTTAGCAGCCTCTCCTTAATCCTTTTTCCCAATGGTTAGAGGGTCTTTTCAGGGTTAGGGGAATGAGACCTGTTATTGTTATTGTATTTGGCATATTGAATATGCCACGGGGAGCTTGCCAGTCTCTTCCATGCAGGCGGAATACTCTTAGTAGCTTGTCAGGCTCTCTGAGAGGCATATATATATTTCCCTTTATGATGATGTGTCCAGGAATATGTTCACTCATGTGTGAGGCTCGGCCCAAATATGTGGAAAGCAGTCTGGAGCGTGCTGGTGCTGAGGTAGCGGAGGTTGGCTGCCAGGGCTGGGTCCTATGAGGTGAGGAGGGGCTCACCTGCACCCCCTCTGGGGCACTCTGGTCCAGAGTCCAGTAGCATGGTTATGGGGGCCACATTTTATGCTCCCTTCCAGGAGAAGCAGCCATGAGTTCTGGAGGGTGGCCAATGAGGAGATTATCCTTTGTTGTTGTTGTTGTTGTTCTCTGAACATGTCTTCTTTTTAATATTTTTTGTTTACATTTACACAACCTTATCTGAAATCTGGCGCTGTCATCCATATCAGTTGCCTTCCTATCTATTGAAATTCTAATTATTTTTCTTTTTTAAAAATTAAAAAAAAATTATCGAATCATTGCGAGATAAGCACAAGCTTTCATGTTTGGGTTACAATCACACAATGATCAAACACCCATCCCTCCACCAGTGCACATTCCCCACCACCAATATCCCCACTATACTGCCCCTTTTCCACCCTCCACCTGCCTCCATGGAAGATAATATTCCCCAATCTCTCTTTCTACTTTTGGGCATTATAGCTTGCAACACAGACACTGAGAGGTCATCATGTTTGGTCCATTATCTACTTTCTGCACGCATCTCCCATGCCGACTGATTCCTCCAGCCATCATTTTCTTGGCGATCCCTCCTTTATTCCATCTGCCTTCTCCCCTCTGCTCATGAAGCAGTCTGATGAGAAGATTATCTGGAGCCAGCAGGAGTGGCTTATGTGTGTGACCCCTGGGTCCCTGGAGATTGGGGGAAATAGGCAGAGGATCTCTGCTCCCAGGTCCCATTGATCCCAGAGTCCAAGATCACAAAGTTCTGCATTACCTGGGTTCTGTGGGACTTCGCTCCTGCTTGAGGCTCGGCCTGAACATGTGGAAAGTGGCATGGAGCATGGAGGTGGTGGGGTAGTGGAGGTCGGCTGCTGGGCTGGGTCCCTTGGGGTGGGGAGGGCTCTCACCCACCCCCTTCTAGAGCACCCCTGGTGTGGAGTCCGGTGGAATGGTTCATACCTGGCATAATTGAGGCTCTAAGTTCAATACTGGGCACCATATGCACCTCACCCCTAACAGTGCCGGGAATGTCCACGAAACAGCACATCATTGCTGGACCAAAGTACCAAAGGATCAGGTTCATCCAGTCAAAATGAACATTGGGGGAGTTCTGGTCAGCTACATGCAAGGCAAGCACCCTACCACTGTACTATCTCTCCAGCCTTCACTATGAAAATTTTCTTAAATTGACTGTGGTGATGTTTGTAAACAGTGGGGAAAGTCTTTAGTATTAAAACTCTTTGAACCCTATACTGTGTGAAATATATATCAATAAGTCATTTTATTTAAAAAAATTAATCAATGAAATTCACCTCGCACAGATTTTAAAAACATGATCATATTGAAAATCATTTTACAAAATCATTTTACAAAACTTAATGCCCATTACTCGCTAAAGACTCAGCAAAATTACTCAAAAGGTCCGGAGCGATAGTGTAGGGATAGGGCACACTCGCCTTGCAAGCAACTCACCCTAGCATCCCATATGGTCCCTTGAGCACTGCCAGGAGTGATTCCTGAATGCAGAGCCAGGAATAACACCTGAGCATCACAGGCTGTCATCAAACTACAACAACAACAACAACAATAAAGTTTTTTTTGAAAAGTTATTCCTTAGCATTGCATGCACATAGTGGCATTATGATACCTTGAGGCACAAAGAGCTTGGGATTTGGATAAAATCATAAGGTCTCCTTGAACAATCTGGTTCCTAGCTTTTGGTGATTTTGTTTGTTTGTTTGGGACACACCCAGATATGCTCAGGGATTACTCCTGGCTCTGCTCTCAAGGACCACTCCTGATGATGCTCAGGGCTTAATCCTGGTTCTATGCTCAGGGATCACTCTTCACCATACATAGAAGACCATATGTTTCTGGCCTTGGTGCTCTCAATGGAAATCTCCTATATAAATATGGGTGGAAGGACCCTCAGCCATTTTTTGAAGTTTTGCTATGGGTTTGCAATCCATTTAATCTGAGAACAACTGAGATTAGCAGGTAAAACAGAGTGCTCAGCAAACAGCAATAGACAATGAAAGTCCCCCTCCACCCACCCCTCAAAAAAAAAAAGGGAAAAGAACTCTGTTAGAATCTAATCTGTCCTGAACATCTGAGGAGCTTCCTCCAGAAAATGATGAATGGAGCCCTGGAGTGGGGTGAGACATTACCATCAAATGGATAATTCTAAGGAGCTGGAAAGTTCTCATGTCCAAAATGAAATCCAATAGAGTGAAGGAACAGTGGCACAAACAAAACCAGGAAGGTCATAAAGTAATTCATACAAGGAACTTGAATGTTGGATAACATTGGGTTGTCCTTGCACCTCCCTCAGAGAGCTAAGGTTTATTGAGTTACTCCCACCACAGGGCCCCTGAGGCACACCCAATTCAATCTAGCACTAATAATCCTCTATTGCTTTTCTCTCTCCTTTATGTCATTTACATGGTTTATTTAGCAATGTCCTCCTTGTATAGGCACAGGAAGACAGTTGATGCTATGCTTTTGTAACATGGGAATTAATTGACTCCAAAATAATATTTACTCTTGGGCATTTATATTTACTTGACTTAAGCCTCAGTTGCCCTTAGTTCCTTGCACTCTAAAAGTACAGTCCTGACGAAGGGACTAGATTGATCCAGGGCAAGCTGTAGCTACCCTGGCATCGAAAGGAGACAAGCTAAGCACCATAAGTATAATAAGTTAAGAGTATAGTCATGGGACAAGCTCTGTCATGACCCAAAAAGAAGTAACTGAATAAGGACCCTGCTGGGGTTTAGGAAAGACTAATCTGACTTGAGTATTGTAGTCTGGGATATATAGCACGATATCCCCAGAAAAAGCCAAACTTTAAGCTTAGTGTATCTCTTACTGTGTTCAAACAAAATGACTAGAAATATTATAAGGAGTAAATTCACTCATTGTTTAAATGCATTACTAAATAAAAAAAAGGAGAAAGCAATACATCCTAGATGGAATCCTGCCCTTGAGCAGATCGATCTCCTAGTAATCTAGAGTGCTGAACCCTCAGATGAGATTTTGTCCTTGAATTAATCTCCTAGAACTTCCCTGGAGAAGTGGCTTTACCTCTGTTTGTTGTTATGACAATGTTCAACCCCACCTATGTGTATCCTCACCCTTCCTGATTTCTACATAACTATGCTATAAGGGGTAAGAGGAGCAGAAGACTTTGAGGTCTAGGAGGAGGAAGAAGATAAGGAAGACGAAGAGGGTGAGGACAAAGATGAGGAAACTGTGATGACTGTGACTATGAACCAAAACTACGCCTATGACTGTGCTGTCAAGGGAGAGATTGGACTACTCTGGGGAGGAGAGAAATAAACTGACTACTGACAAGCTTGGGGGCCCTGTTTCTCTGTTCCCCTGGTCCATCGTCCATCCATTGCTGTGGGCCAGCCAGGGAAATGGTTTCCTGGCCACTGAACACTTGAGTCCCATGCACAAGCACACATCTTTTGAAACTCACACCTGAAATGTGAAAAATTGGGTGAGACCTAGGACTCCCCATCGTAGAAGAAGGCCCCTGAGTAGCATGTTGCACTTGCTGACCAGCACAAAAGGAGGTGCCATCCGGTATTCTTCCTACTACAATTTACCAACAATGAAGCTCCTAGTTATTTAATGCTTCGTTTTATAGTTTTTTGTATTTTAAAGCTATTTTCTGTGTTTGTTTTTATTCTTTGCTTGTTCTTTGACCTTGAGGATGTCATTATATCAACGTTTGTGGGCAGCACGAGGGATTTAAATTCAGGGTCTCATGCTTGACACTTTTACTAGTGAGCCGTCTTCTGGGCACCTCATTTTTTAAATTTTGAGGTGCTTTCTCATTAGATTATTATAATAACTGGGGACAAACAACAGGTTCTATTTATCTTATTACAAACAGAAAAGTGAGTGACATCAAGTTAAGTAACTCACTGGCAGACAGGTAGGGAACATTGCTAGTTCTTTAACTCCTGACCCAATGCTCTTCCTATTCTGTTGAATAGTATAAAGCAAGTGTTGTCACTTGTGTGACCAAGAAACATATAAACTCAAGAACTCTCTGACAAAAAGAAATAAGATCCACTTTTTAGCCATTCCATAGAGCAAATGGCATTGGGGATACTGCTGTTCTTTTGTGTGTGTTGAGTGGAGATGGGAAGAAATGGGTTGGGTCACAGCTGTTATATATTGTTATATAACAATAACAAAATCAACAATACACAACAACAATACACAACAGCAACACAACCATTTATTTTTCTTGCTCACAAGTTATGGTATAGCTAAGTCACTCTGGAGTCTTTAACAGACCTGCTCCCTGTTCTTCATCATTCCAGGCCTATGATTGGTATATGGTAGAAGCACAAGAAAGCAAGGTAAAGTTCGCCTTTAACTTGCTTTCTTGAAATGCTTGAGACACTTGAAAATGCTTATGTCACGTTTCCTAAATCTGCATTGATTAGAGCAAGCCATAAGCCATGGACACCAAACGGGGGTGGTGCAGAAGGTAATGTAAATTCAGCTAGCAAAAATGTGATGTCAGATATGAAAGAACGGAATGAAATATTGGGAGCAATGATCCAATCTATTACTCCTCAAGTAATCTAAAATGATCATTTTTATAAATATATTCAAGATAATAAAGAATAGGTAACATGTATTGGATCTTATGTACTTTGCATATGTTAACTACATTAATATTACAGCAACCCAATAGCTGAATATTGTTATAATTTCTAATTTTCAAATTAAAGAAGACTCTTTAGGGTTAAGGAAAAATGGTTAAGATCCAACAGAAAGTGGCAGAGAAGGGCTGTGACAATTATATTAGAAGTCATGTTGTCTGGGGCCAGAGAGAGTACAAGGGTTAAGGTGATTGTCTTGCATGTGGCTGACCCTGATTGGATTCTCAGCACTCCATGTATCCCCTAAACACTGCCTGAACATAGTCAGAAGTAAGTCCTGAGCACTGCCAGTGTTCCCCCAAAACAAACAAACAAACAAACAAACAAACAAACAAACAAACAAACAAGGCCTGCCAAAAACCAAAGTCATGTTGTCCATTTCCTCTTCCTGTTTGAGTCTCCTACTCTTTCCTTATCCTCCTTATCCAACAGAGAGTAGGTTCCCCTTCCTTTGTCATCAAAAACAATTACAACTGCTCATCCGAACCAGAAGTTTTTTTTTTTTCCGGGTCACACCTAGAGATGCACAGGGCTTGCTCCTGGCTCTGCACTCAGGAATCACTCCTGACGGTGCTCAGGGGACCATATGGGATGCTGGGAATCAAACCTGGGTCGATTCCTGTTGCAAGGCAAATTTCCTATCCGCTGTGCTATTACTCCAGCCCCCAAACCAGAAATTTTAAGTCATGCTCGAGGTCCCTCTAACTTCCTCCCTGTCCAGTGATTCAAGCATTAGGTTCTATCTTGACTCCTCCATGCTCTTTTTTCCTCCTCCTCCTCCTCCTCCTCCTCCTCCTCCTCCTCCTCCTCCTCCTCCTCCTCCTCCTCCTCCTCCTCCTCCTTACTTAAAATTTTTTCTTTGTTTCCTGGAGCTATTAAGATAAAGCTAACTTGGTGTTCAAGACCCTTTATTTTCTCACACTTGTAGGACATGTAGGGCCCGTGTAATTTCATGTCTTCTTGTTTTTGCATATGCCACACCCTTCCCCTTATTCATCTCCTCAACTCCAATTTTTCTAGAGTATTACCTACTGGAAACCTTCTCTTATTCCCAAGTCTAATTATATGTTCCTTCTCAGTGTATTCATCAGATTCCATCTATACTTGGTGACATTTATATTACAGTCTGGGGAGATCGGCAAATGGGCATGCGCGTGTTTAGTATGTGTGAGGCGACAAGTTTGACCTCCGGCACTACATGGAACCCTCTATCTGAGCACTGCTGGGTGTGGCCTGTATTAAAATACACCAAACCAAACAACAGATTACTTGCAATAATGAGTTTTACTTGTCTGCTGTTCCATCATTGAATTTTATTCAAAATATGACTTGAGTGATTCTTGCTTCTGAATCACCTGGAAGTTCATTTACAGGTTCCTGGGATCCATACAATCATCCCCAGTCCCTGGGCCAGAACCTAGATATCTGTATTAACATTTATTTTTTCTGAGGTGATTTTAACTTTTGAGAAGTTTAAGAGCCACTATACTTTCAGGGCAGTGATAATGTTTTCTTATACTTCTAGAACTTAGCATAGTGCCTGGCACAGAGAAGCACACAACAAATGCGTTGTGAATGAATGAATTAAAAGAGAGTCCCTGTGAATAAATAAATATATAAATGAGAGAGAGAGAGACAGAGACAGAGAAAAAGATAGGGAGAGAGAAAGAGAGAAAGAAAGAGAGAGACAGATAGACACAGAGAGACACAGAGAGAGAGAGAGAGAGAGAGAGAGAGAGAGAGAGAGAGAGGAGAGGGAACTGTGGTTTTTCCACAACCAGAAGATGGCGTTGTGTCAGCACGAATGCTGTGACAGGAGGGGGAGGAGGAAGACAGGAAGTTTTGCTTTACTGGAATTCAAGCCTCAAAATGCTGCATAATTGAATTTATGTTTTCCTACTCAGTCTGTCTACCCTTGTCACACTCATCTGAATAAATTGGTTTCTGAAGGCATGAAGACCTAGACAAGGAAAATAAGTGCAAGGAGGGCTGAGCAGAAAAGGAGACTGGAAGAGTATTTGTAATTACCCCTATTTTCTTCCTTCATGATGGAAAGCTGCTCCCAGCAAACTCTACGTGTTGTAAAATTACACAAGGCATTCAAAAGAAGATGCCATTTCAGCGAGAGGGTGGAGCCATCCTGTAATTTCTGTTAGTCATGCATGTTTCCTTCAGGGACTGTCAAATGCCTGCATGACTAACCTTTTATAATAATTTTCCTCACAATCCCAATTCTAAAAGCCTGAGTCTTCATCCTGGGCTGAGTACTTTATTATTCTGAGATATTGGAAATGGACCTCAGCGTATAAAACCCAGAGTCCCCTAACTCTTGTCTTCCCTTTGTAACCTCCCCAGTCACCCCTGCCAACCTCCACCCCCATCCATGTGCAAATAGCTGATAGGGTGAGAGGGGGCTCTGGGGATCTGGGAAGACTATCAGGCAGGGCCAGAGCTAGATGCTGGGCTGCTTTTTCCTCCCAATGCAGAGCATTCAGTTGGAGGCCCGCAGAAGGGAAGGGAAGTGTGGGAGGTTTACGAGGGCCTCCCTTCCTTTACTGCTTAGGCAAAGGGAGGAAAGAGCAGCACAAAAGTGAAGGCTAACTCCTGCTTTCAGCACAACCTCAATTACATTGGGAAGGTATAACCTAGATCATATAAATTGAGAATAATATGGCAGCATATTGTACAGAGAGATTGTACAGGGGTTAAAATGCTGGCCTTGCTCACAGCCTACTAGGGTTTGCTCCCTGACACTGAGTAGCCCCTCAGCCCAACTAGAAGTGAGCACAGAGCCAGGAGTAATTCCTGAGCACCACCGGGTATGCCACCCCCTCCTCATGGCCCCCATCCCCCCCATACCACCAGTCAAATAATTTTTAAAAAGTCATTAGCTGGAGGACCAAGCAAGTGTGGGACTTCATTGCCAGCTCTTTGTCACAGAAGCAAGAAGGACATATTAGGTCCCTCACTTTCCCCTGTAGTGACATGGAGCCAGCCCATAACTACTTCTGGGCAAATGGTTGGGAAGCACCAACCAGGAGTGCTCTAGTAGCACATGTTCCTGTTTTTACCCAGTGTCCTTTAGTTATATGGGATATGGCAGCTTATGGGAGCCATAGCAGTGCCTAAAGTCTTTTGCTGGTCTGAGACCAGGACCTCAGAGAATAAATCTTGTACATTCTGGACATCTTAAGTGATAATTACAGTAACTCTAGCAGCAGTGTCTATCTGCTAGGAAATTGAATGCTTTATCCTGGTGATTTAGGTGGGAGTAGTGAGCTGTGCCACACAACACATTTAAGACCAGAGAGGCAGATCTGGTTCATTTTGATCAGAGCTGCTTGGAGAGGATTGCATCCAGACAGCCCCACACAATGCTGGGTCCACTGAATGTCAGGATTCAGACTCAGCTCTACTAGGGACCAGGGGGGGTTGCTCTTACTGCTCAAAGAGTTGACTTGGTTTGTAGCAGAATAAACCCATCCTCCACATCTGGGTGGGAGAGGAAAAGTACAGGGGTTAATGCAGTTGCCTTGCATTCTACCAACCACAGTTTTTTTTTTTTTTTTGCTTTTTTGGTCACACCTGGCGATGCACAGGGGTTACTCCTGGCTCATGCACTCAGGAATTACTCCTGGCAGTGCTCAGGGGACCATATGGGATGCTGGGAATCGAACCCGGGTCAGCCGCGTGCAAGGCAAACGCCCAACCCGCTGTGCTATCGCTCCAGCCCCCAACCACAGTTTTAATCCAGGCACCACATATGTCCCTGAACACCACCAAGAATCCTCTTGAGAACTAAGCCAGGAATAACCCCTGAGTACTTTCAAATGTGGCCAAGCCGCCCCTCCCCCAAATCTGAACCCCCACATCCTACAGAGAGAGAAAGGCAGGTACACTTTATTCTGACAGGGAAGTATACCTGTATGTGGGGGTTTACTTTCCTGTAAGGGGTCCTACCCAGTGTGTGTGTGTGTGTGTGTGTGTGTGTGTGTGTGTGTGTGTGTGTGTGTACGGGGGTGTATGGAAGGACCTCCCTTCTATTCCTGAGGTGGTCTAGAGAGGGTGGACAAGCTCAATAAGGGAGTTTTAGGAGAAATACCCTTCTTTCTTTTCCTCCTGCTCAAACTGGGGCTTTGGTCAGGGAAGGGGTAGGTGGATGGGGAGTGGGTAAGGTTCTGGGTAGATATTGCTGGGGAAGAGCTTTGGCCAGAATCTTCCTGCTGGACATTGAGAGTCTCCTTTGAAGATGTAGAAGATAAATTCAACTGGCCATGGCTAAAGCTGGGTCCCCAGCTCAAAGGAAGACCAAGTACTGATTGCCCAGAGTGTCTCTCTGGAAGAGCTAGACTAGAGGAGTCACTGGAATTTAATTCTTGGTGACTTTTATTTGTTGTTATCTCAGGACTGATTCCTCCTCCTTTTTGGCACATTGGTTAGATCCAATATGAACCTTTTTATTTCAACACCAAATTTTTATATTTCATATTCCAGTCTTAGAATTGGAACCATGATCTTTGACTCAGTTCCTTCCTTACCTCTTCATATCAAGTCTGTTGGCAATTCCTGTCATTACTACTTTATTTTTTTCAGGTTTAGACCAATTTTCTTTTTGCATTTAAGATTTTATTTATTTATTTATTTATTTATTTATTTAAAATTTCCCTTTTCTGACTTTTTTTTTATTGAGTCACTTTACAAAGCTGTTAATGATTAGGTTTTGGTCATACATGATAACCTTTCAGGATCTGTATTACAAATCATTTCTACTTCTTGCCTGTAGCTCTGATGGAACCACTTCCCTCTTCTCTCCACTGCTACTACAAAAATCCAAACTATCTTCTGCTCCACAGGCAAAAGTAAGAGCCTCTTTACTGACCCCCACCTCCTCTTTCTATTTCTCTCCACATAACCCCCCAATTTACACCTCACTTTGCAATCCTCCCTGTTATTTCTTTCAGTGCACATGGCTCAACTTAGACTTTTGTTTTGTTGTTTACCTTCTTGCCTGGGCTGGAGTGATAGCACAGTGAGTAGGGCGTTTGCCTTACATGCGGCCAACCCAGGTTCTATTCTTCCGTCCCTCTCAAAGAGCCCGGCAAGCTACCAAGAGTATCCCGCCCACATAGCAGAGCCTGGCAAGCTACCCGTGTCGTATTTGACATGCCAAAAACAGTAGCAATGAGTCTCACTTCATGTTCCTGGAGTGAGCAGGTGCCATTGGGCTACTCTAGCATGCGACAGGGATGAATGGAAACGTTACTGGTGCCCACTTGAGCAAATTGAGGAACCAAGGAATGACAGTGCTACAGTGCTACCTTCTTGTCTATCTTCTCCCTCCAGATTGTGGCACCATGGGACAGGCAATTAACTGTAGCATCATTATGTCCTTCCTGTCCGGTACAGTGTAGACACAGAGCAGATGTTTTCAGATGAACCATATTAGATGAAATAGTTCTGATTAGAGTCAATAATCAATGAAGAGCTATCACACATTTTAGGGAAAGCATTGCTAAAACATAAGAACATGTTAGAAAGGGGAAGTAGAGCCAACTAAATCAATATTGATTCATTTCTTCATTTGAGTTTCCAATTGATGAGTCCCTAATACAATGGCGTAGCATTCCAGAGGAAGGGATGGAATCCTAGAAAACATTAGAAATGCTAGAAAATCCTAGAATTAATTAATGTTTCAAGTTTGTTGAACCAGAAAACAGCACTATTTCATCTCTTTAAAAAGATTGACTTATTATATTACCTGCTGTTGATTTTTCATTTCACCAAAAGTGATTCCTCTAACAATATTTATCTCTCTTTGTTGATTTCTTTTCTTATTTAGATCTGAATCAGAATGAATCAGATTTTGGGCCAGAGAGATAATAAAGGGATTAAGACACTGAAAAAAATTTGACTTGACTAGAAAAACCACATCCTCAGATATGAGTGAAATATTAGTACAGTTGTATAACAATTTTTTAAAAACAAAAAACATTAAGACTCACTGTGTTAACTTCAGAATGTCTTTGGGGTAAGCACTAGCCTTTACACGCCAAACATGTGTATGCATAGAAGTTACTAAATGTTCTCAGAAATCACTGGAAATTTCCCTCCAAGAAGTACACACATGTTGACATTTCTTGGAATTCTCTGCAGCTGGTTTCCCTTCTCTGGTGTCAGACTGCCATCTCCAAAATCACTTGGCCGGGATTATACAATAAACCCATTGTTCCTCTCCTCCCTGAAGGCAAAATTCAGGGATTTGTCCCCTTTTTGCTATTACAGCCCCAGACCCATTAGCCACTCTTCCTGATGTGGTTTGATCTCTTAGAGAACTGTCACATCAAACACATCCTCTGTGGATTTGCCTCTCTGTATAAGTCTTTATTTAATTCAGTGGCAATTAGCTCAGAAAGGCTATGGTGGGGTTGAGGAATAGAGAAGTAGGCATGCCAAAATCAGACTTTTTGGCTATTAAATTAAAAAAATGGTCCAAAGGTGAGTGACTGAACAGAAAGATCTGGAAATAACAACATTGAGGAATAGTGCAAAGAACTGGATATATTTTACCAGAAGACAATACTATGTTAGGGCTTTTAGCAAAAAGGCTTAAATTTACTTGTAGGACAAATGAGTTATAGTTAGTCCTAAGAAAAGAGCAAGAAAAATGTCAGCTTGATCTGTTGAACATGTAGAATAGGAAATGAGGGCTGGGGATGTAGTTCAGTTAAAGAACACTAGTCTTGCACATTGGAGGCTTTGGTATGTTTAACTCCTATTCATATTTTCACTTGCCAAGGGAAAATGCTTGTTCACACCTAAAATAGATGAAAAGCAAACATATGTAACATATATGCCTTATTATTTTACCAGTAAATACTCAAACCAGATACATAATTTTCTCTTTTTTTTTCCTTTTTGGTTTTCTGTGGTCAAAGACTACTCCTGACTTAATATCTGGAAGGGGAAAATTATTCCTAACAGCAGCCAGGGGAATTATTCCTCCTAGAATGAGTTGCCAAGAATCAAAAAAGGGTCTCAATAGCATGTTCTCAGCCTGTTGAACTATCTCTCTGACCCTAGATTTATAACATACTTAAAAAATTTTTTTATTATTGAATCACTGTGAGATATAGTTACAAGCTTTCATGTTTGAGTTCAATCATACAATGATCAAACACCTGTCCCTCCACCAGTGCACACTCTCCACCACCAATGTCCCCAGTATACTCCTCCTTTGTAGCTCTCCCCCTGCCTCTATGGCAGACAAGTTCCCTCATACTCTCTCTCTCTCTCTCTCTCTCTCTCTCTCTCTCTCTCTCTCTCTCTCTCTCTCTCTCCCTTTTGGGCATTATGGTCGGCAATACACATACTGAGAGGTTATCATGTTTGGTCCTTTATCTACTTTCAGCACACATTTCCCATCCCGAATGATTCCTCCAACCATCATTGACTTAGTGAGATCTTCTTTATTCGAGCTGCCTTCTCCCCCAGCTCATGAGACAGGCTTCAAAATATGGTGCAATATTCCTGACCCTTGTGTCTACTGTCCTTGGGTGTCTGTCTCATATTATGTTATTTTATATTCCACAAATAAGTGCAGTCCTTCTATGTCTGTGCCTCTCTGACTCATTTCACTTAGCTTGATACTCTCCATGTACATCCACTTATAAGTAAATTTCATGACTTCATCTCTCCTAACAGCTGCATAGTATTCCATTGTGTAGATGGACCTAAGTTTCTTTAATCAATCATCTGTTCTAGTGCACTCTGGTTGTTTCCAGATTCTGGCTATCGTGAACAGTGCTGCAATGAACATATAAGTGCAGATGTCATTTCTACTGTGCATTTTTGCACCCTCAGGATATAAATAGTATTGCAGGGTCATGTGGAAGCTCAATTTCTTGTTTTTGAAGGAGTATCCATATATATATATATATTTTTTTTTTCATAAAGGCTGGACCAGTTGGCATTCCCACCAACAGTGAAAGAGCGTCCCTTTCCCCCACATCTACACCAGCACTGGTTGCTTTTGTTCTTTCGAATGTGTGCCAGTCTCTGTGGTGTGAGATGATATCTCGTTGCTGTTTTGATTTGCAGGGTGGAGCAATAGCACAACGGGTAAGGCATTTGCCTTTCACACAGCCAACCCGGGTTTGATTCCTCCGCTCCTCTTGGAGAGCCTGCAAGCTACTGAGAGTATCTTGCCTGCAAGGCAGAGCCTGGCAAGCTCCCTGTGGCGTATTCGATATGCCAAAAACAGTAACAATAAGTCTTACAATGGAGATGTTACTGGTGCCTGCTCAAGCAAATCGATGAGCAATGGGATGACAGTTTTGATTTGCATCTCCCTGATGACTAGCGATGTGGAGCATTTCTCATGTGCCTTTTGGCCATTTGTGTTTCTTTTTTGAGGAAGTTTTCTGCTCATTTCTTCTTCCCAGTTCTTGACGGGGTTGTAGATTTTTTTCTTGTACAACTCTACTATTGGCTTGCATATCCTGGATAATAATCCCTTACCAGATGGGTATTGGGTAAATATTATTTCCCACTCTGTGGGTTCTCTCTGTATTTTGGTCACCATTTCTTTTGAAGTGCAGAAGCTTCTCAGTTTGATATAGTCCCATTTGTTTATGTTTGTTTCCACTTTCTTGGTCAGTGGTGCTTCATCCTTAAAGATGCTTTTAGCTTCAATGTCATGGAGGGTTCTGCCTACATTTTCCTCCATGTACTTTAAGGATTCATGTCTGATATTAAAGTCTTTAAACCACTTTGATCTGACTTTTGTGCCTGGCATTAGACAGAGGTCAGAGTTCATCTTTTTGCAGGTAGCTATCCAGCTTTCCCTGACTTCAAACTGTACTACAAAGCAGTAGTAATTAAAACAGCATGGTATTGGGCTAGAAATAGAACAGAAGACCAATGGAATATAATTGAATATTCTGACACAGACTCAAATATGTGGTCACTTAATCTTTGACAAAGGACGTGGAACAAGGAAAGCCACTATAACTTATACTTTTTTTTTTTTGCTTTTTGGGTCACACCTGGCGATGCACAGGGGTTAGTCCTGGTTCTACACTCAGGAATTACTCCTGGCGGTGCTCAGGGGACCATATGGGATGCTGGGATTCGAACCCGGGTCAGCCGAGTGCAAGGCAAACGCCCTACCCGCTGTACTATTGCTCCAGCCCCTATAATTTATACTTTTAAGATACATAGGTGTGGGACTGGAGAGATAGTACAGTGGGTAGGGCACTTGTATTGCACTGAACCCAGTTTCAATCCCCAGTATCTCATATAGTTCCTCAGGCACCACTTGAAGTAATTCCTGAGTGCAGAGCCAGGAATAATCTCTGAACATTGTCAGGCGCAGCCCCAAAACAAAACTACTAACACTCAAAAAAAAGTAACAACACAATAAAGCTAATCTTTATTTTTTAAAAAAGATACTTAGGTGTGAAAAGAACTTTTGAAATGCATCATTAGTTTGGGATAACTTGGTTCTTTTTTTTCATAAGTTTAAACATTATTCTATTAGAAATTTCCATTTTGTAGTAAACTGCTGAATAGAATCTGATCCATCCTTTACATATAAAGGAAATTGTAGAGAGAAAAGAGAAATTACTATTTATTATTTCTACTCTTGCTATGGAATAATTTCTAAGGTATATTTTTGGTTGAAGACAAATCTCCTTCCTGACCAAATAGCCAACCTGACAAATAGCCAACCATGTGAGTTATACATGTTATTCAAGACAATGAAAGTGAGAATAAAATTATAAATTGAGGCTTATATTTTAAAAAGTAAGGCTAAACAAAAGAAAAATCAGTCTTTCCCTCCCAAGGGAAAGGGCAGGATAGAGAAGATGATGGAGATAATTGTTGATATGTGTGTACGTATGTATGTATAGTTTGTGTGTATTCCATGTCTCATTTTGGATAATTTATGTGAATATAAATCAGCACACTATGTGAGTTTGTATATCTGTATTTATGTGTGAAACTTCTTTTCATTTACAATAACACTTTTCAGTTTCATCCATGATGTAGCATATATCAATGACTCAATTTGTTTGTTCATTCATCAGTTAATGAATATTTGCATACCACTTGGCTTTTAATAGATCAAGAATTTTTATGGCTATTTTTAAAACAGTGAAATGGTTGTAATACAGATGGGGCTGGAAACAAAATATTGAAATGTGTTATTTGAGGAGTGATGAGTGTGATTTGATGGGGAAAATGAATAAAATATGGGAACTTAAAATAGTCATTGAAAATCATTCCTGTAACACAATACCATATTTCTGTACTGTCTGCAATTCACTTTTGAAGTTTCATAATTACAAATCACAAGATTTCATAATTATTATATAACAGTTTCAAGATGGCAAGTTGTACCTTAAAAATTTTACCCCCAAGTGTTATCTACTGATTGTTTCTCTTTCACTCTCAGAATCAATGAAAATTAATTTTTTAAATGAATCACCGTGAGGTACAGTTACAGACTTACAAACCTTTGTGCTTACGTTTCAGTCATACAAGAATTCAGTACCCATCCCTCCACCAATGCCCATTCTCCACCACCAATGACACCACTATCCCTCCCACCACTCCTATCCCATCACCCCCATCCCACCCCGCCCCACTCTGTGGCAGGGCATTCCCTTTTGCTCTCTCTCTCCTTTTGGTGTCATGGTTTGCAACATAGGTATTGAGTGGCTATCATGTTCAGTCTATAGTCTACTTTCAGCTTGCATCTCCCATTCCAAGAGGACCGTCCAAGCACCCTTTACTTGGTGGTTCCCTCTATATCTGAGCTGCTTTCTCCCCCAGCAGGTGAGGACGGCTTCACTGAAAATAACTTTTGGCTGTCTGTGAAGTAAGATTCAGTTTTCTCACTGTTCTACAGACTGAGAAACAAATATGCAAATATTTTTAGAGTTTATTAGTATTTACTTTTTCTCTTAATATTTTAAATTTTTTAAATTTAATTTTATTCTATAAAGTTGTTCACTATAATTTAATATATTCAATGTTCCAACACCAATTCCACCACCAATACACCTTCCCACAACCATGATTTCTAATTTTCCCACTATCCCCAAAACCTGCTCTGAAAGCAGGACCTAAATAATTTATTTAGTATTGCTTACTATGAATAATCCACTAAAAAGATCCAAAAACGTTTGCTTAGAGGAAAGTGTGTGAGGACTGTTGAATCTCACCGTTGAGCCATTTAGCCCTTGTATAAGAAATTACTAACATGTTGTTACAGGTTGAGCCTTTTGTTTAATATACTTTTTTTCTTGATTGAGACTAATTGCCTTCTACTTTACACCCCATCAAATTGGTGTGCTACTCTTGGTACATTAGTGGTATAAAGTATGAGATGAATTCTAGAATTCCAGGAATTTAAAATTTTTTAATTGGGTGATACAGCTGGAGTTAAATTTTTAACTAGATGGTGACATTGGGATCCAGAGGCATCTCTGCAGCTTGTTGCTCTCTTTTGAGATTTATTTGTGAGTCTCTGGATCATGGCCATTAATGAAATTATATGGTGCCAGAGGCAGTTCATGGGCGTGACTGCCAGGCTCCCAAAAGAATAGGGAGATGAGGGGATGTTGCCCATTCCTGACTCCATAAAGCCTGGAGATTTTGGTCACAAAACCCACATACCTGAGTTTTTCAGCAGATTCACTCATGGATGAGGCTCATCCCAAGCCCGTGGAGATTTCCCTTGGGCATGGTGGTGATTGAGTTCTGGAGGCTTTTGGCTGCTGGAGCTCTGCTGAAACAGGTGGTGAGACTCACCAACCCCCTCTGAGTGACCCTGGATGAGATTCACCTTGGCATGGGGTCTGAGGCATATCTGGTTTATTAGTTTTTATAGCAGCTAACAATTATAGGGAAACATTAAATACCAGGAAAAGGATCTCCAAAAATTAGAAGACACCTTTAAAAGCACGAGTATGGTTGTTTATGATTGTCCTCTAAATACAAATGGGATCACAGGAATTAGGCTGCTCTTTTCTAACTCAATATTTCAACTTTGGAAGGTGGAATGTTTGTCTTAAAGGGACTGGCCTATAAGACCTATGGGTTTCTTGAAACTCTTCAAGACCTCCCTAATACCCTAGTTAACACATTTCAGAATAAGGTATAGGAGGAGTAAAGATTTCAGAACACAAAAATATCTGTTTTTCAAATCCTGTGTATTAATGTTTCATAGTTGTATAACACACAATGTTTGATAGCTGTGTAATGCCAAACTTAGTTACTTGAATAGACACTATTTTTTTTACAGTTTTTATGGATTAGGAGTCATGTTGTAAGGGAAAGAGCAATTCCCAGCCTAATTCTTCAGAAATTCCCTGGGCTGATGGTGGGGTTGCAACTACAAAGATTCCGAACAGCATGAACAAAGCAAACTCAAGGCAGGTGATCTTAAAAGTCCATCAATCTCAAAGAGTAAAGAGAATAACAAATAATAACTCAAAAAAAGAATAACTCAACCAGCTCAGTAAATCCTCAGAGACTGATTTTAGTGACACCATTGTGAAGATGTTTAATGAACTCAAAGAAAGAATAGCATAGGAAATCAGAAAAGCACAAGTAATTATGAGACCTTCAAATGAGAAAACTACAAACTAAAATGACAGATATGAAGAGTATAGTAGGTGATGTAAAAAACCTCAGTAGAAGCTCTGAGTAAAACAATCGCAGCTGAGGAAAAGGTCAGGGTATTTGAAGATGAAAGAAACTTCTAGAAAACAACTAGAAGTTGTTTTCTTTGGTGGGGTAAAAAAGCCTGAAAAGTCATGATCATACCAGAGAGCTATGGGATTACTTCAAAAGCATTGATATAAAATCATTGGAGTTTCTGAAGAACATGAAGGTGAATGTGATAAAGAACCAATAGGTACAGAAATCATAGATCAGAATTTCTCAGAGTTGAGGAATACAGACAACCAAATACAAGAGGCCTGAAGGGTCCCAGCAAAATAGATTCAACTAGTAAAACTCCAAGATAAACTGTACTCAAAATGACAAAAGCCAAACATAGGGTCAGAATATTAAAAGCAGCAAAATCAGAAAAAGAACTTACATGTACAAAGGAAAGTCCATAAGATTCACAGCATAGCTATCAAATGAGACTGTATGAGTCAGAAGAGAATAGAAGGACATAGTATAAAAACTTAGTGAAAGGAGAAACTCACCAAAAATACTCTATCTAGCAAGATTATCATTCAGATTTGAAGGAGTGATACAGAGCTTCCTGGACAGGCAACAATTCAAAGTTCTTGAAACAAGTCATGCCAGAAGCATTAAGAGAGCTTCTTTAAAAGACAAAACAAACTCCTGAGCACTTGGCACTGAGTATGGTATTCACTCATGGCACTACTGGTCGCCCTCTGCTAGATTAAGGTTTTTTCATTCTTATCCTTCTTAACATCCATAGAGATTTTTACTATAATCCTTTACTTTTTAATGCATACACTTTAGCAACATCTATAATATTTTCTAACTTAAATCCAATACTCTCTTTCTTAGAAAAGTCTATCTACATTCTCCCCATGAAAACTGTGATTAACAGTACTGTAAATTACAGTACCTCAAGAGAAAAAACATTTTTTTAAAGAAGAGCCTGACAGTACAGTGGTCAGCGTTCTAGCATTGCATGCAGTCGACCCGGGATCATCTGTTGCACCCAAGCAGTGCCAGGAGTAATCCAGGAGCACAAAGCCAGGATTAAAAATGGAGGTGCGAGTATTTTAAGTGAACCAAGGTAGTTTTTATCAAATGAAACTTGCTTAGAATGATGTGAGAGAAGAGAAAGGGGGGGGAATACGTGTTCAAGAGAGAAAACGGGCTTCTTGAGCTCGAGTGAGGAAATAAGCCAGCAAAGAAACAGAGAGACGAGCAAATGATACATGTCAAAGAAAGGACACAAGCTTAAAGAGCTAGCCTGGAGCTCTGAGTATTAAAAGGTATCTGACAAGTTTTGAAAACTGAGATACCAGCTACTTGGAAAGTGGTAATACCTGAAGATAATTCTGTGCAATGAGCAGAATTAGAAATTGAAACTATGTAGGGCTGTGGTTCCAGGCAGGGCAATTGAAGGCAATACTGTTTTTTGCCATTATGACAGTAAGTCATCCTGGCTAGACCATGACCACGATGTAGGCTTAAGATTTAATGCATATTTTTGTCTGAATATCAGATTCGTAGACAGAAGAGAACCTGGAACCGAGCACTTTACCCACTCAGTTGTGGAAACTGGGTGACATGGAAATTAGGTGAACACATGACTCCAAGCCACGCGGAGAAACCTGGACAGGATGTAGGGTAGTTGCACCCGACTTCAGTAGGCGGGACTTCCGGTCTGAGGGAGGGGCGGCGCATGGCGCCCAGGGCTTTGCCTGTACAGACTCTGGGCGCTGAAACCACCGTTCGAGTCCTACACTCCGTGTGCTCTGGCGGACAGGCCTGGACAGTCCCCAAGAGTTTCCATATGGAGTCCATCAGGTGCGAACCCACCTCCTGCAGCACAAATTCTAGGCTCTGTAACGTCCAGGAGGGGCTGGGCCACGGGGCCTCGCCCTCTGCCCTTGGACATGGTCCCTGAGCCACATGGAGAAGCTGCTGCATCCTCTTCTGTGTGATACGTCCCACGGCATGCCGCACACTGATAGAATATATATTGGCCACACTAGGACAGGAGTCAGAAACTTGGCTTAGTCCTTCTAGTTTCTAACGCAGTTCTCCGTGTTTTCATAGCCCATGATCTCGGAACATGGGGAATTTTCTCAGTCGATTTTGCCTCCAGCTGAGCCGTCGCCGCCGTCCCCCACTGGGTCGTCGGGGGCATCACCTGCCACTCCCTGTCTCCAGAAAGCCCACTGTTCGCCCTGGCCGAAGACACCCCGGTGCTCCGGCACCTGCTGGCCGCCCGCACCAGCCTCGGAGGTCTCTACCTGCTACATTTCACATCACTCCTAGGAGGCCCTGTGCCCTGCCACAGGCCAGGAACGCCCCCGTGGGGATTCTTCCATCATTTTGGGGTTCTCGGAAGAAGCTTGTCTTGTCTGCTAGCAACTCCATAACATTTAGATACAGAAGTGCTGTGAAGATCCCCCCTCCCGGGCGGAAATTCAATCCGCTGCGTGTACCGTCTATGCAGTTAGTGAAGCCAACGAAACCCGCACGGCTTCCTTGCCCAAAGGAAAGTGCAGAGAAGATCCAAGAAGAACTCAAGATGGCAGGACACCAGGAAGTTGGTGTGAAGACGGGGCAGGAGGAGGACAACGGGACCCTCAGTGGCAAGGCGGTTTTGACCAGCGGCCTGGAGGCCAGTGGCGCCGGCCCCAGTTCCTCCCGCCCCCTGCCTCTCCACCTCCAGGCCTCGCAGGCAGAAGCAGAGACACCCTCGGCCGCATCTCCCAAGCCCTCTGTCCCACCCCTGGCCGAACATGTTCAGCCTCCTGGGGGGCCTCATCCCAGCGTGTCGGTGTCGGTTGTGCCCTGCTGCACGCTGCCAGGGAAGTCAACCGCCCGAGAGGAGCCTGCAGACCCCCGGCGGAGCTCTCCTGGTCCGCTGTTGCGCATGAACGTGGCAGAAAAGAAACCTCCATATGGTCCAGCGGGGAGCGCTTCTCCATCACAAACTGAAAGCAGGCGTCCCTGCAAAAGGAAACTGTCTCTGCCACAAGCACCACAGCTGCCTCCTCTGCAACTGCCCCTGCAGTGGGGTCGCGGTGAGTTTCCCCCACCTCCAAAGCTCCCCTGTCTAGCCACCACAAACTTCCAGACATTAAACAACACTGAGGATCGTCCAAGAAGATCCTGAAGGATTAAATGGTTTTACTGAGGGCCCAGCTGACCCGATTCCGTGCAGCCTGGCCCCTCCTGCTCCACAAGTTCCCGTGTTACTGGAGTCCCAGGGCCTGTCTGACTCCGAATCCTGATCAGAACCCAGAATCCACCATCCCTTTTTATTTTATTTTATTTTATTTTATTCACCATCCCTATTTATATGCATGAATGTAGTATATATATTTGTATAAAACTTCATTCCTATTAAACTGCCTCTGTTCTTATGTCTTTACTCTTCAACTTTATTTGTAGTGGAGAAATTAGCTTTCAAATGGACCATACTAAACTGCAAGATTTCTTGTGTTCCAGTGTCTGGGCTGTGAAAGTAACCATGCAGTTAGACTGCATGGCTGACTCCTGACCCCTGTAGAGGATCTAAGGAATGTGTCAGCTGAGAAGAAAATGCTAAGGAGGGAGAGTTGGGGTCACTCTTCTCTCGATGCTTCTCTCTTCTCTTGTACCTCTCTGACTTCTAACAAAACTAGTGTGGCCCCTTATATGTACAGGAAACCTAGTTTTTAAAGATGCTTCTATATTGTTTTGGGTTTTTATGTATGCTTGTG